>NC_133333.1:218677477-219016616 GCF_042186555.1 Aquarana catesbeiana | reverse complement strand
CACCATACACCTTTCTCACCTACAGCCTAACCACCATACAACCTACCGACTCTATGGCCTACCCACTCTACAGCCTGAACACCATTGTTTACAGTCTACAGCCAACTCAAACTATGACGTGTTCATCCTAGTTCCCACTCTACCCACTATATAGTTGCCCACTCTACAGCAAACCAAATTTTACAGCCTGCTCACTGTGAGTCATGCACACCACAGCTCACAGTCTACAGCATGGGTGTCCATCCTGTGACCCTCTAGCTGTTGCGGAACTACAAGTCCCATCATGCCTCTGCCTTTGGGGGGGTCATGCTTGCAACTGTCAGCCAGGAAAATGCCTCATGGATGGTACTTTCCTTGCAATGTCTCATGGGTCCTGTAGTTCTGCAACAGCTGGAAGGCCACAGTCTACCCAACCTACAACCTGAACACTCTGACTCACAGTCTACAGAATACCTAATCTACAGGCTCTTAACCATGGCTATTTTTTTACCTATTCTACAGCCTACGTACTGTACATTTTACTTTCTCTCCAGCCTACCCATTCTACAGAATACTGTACCCATCAGACCCTGTGCACCATAGTTCACAGTCTACAGCCTGCCCACTCTAAAGCTTGCCCACTCTATTAGCTTCCCCCCTACAGCCTGTCTGCTCAATGACCTGCCCGCTCTTCAGCCTGCCCACTCACTGGCCTGCCCACCATGGCCTATGGTCTGTGGCTCTCACTCTTCTCTGGTTGGTACAGCAGAGGAGTATCTATAAATTCTCTGCACACCTTGAAATGTCATTGTGGGTATGGAGAGTCTCAGCCCCCTCATCTTTTATTAGCAGGAAGGGACCCACTTCTGTAATTCAGTATAAATGGTACTCCAAGGCGAAAAACAATCCCAATTTATTCACAGCTGGTTTATTCTTTTTTTGGTAGGAATGGTTGGCATAAAGCTGAATAGTTTCCATTTTATTGTGAATTTACAAGAGGGCTCAGGAGCTGAATGGAACCTTTTTTCTACAGTTAATCTTCTAGCTCTTGTTGATGTTACATTGTAGTTATATCTCATACTGATAAAGCACCAGATATAGGAAGACGGAAAGAGAAAGTCTGCTGGCGGTCAGAATTGGGGACCCTCCATGTAAGGTGGCCCCATTAATACAGAGCAATGGTCTCCAAACTGTGGCTCGGGGGCCAGATGCGGCCCTTTACTTGACTTTATCTGGCCCTTAAGACATTATTCCACCCACTGACACCAATAATGGGACACCATTCCTCCCACTGACAACAATGACGGGGTACCATTCTTCCTACTGATACCAATGGTGGCGCCCTATTCCTTCCACTGTTACCAATCATGGCGCACTATTCCTTCCACTGACACCAATGATGAGGCACTATTTCTTCCACTGACACCAATGATATGGCACTATTCCTTCCACTGACACCGATGATGGGGCACTATTCCTTCCAATGATACCAATGATGGGGCACTATTCCTTCCAATGATACCAATGATGGGGCACTATTCCTTCCACTGATACCAATGATGGGACGCTATTCCTCCCACTGACAACAATGATGGGGCACTATTCCTCCCACTGATACCAATGATAAGAGCGACATTCTTCCCACTGATACCAATGATGGGGCACCACTCCTCCCACTGATACCAGTGATGGGACTCTATTCCTCCCACTGATGCCAACAACAGGACACTATCCCTCCCACTAAAACCAAGGATGGGGCATTGTTTACTTCCACTGGCCACTGTCTGGACCCCCTAAAGCCAAAAGGACATAAAACTGGCTCTTTGTTTGAAAGCTTTGGAGGCCCCTAATATAGAGGAACCTTTAAACTGACTTTAATGACCAGCAAATCCAACGGCTTTTTTAGGAAGAGTGATACTTTTTTTGCCTTCAGTTAGGGTCCTTTCACACTGGTGTGCTTAAAAACATGGTATGTGCTTTGCGAAAACACATCTCGTGTTTTCAATGCATTTTTGGTGCATTTTCTGGACTCCTGACTCCCAGCATGCACCTGTGAAACTTGGACATGTGACATAAAAAAACACACCATGGGTGCGTTTTTGGTGCATTCCCATTGAATTACAATCGAAAGTGCGTCTCTGGTGTGCTTTTGAAAAATGCATCAAAGATGCTGAATGCAGGACTTTTCAAAACGCAACGCAGACGCAGCACACTGATGGGAAAAATTAGGGAGAATACAGTAATTTTCAATGCACTTTTGTTGCATTAGAAAGGTGCATTTGTGTGAAAGGACCCTTATATTTCAATGCTGCTGATCTCCTGCAGCTCCTTTGCAGCCAGTTCCTGTCTACATGTACCCACATGCCCCCCTTGCGATGACTGAATGGCATTCCTTAGGGTGGGCTTCCTGATAGTGACAATAGTGGACCATGCCTGTCTAATACTGTATGTGCTGAAATAAGCACTTGTAGTCTATCAAAAGCCCATATGACAACTCTGAAGAACATTTGTCACCCAATAACAAGGAAATGCCTGAACAAGAATCTTCATGGCAGGATCACCAAGAATCATTGTAATGAAAGTTGCAGATTTTAAGAGGATTGAAAATGACTTTTGAAATTGCATTAACCTCTTCCCGTCCGGTCAATAACAGATTGACGTCCGGGAAGTGGTTCTGTTATCCTGACTGGGCCTCATATGACGTCCAGCAGGATAACATGCCGGCGTGCGCCCGCGAGGGTGCGCAGCACAGCAATCGCGACCAATACGCCGCATCTCCGATCGTGATAAGAAGCCTCTGTCAGAGGCTTCTTACCACGTGATCAGCTGTGACCAATCACAGCTGATCATCGCGTAAACCAGGAAGTGCCGGTAAACGTCTCTCACTGTCAGAGACGGGGTCTGTGCTGATAATCAGCACATTGATTATCAGCACAGCCCCATCACATGTGCCAAAAAGGTACCCAGTCAGTGCCCCCTCAGGATCGCCTATTAGTGCCCAATGAAGTGCCCAATAAAGTGCCAATCAGTGCCATATAGTGCCCACCACAGTGCCAGTCAGTGCCCATCACATTGCCAATCAGTGCCCTACAGTAACACCTGTCAAAACCTCATGAGTACCTCATCGACAGTGCTGCCCATCATTGCCACCTGCAAGTGCCACCCGTCAGTGCCAATCAGTGCCAATCAGTGCCGCCTATCAGTGCCCATCACAGCCGCTTGTCAGTGCCCCTCAGTGCTGCATATCAGTGCCACATATTGGTACCCATCAGTGCCGCATATTGGTGCCCATCAGTGTTGCCTATCAGTGCCTATCAATTCTACATATCAGTGCCTCCTCATCAGTGCCCATCAGTGCCACCTTATCAGTGCCAACTCATCAGTGCCCGCTCATCAGTGCCCATCAGTGCTGCCTCATCTGTGCCTGTCAATGAAGGAGAAAACAACATTTTATAACCGAAACGAAGAAAAACTTTTTTTCTCAAAAATTCCATTTTTTTTTAAGTTGGTTTAGCAAAAAATAAAAACCGCAGGAGGTGATCAAATACCACCAATGAAAGCTCTATTTGTGGGAAGAAAATTATAAAAATGTAGTTTGGGTACAGTGTTGTATGACCGCACAATTGTCATTCAAAGTGCAACAGCGCTGAAAGCTTAAAATTGTCCTGGGCAGGAAGGGGCGAAAGTGCCCGGTATTGAAGTGGTTAAAGTGGTTCTAAAGACAGAAGGTTTTTTTACCTTCATGCATCCAGGAGGAAGAGCCAGGAGCGCCGGCGAGGAACCCAAGAAGAGGAGGATCTGGGCTGCTCTGTGCAAAACCCCATGCATAGAGCAGGTATGACATGTTTGTTTGTTTGTTTGTTTGTTTTTAATAAAAAAATTGCTTATAGAATCACTTCAACTTGTTATATGACATTTTAGAGCAGGGTCATGCAATTAGCGGACCTCCAGCTGTTGCAAAACTACAAGTCCCATCATGCCTCTGCCTCTGGCTGTCATGCTTATGGCTGTCAGAGTCTTGCTATGCCTCATGGGAGTTGTAGTTCTGCAACAGCTGGAGGTCTGCTAATTGCATATCCCTGTTTTAGGGATTGGTTTAGCTCAATTTTATGGACTAAGGGCTGACTCACACCAAATGCAAACAGTGTTTTCAATGTATACCAATGGCCCTATTTCACACCAATGCAAACAAAAGTAGAATCTACCGCATTATTTCTGTATGGAACGCATCTGGACTGCAGCAAAATGCATACAAACGCACCGGAATGCATGTAAATGTGCCAAAAGCACACCGGAACGCACATTGTCCTGAGATTTTTCAAGTGTCAAAATAAAATAAGAGGAAAAAAAATAATACTGGAATGCATTAAACAGCGCATCAAACATGCCTATGCAAAAGCGCAAATGCAAAAGCGCATCCAGGACACAAAAATGCCAACCACACACACACAATATATTCAAATTTCAAATCAATTCATTTTGGATTAACTCACAACACTCTGTATCATTTGACACATTCGCATTACAACCACGGCTTAGATAATGACCATTCGATCACACCATAAGACAATGAAATGCAATTAGAAAAAACACATTTTCCTTTGTAATTTCCCACTATTTATTCAATTAAATCCAATAAAAAGTTCTAATCACATTGAACCAAAAAAGCCCAACACAGAAGAGGATTTGGGCTCTAATTTGAGGGAGGGCCCTCCATGGCAGACTGACCACCTGATCATTTTATAGAAACCTTCTTCTTCCATCCTCTAAGCAGGGGCAGTGAACAGTGGCAGCCCGTCCATACGGGGCACAGGGGTGCCGCCCCCCTAACCCATGTGTCCAGCCCCTAATCTACATGCAGGGAGCCGGACGCATAGATTCCAATGCGTTTTTTTATTTATTTATATATTTAGAAGCACATGATTAGAGCCTGAGGCTCTAATTGGCTTAAAATTGGCTTAAAAAAAAGGGTGGGCTTGGGTCGCAGAGCACTGCGCCCTGAGCCCACCCAAATGTGTGACAGTACTGAATTATAATTCGCTATTGTCTTCCTGTTTCTCCTCCCAGGCCAATCAGGAAGCAGGTCCTGAGACCAGATTGGCCGAGAGGAGAAGCGATCCTCCGAGGAGGAGGAGGTGCAGGGGAAGCGCCGTGAAGCTGAGGAGGAGGAGACACAGGGTAAGTGCCGTGAAGCTGAGGAGGAGGAGACACAGGGTAAGTGCCGTGAAGCTGAGGAGGAGGAGACACGGGGAAGTGCCGTGAGGCCGAGGAGGAGGGGACGTAGGGGAAGTGCCTTGAAGCTGAGGAGGAGGAGACACAGGGAAAGTGTCATGAAGCTGAAGAGGACGAGACACAGGGGAAGTGCCTTGAAGCTGAGGAGGAGACACAGGGAAAGTGTCGTGAAGCTGAGGAGGAGGAGACACAGGGGAAGTGCCTTGAAGCTGAGGAGGAGGAGACACAGGAAAAGTGTTGTGAAGCTGAAGAGGAGGAGACACAGGGGAAGTGCCTTGAAGCTGAGGAGGAGGAGACACAGGGAAAGTGTCATGAAGCTGAGGAGGACGAGACACAGGGGAAGTGCCTTGAAGCTGAGGAGGAGGAGACACAGGGAAAGTGTCGTGAAGCTGAGGAGGAGGAGACACAGGGGAAGCGCCGTGAAGCTGAGGAGGAGACACAGGGGAAGTGCCTTGAAGCTGGGGAGGAGGAGACACAGCGAAAGCGCCGTGAAGCTGAGGAGGAGACACAGGGGAAGCCGCAATGAAGCAGAGGAGGAGGAGACACAGGGGAAGCGCCGTGAAGCTGAGGAGGAGACACAGGGGAAGCCGTCATGAAGCAGAGGAGGAGGAGACGCAGGGTGAAGCTGCTGTCCGTGACCTAGATGGGGGTAAGTGCACAGCTTGTGACTGACTGACCGGTGGTGCAGGTGATCCGACCGACCGGAGGCGAGGGGATTGTTTGCCACCCCCCCAAGAAATATACCACCAGCCACCACTGGCAGTGAAAGTGTTAATCCGGTAACTGTTGGTAATAAAAGGAGTTTAATCATTTTGATGAGACTTCATATAATTAGGTTCCTGGCATGGTGACAATAACATTTCTGGTGTACGTCACAGCAGTCAGTAAAATAAATAATACGTGGTCATTTCCATGCGGTAATTACACACCGCAGACGTTTTACACAGCGCCCACACAGAATCAAGGGAATTTGGGTGAAAAGGTTTTTTGGCGATGTCCCTGTATTGTATTGGCCACAGGAGCCTCTGAGGGCCCCCCAGATACTTTCTATAACCCTGTTACAATAAGACATAAATAATGTATCTGATAATTGCTCTCCGCATAAGGAGACGGAAGGGACAGGTATGTGGAGCACAGGGGTCATGTGATGGAATCCAGCGCAGGAAGTGTTTATACTAAGACCTGTCCTGGCTGTCCACTCCAATCACACTCAGCCCGTCTACGTTTGCCATGTGACCTCGCGTCTGCACACAGCAGGCCAAACGCACAGATATAAATAAAATGGAAAAAAGCTTGGGGAAAGCAGACCTGAAGTAGGACTCGAGAATATGGGGTCCCAATAAGAACATAGGAACGCTCAATGCCAAAAGGCAGCTGTAAGGCAAAAAAAAAGAGATGTAGAAAAGATAAATAAAAATAACAAGATGTAATAATAGCTTTACCCCTTTATAAATCACTTGTAGGGAGCGATTCTGTAAAGTATCAGATTTGTAAAGAATAAAATAGGTAGATTAAAGGATAAGTTCGCCTTTGCAGGTAAAAAATGTGTATTTATTATTTTTTTTTAGGAGCCTGGAAAGCATTGCACCCACAATCAGCAGATCGCGGGTGCAATGCAGGACTCCTGCAGACTGTCTGTGTAAGCTGTCTGCCCCTAACTTGTATGAGCAGGCAGTTTCACACTGGCAGGAAGAATCAATGAACTACCTAGAGCGCTCAACAGCTCCATGGTAGTTAATTGAGAACTACAAGCCGACAGCCACAAAGGATGTTGGGACCTGTAGTTAATTCATTCACAGAACTCTTTGAATGCATGACGCAATCGGGTGGGTGGAGCCCCACACGGTCGCGCTCTTTTCAAATAGTTATAGTTGGTACGGAGAACTTCTCCCTGTACTGCTGTCACAGAGAGGCAGCAGATCTACATGCAGCTGCAACGGGAGTAACATGTAACATGTTCCTGAAGGTGAACTGATCCTTTAATTAAAGGGAGGAACCATTTATAATGAAAAATTGCTTTTTTCATTTTGAACATTTTGAACAAAAAAGTTTGTTAAAGTGTAAAACTTTTTTCTCCCCATTTGGTTAGAGTAAGGGAGAGTTAAACCTCCATCGTTTTTTTTTTTTTTTTGCCATCTGTGTCCAACTGAGATTTTCCTTCACTTTCTCTTCCATATCCAAAACAGGATTTTAGAGGAAATCCCTCCAAAGTGAGTCCTGAAGTGTCACCGGTGTCACAATAACTAGTTTCCCCATTGGAAGATTTCCCCTCTATTACTGTTCTGATGTCAACCCAAAATTTTAGATTTTCTTTTACTTTCACTGATGATGACTATGTGGTGGAAACGCGTTGAGCGGAGTCTAAGCTTGCAACGTCCTTTTGGTTTCTGCATACTGAGATTTCCCCATTTTCCTCGTGTGAGTGGATTACTGCAATACATTTTTTAAGATTTTAACATTTGCAGGACTATGAGTTTGCCCTTTTTTCTGTCTTTACCGCATATGCCATATGAGTAGCTGTTGGAGATATTGCGGCTGGGTCACCACGAGGCCCATTTGATCTCTATATGTTGTTCTTCCATCTGTCTGGAGCCATATCAAAACCAAATTGCTGCTGGAGATATTGTGGCTGTATCACAGCAAAGCGCAATTGATCTCTGTTTATTAAGATCGCGCCATCTGGTAAGGAGTGTGTGAGCATTGGTGTAATTCACTTGGAGAGCACTTACCAATCGGATTGACTCACAGTTTGTTATTGCCGACTTTGGGATTTTTTGTACTATATTTCACATATATGGACTTTTTATTGATTTTTATCTAAACGATCTTAAATTACTGGTTACATGTGACTAGAGCCTCCAACTGACCATGGACACAACCGTTGTGCATTGAGGGTCGACATTTCTGCAGAGTTTTGGCCGCACACAAACTGGCCGTAGCTAATCAAACAAGCGCGTTTATACAAGAGGTACAAATCCAATATCTAAAAGGTTTAAGAAATTCAGGGAGATAAACACAGTTTTTTCAAGTAACATAGAATATGTACAGTGCCTTGAAAAAGTATTCATACCACTTGAAATTTTCCACATTATGTCATATTGTTACAACCAAAAATGTAAATGTATTTTATTGGGATTTTATGTGATAGACCAACACAAAGTGGCACGTAATTGTGAAGTGGAAAGAAAATGATAAATGGTTTTCAATTTTTTTACCAATATGTGAAAAGTGTGATGTGCATTTGTATTCAGCCCCCCTGATAAATACTTTATAGAACCTCCTTTCACTGCAATTACAGCTGCAAGTCTTTTTGGGGATGTCTCTACCAGCTTTGCTCATCTAGAGAGTGACATTTTTGCCCGTTCTTCTTTGCGCTGTCAGATTGGATGGAGAGCGTCTGTGAACAGCAATGTTCAAGTCTTGCCACAGATTCTCAATTGGATTTAGGTCTGGACTTTGACTGGGCCATTCTAACACATGAATAGGCTTTCATCTAAACCATTCCATTGTAGCTCTGGCTGTATGTTTATGGTCGTTGTCCTGCTGGAAGGTGAACCTTCACCCCATTCTCAAGTCTTTTGAAGACTCTAACAGGTTTTCTTCTCAGATTGCCCTGTATTTGGCTCCATCCATCTTCCCATCAACTCTGACCAGCTTCCCTGTCCCTGCTGAAGAAAAGCATACCCATAATATGATGCTGCCTCCACCATGTTTCATGGTGGGGATGATGTGTACAGTGTTAGTTTTCCGTCACACATAGCGCTTTGCTTTTAGGCCAAAAAGTTCAATTTTGGTCTCATCCAAACCAGAGCTCGACCAGAGCACCTTCTTACACATGTTTGCTGTGTCCCCCACATGGCTTCTCGCAAACTGTAAACAGGACTTCTTATGGCTTTTTTTCAACAATGTCTTTCTTGTTGCCACCCTTCCATAAAGACCAGATTTGTGGAGAGCACGACTAATAGTTGTCCTGTGGACAGATTCTCCCATCTGAGCTGTGGATCTCTGCAGCTCCTCCAGAGTTACCATGGGCCTCTTGGCTGTTTCTCTGATTAATGCTCTCCTTGTCTGGCCTGTCAGTTTAGGTGGACAGCTATGTCTTGGTAGGTTTGCAGTTGTGCCATACTCTTTCCATTTTCGGATGATGGATTGAACAGTGCTCCGTGAGATGTTCAAAGCTTGGGATATTTTTTTTATAACCTAACCCTGCTTTAAACTTCTCCACAACTTCATCCCTGACCTGTCTGGTGTGTTCCTTGGCTTTCATGATGCTGTTTGTTCACTAAGGTTCTCTAACAAACCTCTTAGTGCTTCACAGAAGTATTTATACATAGATTCAATTACACACAGGTGGACTCTATTTACTAATTAGGTGACTTCTGAAGGAAGTTGGTTCCACTAGATTTTAGTTATGGGTATCGGAGTAAAGGGGGCTGAATACAAATTCACGCCACACTTTTCAGATATTTATTTGTAAAAAAATTTGAAAACCATTTATCATTTTCCTTCCAATTCACAATTATGTGTCACTTTGTGTTGGTCTATCACACAAAATCCTAATAAAATACATTTACGTTTTTTGTTTTAGCATGATGGAAAATTTCAAGGGGTGTGAATACTTTTTCAAGGCACTGTATGCCTGGCTGAGCTAAGTATACATATTAAGGGGAACTGCTTCCTGACTGATATGCCTCTGTTCGGATGGATCATGTCAATGAAACTGTCTGCCCTTACACATCTAAGGCCAATTTACTGTTTAAAGCTGAAGTTTAATCTGCCTATATTTTACATTATTGGTTCTTCCTTTTCCACACACTTGCCAATGGAATTTAATTTTTTTATGATATACCTTATTTAAGTGTAGCAAGGTCCCAGTCCTCCAAAGGCCTAATGGTGACCTCCAGAGTCAAGGATAGCTTACGTCCGTCTTTGTAGAGTGGGTTGCATGGTGGGTGTGATGCAAGATGGAGTGATGAGCGCCAGACACTTTTTGAATGCAAAAGAGATTTATTGTCTCTTAACCTCCCTGGCGGTATGATTATTTCGGATTTTAGGTGCTGAAAGCGGTACAATTATTTTGCATGGAAATTTGGCGTTTTATATTGTAGGTCTGTAAATCTTAACAATAACACACTTAAATCTGTCCAAACAAGAGTCTAGTAGATATCCCGGGTATGATAAAGTTTGAAACACAAAAACATAAATTATAATATAATAAATAAAAATAAATAATTAAAAAAAAAAAAATAGTAATAAAATAAATTTCCCCACAATTCACTATCGCTCAATTCTGCAAGTGTTCTAATTTACTATCGCTGTTTTCTAGCTGGTCTAAAGCCACTTTTGACGTAAAGGGACACTTTTTGGTTGCTATGGACAATCTCCAGTTTCCAGGCAGAAAGAACAGTATATATCATATAAAACTGCATGCAGGGCATGGGCCAGAGCACTGGGGACAAAAGGGATGTGAAATCATTTCATACAGTACTGTAATCTGTAAGATTACAGTACTGTATGTGTTATGATTTTTACTATTTTTTGAATTTGCCGCCAGGCTCCGCCCCCGTGCGTCGCGCCGCTCGCAGGGAACGGAGCCTGGCACGGAGAGGCTTCGGAGGAGGACGGAGCCCTCGGACGCTGCGGGTGACATTGCAGGATCCCGGGGACAAGGTAAGTAAAGCCGCCCCAGGATCCTGCAATGCGATCCCGAGTGTGGCTCGGGGTTACCGCTAATGGTACTGAATTTTAACCCCGAGCCACACTCGGGAATACCGCCAGGGAGGCTACCAGAACTGTGGAGGAGCGGGTTAGGGCCAGGACACCCTTAAGTAGATGCAATGATAATTGGTAGACTCCAAGACTTCTATAGCTAGACCAGGGCCATCTTTAATGTTGATTGGACCCTGGGCAAAAATGTTCTTGGGGCCCCCTCCGTGCAATTTTACTCTCCACCTGCTCTGAGACATACAATAAATAGCAGCTAGACTTAAAATCAGTTTACTGTATCAGATCAGGCAGCAATTGCGATTGGTTGCCAGCAGTTATAGCATATCATTACTGCTTACTGACTGGTTGCTAGAGGTTACAGCACACATTATGGCTCACTGATTAGTTGTTAGAGGTTACAGCAAATCATCTCCTCACTGCAGGGGAGCATGATATACGTATGAATGCCGCCTTTATTTACATATCAATGCCACCGGCCGCAGCTATTTACTTAGTAATGTTGCCGCTATTTACATATGAATGATGGTTATTTACATGTAAACACAGGGTCTGCATGTGAGTCATCTGTACACAACAAGCAGAGCTGGGCAGCATTAGTAACAGCACTTCACACTGAGATATCGGGACACAGCACAGGACTAAAACTTCAAGGGAATTTAAACTGGGATAGTTGGCAAGTATGAGGCAGCTCCTTTGGGCCCCACAACAATGACAGGGCCCAGGGCGGCTGCCCCTTTTGCCCTGCCTTATAGTCGGCCATGAGGTAGACAGCTATACAGTGGAAGGCCTCCAGCCGGATACCACTTCTGTATAGGTATGACCACTGTGTCCTATGGCAACAAATCTTGTAACAGTTACTAACGTTATTGTACTTAACTATTGGTAACACAGAATAGTTCTCCTCGCACTCTACAGTCTCTCACTGTAGACTTTTACTCATTGAGCTCCCAGTCTCTCACTAGCCATTGGATCCCATGAGCTCACCTTTGCTGTCCCGCTGGGTCCCTGGCTTGACACTTGCTGAAGTTTTACCATTTCTTCACCGTCCACAGCTGGTGAAAGGGTCATGTAAAAAGCCCCCTTGCGATTTGCAATCTAATATATGAACTGGACCTTTAAAAGTTATCTTGCTGATTAAGTAAAAATATATTGTTGTGTAAGATGGGTCTTGTGTTGAAAACAAAACCAGACATAGGAAGTGACGTATGTGTCATAAGATGGTCTGTGTTTATATCTGTCTAGGTGACATAATGATATTGTGACATTGTGATTGGTTAATGTAATTTGAACATGTACCCTTATTGGGAGAATTTGGTCGATAACACCTATCTTTCATTCTTACTTAACCCCCAACCCCCCCACCCTTTGAGGATAATAAATCAGAACAATGTATGAAGAAATTTTGCTGTTTGAATTTTTTATATTTGCTGTCTCCTATGCATAGAGATATATTTGTGTGCAAAGCAACAGAAACGGCAGATAGTAAGGTAATTATACTGTAATAAAATAATAGTCAGGACTAGTGTTTAAAGGTGAAATTGCACCTTTCACCTGGTGAGAATATTGCTCTGGTACTTGCTCCAGCTTACTCACAGGGGTCTCCAGTAATAAGGTGGATGGTCCCTTAGTGGCGACTGCTTCCCCTCTACCTCCGACCACAACTGGTTCCCCATCCAGCTGAACCTTTACTCTCGGTTGGACTCCAATCCTGCAGTCCCAACCCTGCTCTGCTTCTCTTGCTTCTGGATAGGCCCTCAGACAGCCTAGCAGCCAGATGTCCCCGGGATAGGCCTCAGGACTCCAGCCTAACAGCCCAGGGCAGCAAAACACACGTCCACCCAGACAGCCGTCCAGGTGGCACACAACTCCCATCACCTGACTCCACCCAAATAAATAGGCTCTCCCAGCAGGCCAAGGGACTTAAAGAAACCCCTGCCCATTGGCTGAGAGACCCCATCCATTCATAACCTGACCTTTCTAAGCCCTGGGGTGCTACATAAGTCCTAGCAATGTCATTGCTTGGTCTCTGTGCTTCTCTATGCAATGCAGGCAGACATAGCTACCAACTGTCCTAGACTTCGAGGGACTGTTTCCCAGTGCTAAACATTTCATCCAAATTCTAAATTGCTGCATTTGTAAATTTCAAAAGCCCATATAAAGGATTAGTAGTGGTAAAAAAAAAAACACTTGTGGGTTTAACTAATCTTTTTTTAAATTATTTCTCCTTTAAGGGGGGGGGTGGCAAGGGGTGTATCCTAGTCCTGCATATTTTTGCTAATAGGGTGTCTCTCATTCCCATCTCAAAAATTTGGGAGGCATGGGCATATCATGGCTGGTGGGAGATGTCAGCAGGGTGCTGTATGACAGGGGCGAGCCAGGGACAGTCAGGCTGGGGAGGAAAGATCTAGGTAATGCTGGATGTCCACCAGCCAGGAAATGAGGTGGGCTCCATCTGACTTGTTGTAACTTCGAATGCACATTGTGAGAAGTTTACAGTGTGCAGTGAAATCAGAGTAAGACATCTCAGTACAGGAGAGGAGCCTGTACAACTGTACAAGACTGAAGGGAAGGCTATAATTCAGATTTAACAGTAAAAGCAGAAACCACATCAGACAGAAAGACAGCATTTTGGATTAGAACAAGCACCTGTTGCAATTAATTACTAGCTTGAATTTAAAATGTAACAACAAAAGAGGAGGCAATAGGGAAAAGCTTTACAAGACTCCCTCTCAAACTGTGTGTCCATGTTTATACAATGACTGATAGCACAGCTCCAGCAGAGGCGGCACGGCTCATCTGCACATGTGGACTCCACAAAGGTAAAGTTTTTGTTTTTCTATTTTCACAAAAAGTGATTTGAATTCTCTACAGATCTCTGTGGTTTTGTTTTGTTTTAAGTTTACATAGGATGGGCGCTGGGCGGATTTCTATGTAATGGGAGAAGAATGAGTCGGGGGAACAATATGTAAATCTGTCAGTCATATGAGCTCAGAGAATGAGGAACGGACGGCCAGCAGCGATCTCACGCTTCCCCCCCCCAATACATACTGTCTACACATTGTGTATAGAAGCAGAACATGTCTTCACCTGAGCGGATGAAAAGTTGACCCGTCACTACGTATAATATTGCTGTCCATTCCAACAACGATGACTGCATTTGTTTTGAAAGCAATCCACCATATAAATCCCAGGACGTCGCTATGTATGAACATGTGAGATCCAAACAGGTGAGAGACGGAAAGTGCTAATTAAAGGGAAACTCCAGATCTAACCTACAGTTATCCCCAAGCTGAAAACTCTAAACTCTATAAATCTATCCACACGCCACAATTGAAGTACCCTGTTTCCCCGAAAATAAGACCTAGCTTGATTGTCAGTGATGGCTGCAATATAAGCCCTACCCCCCAAATAAGCCCTACCCTGTTTCCCTGAAAATAAGCCCTACCCTAAAAATAAGACCAACAAATTACTTTAACTAGGGCTTATTTGGGGGGTAGGGCTTATATTTCAGCCATCACTGACAATCACGCTAGGTCTTATTTTCGGGGAAACAGGGTATATACTGTATATTGCAATGGTACCAGGCTCTGCCACTGTGCCACTGTGAAAGGAGAAGTCCCGGTAGATATGACACAGGGTTGGCACCTATGCCTAGTGCGGGACTCCAGGGTATTGATTCTGAACAGAGAAAGGTGGTTTGTCAATTTTCTCTGGATTATGGCATTCCTGGATTGGTTTCCGGAGTTTGGAGATTTTGAAAAGTTGGAAGTGAGTAATTTCCAACCCAGTGTCCAGATCTTGTGGGAGACCAGCAAGCTGCATATGCAGGAGCGCACAGCCCTTATAAGTAAGGACCTGGGCATACGGTTGCAACGGTTAAGCAAGTCTAGGAGACTGAGAGAGCTGCGACACCTAGACAAGTCCAGTGGACTGAGGAAAACTGGAAGTCTCAGAGGAGTTTGAGAGCCCAGGGTGTCAGGAGATCCCCTATAGGTAGAACCAGGAGAGGGATGCAGAAACACAGAGGTGTGGGTGGGTGCAGCGCGGTGCGGCGGCCATAACACACACAGTCTTGGTGCAAATATTGGAACTTTTACAACAAAGCAGGTGGGAGGAGGCCCAACTGGGAACATTCACAGAAGCCAACAGCATGTAGCGGAGCAGGTTTCAGCTGACCAGGGAGGCCTGGAGCAGGCGGAATAAAATGAAGCTAGCAGAAGGCCGGCATGACAGGTGGATAAGGGTACAGCAAGGGTTAAAATAGTAGTTGTTTTAGAAGAATGGTGAGGGGATTGGATAAAAGTAATGTTGAAGGAGGAGGGGTTTAGGTTATTTAGGGGTCAGGAGGGGTGTCCCGGGCAGCATTGCGGGGAGAATTGGGAAGAAGAAGAAGTTTCCCACCCACCCTCCCTGAATATGTGGTTTTGTTTTGGGTTGATGTTATTTATTTACAGGTGGTATGATGGATCACGTCGTGGCAGCAGATGAATGGTGGTGGTGGTGGTCTTTGATGGTGGTAACTAACCCAGGAGATGGAAGTGTGGGGGGACTCAACGGTTATGGGCCCCTATTGGTGTGTACAGTTAACACCGATTAGCTGAAGATGGTAATGGTGACACTGCGGGTAACGAGTTGTCTTTGGGCTGATGTTATCAAGGCCATAGGCCTATTACGATAGAAGGCCCGCAGTGTAGAAGTGGAACAGAATTTACGTTGGGAAGTGCCGTCATTGACCACCAGGAGGAGAAGCTGACAGTTGATTTTGTTATGTTTAAAATGTTACGGATATATATATTTATTTTATATAGATTTATATTGGTTAATAAAAGGCTGCTATGGCCAGTTTTTACTCCAACAAGGTGTGGTGTCGTCACTATAGTTAAGGATAATGGGGAGCAAAAGTTGGGGTATGATAGATGGCGGCAGCCATTAAAGGGAAAAGGTGTGCATCTTATGTACACTGGTCATAAAAGCGTCTTTCTGGAGGGGCGGAATGCAGCCTGGCCAGTCCAATCCCAAATGGGAAAGTGTCCAAGGAGAGTGTGGAGTCCTAAGCTTTCCCTACTTGTCTGGAACCTTTCCCTGCCACTAATACCGTCCCTGACAAAGGGGTAACCTGTCCCTACACTACCCACACCTGAATGTGTGCCAAACCCAGGAGCCAGGGTCTTAAATAGACTCTGCCACACCTAGGATGGTCGCCAGAGTCATATGGGCACCCATGATCCAACTGGATCACTGCCCCTTGACTCAGAAAACCATAGAGGAACCCAGTTTTTCTTCACTTTCTCTCCCTCTGCACTGCCGCTGCAGATGAGCGCCACCTGCAGTGGAGAGTCTGAGGGACCAGCCCAGAGCCACGGTTTAAGGCAGCACTGCTTAAGAGAGAACCAGGTGGCTTAGTATTATTCTCATAACCTGTGTTTGATGCTGAAAATTCCCTGAATGGGCAAGTGTTTTTGTTGAACTTTGATTTAGGGCTAAAAAGCCCTAAAACACAGTTCGGACAGGCATGGACCCACTAAAAATGCTTCCACACTTCTACCATTAATTCCTATTTGTGTTCTTAGTCCCTCTCATCTCCTTTATCTATCCATTCCTCCTTACAGTGATGGAGATCCTCATCCTAGGTGAACTTCACATTTATTTGTGCTAAGAGGAAAGCTCTGGCTTGGCTTTCACTGTATCCAGCTATGGAAAGTCAGAGGGATTGACCCGTAATCTGCAGATGTCTGCTTGATTGGCGGTAATTTGTTTTACAGATGGACAGACGCGGTGTCTTCCATTGCTCCAACAAAAAGAGCATCCTGGCAGATGTGATCTTAAAGAGATGTTCAGGTGTGACAATCGTCTGGGTGAATCGAGGTCAGAAAACAGCTTTCAATATTTATCTATTAATACATCAATTTATTCCCCCACAGATTAATAAGCCATTAAAGTACTTAATATCAGGTTAGGTTCACTGTAGTGTTTCCTGTTATACTGAGCTGTTGAAGTCTCTATACAGAAAGTAAAGTTCTAGGAAAGGCATCCAAATTCAGCATACAGTATCTCACAAAAGTAGGTACACCCCTCACGTTATTTGTAAATATTTTATTATATCTTTTCATGTGACAACACTGAAGAAATGACACTTTGCTACAATGTAAAGTAGTGAGTGTACAGCTTGTATAACAGTGTAAATTTGCTGTCCCCTCAAAATAACTCAACACACAGCCATCAATGTCTAAACCGCTCGCAACAAAAGTGAGTATACCCCTAAGTGAAAATGTCCAAATTGGGCCCAATTAGCCATTTTCCCTCCCCGGTGTCATTTGACTCCTTAGTGTTACAAGTTCTCAGGTGTGAATGGGGAGCAGGTGTGTTAAATTTGGTGTTATCGCTCTCACTCTTTTATACCGGTCACTGGAAGTTCAACATGGCACCTCATGGCAAAGAACTCTCTGAGGATCTGAAAAAAAGAATTGTTGCTCCTACATAAAGATGGCCTAGGCTATATTAAGATTGCTAAGACCCTGAAACTGAGCTACAGTACGGTGGCCAAGACCATACAGGGGTTTAACAGGACAGGTTCCACTCAAAACAGGCCCCACCATGGTCAACCAAAGACGTTGAGTGGACGTGCTCAGCATCATATCCAGAGTTTGTCTTTGGGAAATAGGCATATGAGTGCTGCCAGCATTGCTGCTGAGGTTGAAGGGGTGGGGCGGTCAGCCTGTCAGTGCTCAGACCATAAGCTGCACACTACATCAAATTGGTCTGGCTGTTGTCCCAGAAGGAAGCCTCTTCTAATGATGAAAGCCCACAAACAGTTTGCTGAAGACAAGCAGACTAAGGACATGGATTACTGGAACCATGTGCTATGGTCTGATGAGACCAAGAAAAAAGTATTTAGTTCAGATGGTGTCAAGCATGTGTGGAGGGAACCAGGTGAGGAGTACAAAGATAAGTGTGTCTTGCCTACAGTCAAGCATGTTGGTGGGAGTGTCATGGTCTGGGGCTGCATGAGTGCTTCCGGCACTGGGGAGCTACAGTTCACTGAGAGAACCATGAATGCCAACATGTACTGTGACATACTGAAGCAGAGCATGATCCCCTCCCTTCAGAGACTGGGCCACAGGGCAGTATTCCAACATGATAACGACCCAAAACACACCTCCAAGACAACCACTGCCTTGCTAAAGAAGCTGAGGGTAAAGGTGATGGACTGGCCAAGTATGTCTCCAGACCTAAACCCTATTGAGCATCCGTGAGGCATGCTCAAATGGAAGGTGGAGGAGTGCAAGATCTCTAACATCCACCAGCTCTGTGATGTCATCATGGAGGAGTGGAAGAGGACTCCAGTGGCAACCTGTGAAGCTTTGGTGAACTCCATGCCCAAGAGGGTTAAGGCAGTGCTGGGAAAAAATGGTGGACACACAAAATATTGACACTTTGTGCCCATTTGGACATTTTCACTTAGGGGTGTACTCACTTTTGTTGCAATCGTTTTAGACATTAATGGCTGTGTGTTGAGTTATTTTGAGGAGACAGCAAATTTACACTGTTATACAAGCTGTACACTCACTACTTTACATTGTAGCAAAGTGTCATTTCTTCAGTGTTGTCACATAAAAAGATACATATTTACAAAAATTTACAAAAAAGTGAGGGGTGTACTCACATTTGTGAGATACTGTATACAAGTATATAAAAAACAAATATAATATATCTCATCTTTTAGGTGCCTGCGGAGCTTCCTGTAGATCAGGGATTCTTGAAGCCCATCTCCGGTCCTCTTTTCAGTGCTACCCTAGAGGTTCTCCCCAACAATAAATTATACTTTTTTTTTAATACTTACAGACATCCAAAGCCTTCTAGTTGGTCACGGGATGTCTTTCCTCACTGGTCATCTTCCTCATCTTCTTCATTAGTCTTCACCCAATGGTGGGCAGTCTGTAATGAGGCGGAGCTCGATGCTAATGTGATGACATCAGAGCCCCTCTATTTTCCATTACATAGTAGGTGCAGGGTGCCGTGGTGATGCCTCCTCCAAGGCCTGGTCCATGACACTCTGGCATGTACAGTACTACCAGTCTTTTTAGTTTGAATGATGCTGAGCATCATTCAACCCAGAAAACTGGGAACATCTTGTGGTGAAATGACTATACTGAGAAGGGCAGCTCCAGAAAGGAGATGAGTATTACAGCCAAAGCTGTGAGGGGTACATGAAAGCTCAGAGTGGTGCTTTAACCAGGTGTACACATACTGCCTGAGAAACCAAATAATGGGGGTATGGGACTGGTTCTGTGAATAATTGCAAAAAAAACAAAAACAAAAAAAAAAAACATTAAATATAGTTATTTGCATTATTGAACCCCCTATCCCCCCTTCAGTTCATCATGAATGCTGCTGCCAGACTCATCCACCTTACAAACCACTCAGTGTCTGCTACCCCTCTCTGCCAATCCCTCCATTGGCTGCCACTCGCCCAACGAATTAAATTCAAAATACTAACAATAAGTTACAAAGCCATCCACAACTCTGCCCCCAGCTACATCACTAGCCTAGTCTCAAAATACCAACCTAATCGCCCTCTCCATTCCTCCCAGGACCTCCTGCTCTCTAGCTCCCTCATCACTAGGGATGAGCTTCGTGTTCGAGTCGAACCCATGTTCGACTCGAACATCGGCTGTTCGATCGTTCGCCGAATTGCGAACGTTATGGGCCGTTCGCGCTAAATTCGTGTGGCGCGTCACGGCCCATAATTCACTGCGGCATCGCAGTGCATTGCTGGCTGATGATTGGCCAAGCATGCACTATGACCCGCATGCTTGGCCAATCACAGCGCTGTCAGTAGAGAGAGCTGTAATTGGCCAAAGCCAGGGTGGCTTTGGCCAATTACGGCTCAGGGCATTTAGTACACACCCCACACTATATAAGGCCGCCTGCACGGCGGCCCTGTGTAGTGTGTGTTCCGGTGTGCTGAGAGATAGAGAGAGAGAGAGACAGTGTCATTTGATTTGAGTTAGATAGATTAGGCAGAACAGTCAGTCAGTTAGCTGCACTTACAGTGTATTGTGTATATATATGCATCCCAGGTGTTGCATATATATATATACACTGTATTCAGTTTAGCTAGATCCGTTCCTGTTATCTTCTATCTAGACTATTTACATTTAATGCAGTGCGTCCTGCTCACAGTGTTCAGCTAGATCCGTTCCTGTTATCTTCTAGACTATTTACATTTAGTGCAGTGCGTCCTGCTCACAGTGTTCAGCTAGATCCGTTCCTGCTATTTACATTTAGTGCAGTGCGTCCTGCTCACAGTGTTCAGCTAGATCCGTTCCTGTTAAATTCCTACTGACCGGCAGGCTTGTCTGGTTACAGTATATAAAGCTACCTGAAGAAAATTACAGGTGTTCTATTTGATCCTATTAGTACCACGGTCAGGCAGCTAGACTATTTACATTTAGTACAGTGTGTCCTGCTCACAGTGTTCAGCTAGATCCGTTCCTGTTATCTTCCTACTGACAGGCAGGCTTGTCTGGTTACAGTATATAAAGCTACCTGAAGAAAATTACAGGTGTTCTATTTGATCCTATTAGTACCACGGTCAGGCAGCTAGACTATTTACATTTAGTACAGTGCGTCCTGCTCACAGTGTACAGCTAGATCCGTTCCTGTTATCTTCCTACTGACAGGCAGGCTTGTCTGGTTACAGTATATAAAGCTACCTGAAGAAAATTACAGGTGTTCTATTTGATCCTATTAGTACCACGGTCAGGCAGCTAGACTATTTACATTTAGTACAGTGCGTCCTGCTCACAGTGTTCAGCTAGATCCGTTCCTGTTATCTTCCTACTGACAGGCAGGCTTGTCTGGTTACAGTATATAAAGCTACTTGAAGAAAATTACAGGTGTTCTATCCCAGCTTAGTGCAGCTACAGGCCATTAGTATGTCTGGAAGGCCAAGAAGGAGAGGCAGACAGTCACAAGCCAATAAGAGAGGGCAAGCAGGCTCTGTGTCTAGTGCTGGTCGTGGAGACGGTGCATCCTCATCAGCACGTGGCCATGGGACACGCTTGGCCTTTTTTTCGGCAGCTGGCCATGTTGAGCCGCAACATGCGGAAGACTTGGTCGAGTGGATGACCAAGCCGTCCTCATCCTCCTCATCCTCTCTCACCCATGCCCAGGGTGCTTTGTCTGGCAAAGCAGCGGCCTCTTCCCTCAGCTCAATGTCATCAGTGACTCCTTCCCTAGCTCCACCATGTCCTCATGAGGATTCCCTCGAACTGTTTGACCACAGTGTTGGGTACATGCTCCAGGAGGATGCCCAGCGTTTGGAAGGCTCTGATGACGATACTGAGCTCGATGAAGGCAGTAACATGAGCGCGGACAGAGGGGGTGCCCAAGAAGGACAGCAATCTGGCAGTCATGCTCCCCCTGCTGCAGCATACTGCCAGGTTTGCTCCAGTGATGAGGAGGGAGGGGATGATGAGGTCACTGACTCAACGTGGGTGCCTGATAGGAGAGAGGAGGAGGAGGAGGAGGAGGAGGAGGAGGAGGAGGAGGCGGCAGCACATCACCAACGAGGCAGGATGCCCTCCAGGGGCCAGCCTAAGGGCAGCACATTGACTGCATCACACCCCAAAGCTCCACATGTGCAGGGCGCTGCAGTCTCTGCGCGTTATTCAAAAAGTTCTTTGGTGTGGGCCTTTTTTGAGACGAGTGCATCAGATCGCACCGCTGCTATTTGCAACATATGTCTCAAGCGTATCTCGCGTGGCCAAAATATCTCCCGCTTGGGTACCACATGCTTGACCAGACATATGTTGACCTGCCATGCAGTTCGTTGGCAAGCGTATCTAAAAGACCCACACCAAAGAACAAAGAGGATCTCTCCTTGCTCCTCATCAGCTGAGATTTCCAACCCCACTAGACCTTCAGTCCTCTCTGAGACCTGCAGTGAGAGGAATGAAGGTGTAGAATTAGGTGTGTCACAGCCAAGTACTTGTGGGCAATCTGCTTTTGGTACACCGACGTCAGATTGTACCAGGCAAATTTCCCTGCCCCAGCTGCTGCACCGCCGAAAGAAGTTTGCTCCCAGCCATCCACATGCCCAGCGGTTGAATGCTAGCTTGGCAAAATTGCTAGCACTTCAACTGCTGCCTTTTCAGTTGGTAGACTCTGCCCCCTTCCGTGAGTTTGTGGAATGTGCGGTTCCTCAGTGGCAGGTACCCAAACGCCACTTTTTCTCACGGAAGGCGATTCCGGCTCTCTACCGGCATGTGGAAGGCAATGTCCATGCCTCGCTGGACAGGGCGGTCAGCGGTAAGGTGCATATTACCGCTGACTCATGGTCCAGCAGGCATGGACAGGGACGTTACCTAAGTTTCACGGCGCATTGGGTGACTCTGCTGGCAGCTGGGAAGGATGCAGGACAAGGTGCAGTAGTGTTGGAGGTTGTTCCGCCACCACGCCTCCAAAATGCTGATTGTGACACACCTCTCTCCTCCACCCCCTCCTCTTCTTCTTCCTCCATGGCCTCTTCCTCGGAACCAGCGGTGCTCCGTAGGCGTTCAAGGGGCTACGCAAGTACGCAGGCCAAAAGATGCCATGCGGTGCTTGAGCTGGTGTGCTTGGGGGACAGGAGCCACACTGGGGCAGAGGTTCTGTCAGCTCTGCAGGGGCAGGTTCAGAGGTGGTTGACGCCACGCCAACTTAAGGCAGGAATGGTGGTTTGCGACAATGGCACCAACCTCCTCTCTGCCCTCCGACAGGGACAAATGACCCATGTGCCCTGTTTGGCTCACGTCCTTAACTTGGTGGTGCAGCGGTTCTTGGGCAGGTACCCGGGCTTACAGGATGTCCTGAGGCAGGCCAGGAAAGTCTGTGTGCATTTCCGCCGGTCATATAATGCCAGTGCTCGGCTGACGGACCTCCAAAAGGAGTTTAACCTGCCCAAGAACCGCCTAATCTGTGACATGCCCACCAGGTGGAACTCAACGTTGGCCATGCTGCAGCGGCTGCACACGCAGCAGAGGGCCATCAATGAGTACCTGTGCGACTATGGCACCAGGACAGGGTCAGGGGAGCTTGGTTTTTTTTCCCCACGCCAGTGGGCCATGATCAGGGATGCATGCACTGTCCTGTCACCATTCGAGGAGGCCACGAGGATGGTGAGCAGTGACAGTGCATGCATCAGTGACACTGTCCCCCTTGTCCACCTGTTGGAGCACACGCTGCGTGGAATAATGGACAGGGCACTTGAGGCAGAACAGAGGCAGGAAGAGGAGGACTTCCTTAGCTCTCAAGGCCCCCTTTATCCAGACAGTGTTCCTGCGTGCCCGCCGATCACACAGGAAGAGGACGAGGAGGAAGAGGAGGAGGAGGAAGATTGTGTCAGTATGGAGGTGGAGCCTGGCACTCAGCATCAGCAGCAGTCTTTAAGGGATCAGTCCCAAGAAACACATGGACTTGTACGTGGCTGGGAGGAGGTGGCTGCGGACCATGTCGTTCTTAGTGACCCAGAGGACTCCGGACCGAATGCCTCAGCAAACCTACGCTGCATGGCCTCTCTGATCCTGCAAAGCCTGCGTAAGGATCCTCGTATTCGTGGTATCAAGGAGAAGGACCAATACTGGCTGGCAACCCTCCTTGATCCACGTTACAAGGGTAAGGTTGCGGACCTTATCTTGCCATCGCAGAGGGAGCAGAGGATGAAACATCTTCGGGAGGCCTTGCAGAAAGGTCTGTGCAACGCGTTCCCAGAGACTGGGAGGTTACAAACTCCTGTTTCTGGACAACGTGTTGCTGAGGCTTCGGTCAGTCAAAGAAGGAGCGGTGGAGAAGGTGGCCGTCTGACCGATGCGTTCAGACAATTTTTTGGTCCGCAGCCCCAAGGTATGATCGGTTCCAGCAACCATCGCCAGCGTCTGTTTTACATGGTGCAGGAATACCTAGGGGCAAGATCAGACTTGGACACCTTTCCCACCGAAAATCCTCTGGGTTACTGGGTCTTGAGGATGGATCACTGGCCAGAGCTTGCACAGTATGCAATTGAGCTACTGGCCTGTCCTGCATCCAGCGTTCTTTCGGAACGCACATTCAGTGCTGCTGGAGGCGTGGTAACCGATCACAGGGTGCGTCTGTCCACCGACTCGGTCGATCGGCTGACCTTCATAAAAATGAATGAGTCTTGGATCACCACCAGCTACCAAGCACCTGATGCTGATGTAACCGAATAATTTTTTTTGAAATCTCAGATCCCTTCAAAGACTGCCTATGCTGATGCTGAGTGACTATCCCTGAGTAATTATCCTCTTCCTCCTCAATCATCACGCTGATAGCTTGTAAGAACATTTTTGGTTCTGGGCGCCACCACCAGTGCCTAAGGCACAATTTTTCAGCCCCTGTTTAACAGGGGCGTGTAATTACAATTTTTGATGTAATACTTTGCAGCAGGGCTCGTTCCTGCATTCCAACTAGAGTGTCTGTGAGGGGTTGCAGTGTTGTGGCACCAGCACCAGTGCCTAAGGCCCAATTTTTCTGCCCCTGTCTAACAGGGGCGTGTAATTACAATTTTTGATGCAATACTTTGCAGCAGGGCTCGTTCCTGCGTTCCAACTAGAGTGTCTGTGAGGGGTTGCAGTGTTGTGGCACCAGCACCAGTGCCTAAGGCCCAATTTTTCTGCCCCTGTCTAACAGGGGCGTGTAATTACAATTTTTGAAGCAATAATTTGCAGCAGGGCTCGTTCCTGCGTTCCAACTAGAGTGTCTGTGAGGGGTTGCAGTGTTGTGGCACCAGCACCAGTGCCTAAGGCCTAATTTTTCAGCTCCTGTTCAACAGGGGCATGTAATTACAATTCTTGATCTAATATTTCACAGCAGGGCCCTGTGAGGGCTTACAGTGTTGTGGCCACAGCAACACCTAAGGCCCAAATTTCTGCTGAGTATATAGGGCAGGACCCTACTTTCAAACATCTAACTTACAAACGACTCCTACTTGCAAACGGAAGGAGACAACAGGAAGTGAGATGAAATCTACCCCTAGGAAGGGAAATTCTCTCCTGTAAGAGTTAATATGGGAAAACAAGTTCTCCTTTCCACTGATGCTTTCCAATCCTTGTTCCACAAAAAAACCCAAATTTTCAAAAAACATTTTTCATTGGGACAAAAAAGTGAGGTGAAATCTTCTGAAGAGGAGGAAAGACAGCAAAACAAATGTCACAGGGGTGATAACCCTTCCCTATGTTTTCCAAAAAGCTTAGAAAAGATTTTTTGGCTGGAGCTAAACACGTTAAAAATGTTCAAAATTACAAACAGATTCTACTTAACAACAAACCTACAGTCCCTGTCTTGTTTGCACCGCCTGTATACTGCTGTTCAGAGTATATAGGGCCTGGTGGCCCCACACCTTTCCTTATTTTAATTTGGGTGCGGGGTTCCCCTTAATATCCATACAAGACCCAAAGGGACTGGTAATGGACTGGGGGGTACCCATGCCGTTTGTCTCACTGATTTTCATCCATATTGCCATGACCCGACATGACATTAAACCCGCAAGCAGTTTTAAATGAGATTTTTTCCTTTAAAAATGACATTTGGTGCAGGGACTGTTCTAAACATGGGAAACACGCGTCACTTTACAGGCATACTATAGACACCCCCCAGGTACGATATTTAAAGGAATATTTCACTTTTTTTTTTTTACTTTAAGCATCATTAAAATCACTGCTCCCGAAAAAACGGCCGTTTTTAAAAGTTTTTTTTGCATTGATACATGTCCCCTGGGGTAGGACCCGGGTCCCCAAACCCTTTTTAGGACAATACCATGCAAATTAGCCTTTAAAATGA
This sequence comes from Aquarana catesbeiana, assembly GCF_042186555.1. Classification (NCBI taxonomy): domain Eukaryota; kingdom Metazoa; phylum Chordata; class Amphibia; order Anura; family Ranidae; genus Aquarana; species Aquarana catesbeiana. Next base: position 218,990,840 of record NC_133333.1, on the reverse strand, counting down.
GCACTTTTGATTTCGAACGTTCGAGTCCCATAGACGTCAATGGGGTTCTAACGTTCGTGCGAACTTTCGGTCCGTTCGCGGGTTCTGGTGCGAACCGAACCGGGGGGTGTTCGGCTCATCCCTACTCATCACCTCCTCCCATATCCGCCTCCAGGACTTCTCCCGAGCCTCGCCCATCCTCTGGAATTCTATACCCCAATCTGTCAGACTGTCTTCAAATTTATCCACTTTTAGGCGATCCCTGAAAACTTTCCTCTTCAGAGAAGCCTATCCTGCCTCCATCTAACAACTGCACTATTTTCTCCATTAGCTCATCCCCCACAGCTATTACCCTTTTGTATAACTTGACCCTCCCTCCTAGATTGTAAGCTCTAACGAGCAGGGCCCTCTGATTTCTCCTGTATTGAATTGTATTGTACTTGTACTGTCCTCCCTAATGTTGTAAAGCGCTGCGTAAACTGTTGGCGCTATATAAATCCTGTATAATAATAATAATAATAAAATCAAAGTTGAAAAATGGTCTTAATGTGGCGGATGGCATATGAGTAATATTGTCAGTAACTGGACCTCCATTTCATGTTTTGATTAGACAAAAACATCAAAAAAAATCTCCCTGACTTGTGTATTTGTGATTTGCTGTTGTTATATAAAAAATAACACATTTTTGCTTTTTCTTAAGCTGTTCTGTTCTTGGTAATCCATGTGTAAAATAACATAAAGCTATTGGCATCTTGTGACATACTGGTACATAATAAAATGATGATGATTTAGACAGTTTGGTGAAGGTGGAATGGAGACATATTGGCTGTTCCTTTGGGGGTCTGGAACCACAGATAACAACCATATATGATTGGATGTGTTGCCTGAGATGAGGCTACATGAGAAAGCTGAACCTTAGCAGGACATTCAACTCATCACTGTCATATGCTTTATTTGCAATACTTTGATTCTGGTTCTGGCAGCTGTCAGCAAGGGTTCAAATCCTACATTAACAACCAATTAAAATTGTACATGTAGTTTTAGCTTTAATGTGTTTTCCACAACCAGAATAAGTACTTTCCGTTTCCTCCACCCCCAAAATCTATTTTTATTCTAAGAAAAACTCTGCCAAAGAGATTAAAACTGTACTAAATAAACAGGAATGAAATGTGCGCAAAACTCTTTTCTATCAGTGTCCATACAAGGCCCAATGACAGAGATGGCTTGTATGTAAAGGTATAATAGCCCCAGTAATGGTAGAGAGATCCTCGAAAGTGAGATATCAATCATTGGAACCAGAATCTTTAGCCATTTTCTGTTATAAGGGTTTTTTATACATATTCATTGGTCTTCTATAATAACCTATCACACATAATGCAACCACATGTCCTGGACTGGAAATTGTTGTTTCAATACTATCTGGCACCATGCCGTATATTGTGTAGTGATGTTTTACTATTGTCTCAATCTGTCACAGGGTCTCTTTATTGAATGTAACACGTGAAAGAACAAAACAGCAAAGAGTTGATGGACAATATGATAATCTATAATATCTCCATCCTTCACATCACCATTTATACACTTTCCATTCATAACAACTCTATCCATAACTTCTCTATCCATAAAATCTCCATTCATTACATCTCCACCAATAACATCTTATTTCATAACATCTTCATTCTACCATCTCCATCCATAAAATCTCCATTCATTATATTTCCATCCATAACATCTCCATATATAAAATATCCATTCAGGACATCTCCAGCCATAAAATCTCCATTTATTACATCTCTATCCATACCATCTTCACCCATACCATTTCATCCATACCATCTCCATCCACAACATCTCCATTCATTACATCTCCATCCATACCATCTCCATCCATAAAATCTCCATTCATTACATCTCTATCCACAAAATCTCCATCCATACCATCTCCATCCATAAAATCTCCATTCATTACATCTCTATCCACAAAATCTCCATCCATACCATCTCCATCCATAAAATCTTAAATTATTGCATCTCTATCCATACCATTTCATCCATACCATCTCCATCCATAAAATCTCCATTCATTACATCTCCATCCATACCATCTCAAGCCATAAAATCTCCATTCATTTCATCTCCATCCATAAAATCTCCATCCATAAAATCTCCATTTATTACATCTCTATCCATGCCATCTTCATCCATACCATTTCATCCATACCATTTCATCCATACCATCTCCATCCATAAAATCTCCATTCATTACATCTCCATCCATAAAATCTCCATTCATTTAATCTCCATCTATAAAATCTACATTCATTACATCTCCATCCAAACCATTTGCACCCATACCATCTCCATCCACAAAATCTTCATTCATGACATCTCCATCCATAACATCTCCTTTCATGGCATCTCCATCCATAACATCTCCATTTATCCCATCCATATAATCTCTATCCCAAAAATGACACTGCAGTCCTGTTAAATTGAAATAATCATATAACAAAATGACATAGATCAGAGAATGAAAATCTTGTAATCTTCAATTAACACTGATCGAAGAACAATCTTCATATCTCCTTTTTCTGTTCACTGAGACTTTTTTGTCTAAATTAGTCATCAGTTCTGGCTCTTTCTGATGGTTTAAAATAAGAGAGGCCAGTTTTACCACACTTGATTTTACAGTGAGATAACTAAAATTCTGCTGAAATATGTCTCTAATTTGAATGCGTTACGTCAAGCTAATTAGCTTGTAAAAGAAAAAACTCACCAGTACAGAGTGACGTGTCTTTGTTTATAAAGTAATACCTTAGCTATGGTTTAGGTTAACGTTGCAGTCACTGGTTAAAGCCACCATTTGGGTAAGGGTTAAAGTTTTCTAGCACAAGAACAGATCCAGAATAGGCGAAGAGAGCTTTCATAGTTTTCAACCTATTACACCCTTAAAAACCACTAAAAACCTACCAATTTCACCTTTACCATTAACACCAGTTGGGACAATTTTCACCCACTTTGTCCCAGTTGAAGCAAAAACTGGTTTGTGTCATAAGAACACCTTAACATCTGAGAATTGGAGGTAGATAATTATCTAGTAACATTTACTAAGATCAAGCAGTTTCTGGTCACTCTGTATGTTATCCATAATACATACACACAGAAGGTATGGATTCCAACAAACACGCATTGAAAGCCTTTAGCATTTATGGTATGATGGTTAGTAATACGGTTAGGCGTATTCCCTCGCTGGTGGCCTACCTCTACACAGGCTATGCCCCTATGCCCTCTTCAGTCGATCATGATTTCTGCTGCCAGACTCACCCACCTTACCAATCGCTCAGTGTACCCCCCCGCCAGTCCCTCCACTGGCTCCTAATTGCCCAATGAAAAAAATTAAAAATACTAACAACAAAGTACAAAACCAGCTAAACTCTACCCCGAGCTACATCACTAACCTCATAATTATCATCCAAACTGTCCCCTCCACAACTCCCAAGACCTCCTGTTCTCCCTTCTCACCTCCTTCCGTGTTCACCCCCTAGGACTTCTTCAGAGCCTCTCACATCCTCAGAAACTCCCTACACTAATCTGTCTGACTATTTCCTACTCTGTCCACCTTTAAGCAATTCCTGAAAACTCACTTTTTCAGGGAAGCCTCCAACTAACAACTGAACTTTTATTTTCTCCATCAACTCATCCCCACACAGTTGTTACCTGTTTGTATCACTCAACCCTTCCTGAAAACTCACTTTTTCAGGGAAGCCTCCAACTAACAACTGAACTTTTATTTTCTCCATCAACTCATCCCCACACAGTTGTTACCTGTTTGTATCACTCAACCCTTCCTTTAAGGTTGTAAGCTCTCATGAGCAAGGCCCCTCCCAACCCTCTTGTCCTGTATTGTTATAATAAAATGCTGCTCATACTGTTGGCACTATAGAAACCCAATATAATAGTAATAGTTTTGTGACTTTGAGCAATTGGCAGCAGGTGTGGCAATGGCCGTAATTTGTCTAATATGATGATAAAATAGATGTTTTCGGCACTCCCTGGACACACATGTTTCGAATGAGGATTATTTACAGGTCCAGATTCAAGTTACTTGTCTGACTCTTTATTGTCTCTCCCTCGGCTCTGAAGACCTCATCTCACGATGTGCCTTTATCATCTAAGTAGACATTGATTTACTAATGTTAGATGTCTATATCCCCCACCACATCCCATTATTTCCATGTCACATCAATTCTCATCCTTTCCACCTCACATCTTCATTCTGAATTTCCCAGGAGGGGTATACTGCATAAAGAATAGCAGCGAGCAATAAATCACTATTATATGAGGTGTGTAAGGGTATTGGATCAATTCTACTGTCATCTATCCAACCCACCACCAATAAAGAATGGAACCATGGAACCAATGGAAAAAATAATCACAAATAGAAAATATAAATCAAAAACAAAGTATAGTCATAAAGGCGCTCTGGGTGACTTTTGTACATTCCATAGGAGCATCAAACCAGCAAGTATGTGCAACATCATTCAACAAAATGTCTGACTGCACAGAGCCAACCCGATCCTCCATACAAACCATTCATACTGACTGTTTTTATCTGCTATGTGTCAAAGTGTTAACATTGAAATAGAATAAAGGCCTCTTAAACTGAGCATCACCCCTCCACTACAAAAAAGTGACCCTTGTGTGGAAACCTTGTATCCAGAAGACACCAATTTGCACTGATTAAAGTGGACCTGTCATAATTTCCATGTGAAGTGCCTGAGGCATTAATCATCTCTCACAGAGATCCCAGGACCCCCCCCCCCCCGACAATGCCATCATCTACATTTCCCTCTAGAAGGATACTGCCATCTTTGTTCTGCCATCATCCAGGGTCACAACAGTACTATGATGCTTTCTCAGAGATGGAAAAGTCATGTTGTTGTGTTCAGTGTCTGTTGCAGCCTCTCATTTTGTGAATTGCTACAAAGTTACAATGTACAGTCTGATCACTGGGGAGTGGAGACTGAGGAAATTCTTCCTCCTGCCTGCACAAGACTGATGACATCATATAAGCCCAGGCAAAAGTCGCCGTGTGGAACACAAAGACAGTTTTTTAGTGATAAAGGGAGCTTTTCTGAAGCATGATACTGCTGATGTAAACTGTGACATGTCAGAAATTTATCTCTGCAGCCTTGTAAAGTTACTTACAGGTCCATTAACCACTTCAGCCCCAGAAGGATTTACCGCCTTCCTGACCAGAGCACTTTTTGCGATTCGGCACTGCGTCGCTTTACCTGACAATTGCGCAGTCGTGCGACCTTGTACCCAAACAAAATTGATGTCCTTTTTTTCCCACAAATAGAGCTTTCTTTTGGTGGTATTTGATTGCCTCCGTGGTTTTTAATTTTTGCGCTATAAACAAAAAAAGAGCGACGATTTTGAAAAAAACGCAATATTTTTTACTTTTTGCTATAATAAATATCCCCAAAAAAATATATAAAAAAAAAACTTTTTTTTCCCTCAGTTTAGGCCGATATGTATTCTTCTACATATTTAAAAAAAAAAAAAAAAAAATCACAATAAGCGTATATTGTTTGGTTTGCACAAAATGTATAGCGTCTACAAAATAGGGGATAGTTTTATGGCATTTTTATTTTTAATTTTTGTTTATTAGTAATGGCGACAATCTGCGATTTTTATTGGGACTGCGACAGATCGGACACTTTTGACACTATTTTGGGACCATTGTCATTTATACAGCGATCAGTGCTATAAAAATGCACTGATTACTGTGTAAATGACACTGGCAATGAAGGGGTTAACCACTAGGGGGCAGTGACGGGGTTAAGTGTGTCCTAGGGGGTGATTCTAACTGTGGGGAGGAGGGGCTACATCACACATGACAACGATCACTGCTCCCGATAACAGAGAGTAGTGATCTCTGTCCTGTCACTAGGCAGAACGGGGAAATGCTTTGTTTACAAAAGCGTCTCCCCATTCTACCTCTCCATGACACAATCGCGGGCACCCGGCGGACATCGAGTCCGCGGTCACCGCGGTCACGCGCCCGTGACACTACTTCTTAAAGGGGACGTACCTGTATGCCCTTTTGCCCACCAGTGCCATTCTGCCGACGTATATTGGCGTGCGCTGGTCGGCAAGTGGTTAAAGCGGAACTTGACCCTAAAAGGGAAGTTCCGCTTTAAGCCTTCCCCCCCCCCTCCTCTTCTGTTTTTGGCACTTTTTCTTGGGGGGGGGGGGAGGTAACTGGTTTTGACCCACTGGGTACCTGGTTTTGCGATCCACCAGAAGTTCTACCCAGCCCCCTGTGTGCACTGCAGGGTGGTGGAGAATCCTTGATGGCGAGTGTACACAGAAAATCACTTTTATCATATGGGTGTTTAATTCTATCATATTAAAAAAAAAACGCTTTATTATAAATTACTATACTATATGATATTTTTACTTTATGGCAATCTATGTGATGTGTCATTGCGGCACTTTGAGGAGAAGCGGATACAGCTAACTATTGGATTAGGAGGACCACACCATAGATTGATCACTATAAGCGTATGTGCTGTGCTCTTGGTCCAGACAGCAACTATTTCTGGTGAGTTGCCACTTCTCCCAGTCTTTGTGCAGGAGGAAGCTTTATCATGGATTAATCTTGGGGACACAGATGAACTGTCAATAAACTTTTGGGACTTTCTGATTTAATTTATTTTATTTTTATTTGTAGTTTTCTTTGAAGCTTTGTTTACTGCTCCTTAACTTTAGCACTGCGATTTTTTTATAGCTACAGTATTTGTAGCTGCGGACTTTAATTTTTTTTAATACAGGGAGAAGAACCGCTTTAACTAGATGTCATATTAGAGAAATTACTAGTGCCGTGGTCTTCAAGCATAATAACTTACACCTTACAGAACAGAAAATTTCTGGGGGTTAAGCAATGCCTGTGCTGAAGTGTTTACAGTGACTGTGTGCACATGGCCTTAGTCATAGTTTGGAGTTAAGCCTCGTACACATGATCGGACTTTCCGACGGGAAATGCTCAATGTCAAGCTGTTGGTGGACAATCCGTGCGTACGCTCCATCGGACAATTGTTGTCGGACTTTCCGCCAACAAATGTTGGCTAGCATGTTCTCAAATTTTCCGCCAACAAATGTGTGTTGTCGGACTTTCCGATCGTGTGTACACAAGTCCGTCGGACAAAAGTCTAAAGTACAAACACGCATGCTCGGAGGCAGAAGTGGCCGATCTTGTAAACTAGCATTTGTAATGGAGAATTAACATTCGTGACGTGGCAAATTATGAAATCTCCAAATGCAGCGCACAATTCTCTTCTTCTTTAATGGGATAATAATGAAGCTGCTTTGCTGGTGATACTGATGGAGTTATTGCAAACACATGTTCAAAGGCTTTTTTTCTAGTGATATCAAGAATAATATTATTATGTTTTTTTTTTAATTTGTGCAAGTTACCAGAGCACCATTATCCTGTAGTTTTTAAGAACAAAGATACAACTATGTTGGTGTCCCTTGTTAATTTTACATTGTATTTTTTAAAATGTAACTGCCTACTCCCAAACTGTCATTTGATGTAAAACACATAGCCAAGTATTTATTTATTGTGCAATAAAAAAAAAAAAAAAAAAAAAGACATGCTTTCTGCCAATAGAACTTAACCAAAAAGTGCATTCTGTGCATCCAAAAATATAGAAAATTTACCAAATCAAATCATTATTCAACCAAAAAAATAATGTCAAAGCAATAACTCCAAGGCCAATAATAAATAACACGTTATCTCCTCCGATTCCACAACATGTCTGGTTGATGACCGGCCGTTCAGAAACGAACTGAAAAGCACAAAATGAAAAGCGCCAAATGAAAAACGTGAAAAGAAAAGCGCAAATCAACACTCACCAAACTTCTACTAACCCAAAATTAGTAGAAGGAGCCCAAAGGGTGGCGCTAAAGAGCTGAAATACCACGTAGTACGTCTAGTACGTCACTATGTTCATAATTTTTGGCCAACATTTGTGTGACCGTGTGTATGCAAGACAAGTTTGAGCCAACACCCTTCGGACAAAATTCCACGGTTTTGTTGGCGGAAAGTCCGATAGTGTGTACGAGGCATTACTCTTTAACCACTTCCTGCCCGCCGTATGCAGAACGTCCGGGAAGTGGTTGTGTTACCCTGACAGGGTGTCATATGACGTCCAGCAGGATAACATGCCGGCGTACCCCCATGGGGGCGCGCAGCGCGGCGATCGCTAGTGCGGCGTGTCACTCTACAACCCCGCATCTCCGATTGTGATAAGCAGCCTCTGTCAGAAGCTTCTTACCACGTGATCAGCTGTGACCAATCACAGCTGATCATCGCGAGAACCAGGAAGTGCCGGTAAACGGCATTTCTCGGTTCACGCTGACAGGGAGAGCTGATCAGCACATTGATTATCAGCACAGCCCCCTCAGATGTGCCACAACACCTCAGATGTGCCCCCTTAGCTGTCAGCCAGTGCCCCAATTAAAACACAGCTCACAGTGTCCATCAAAGTGCCAATCAGTGCCCATATCAGTGCTAATCAGTGCCCTCCACAGTGCCAGTCAGTGCCCATCTCAGTGCCCAGCAGTAAAACCTGTCAGTACCTCAACATCAGTGCTGCCCATCAGTGCCACCTGTCAGTGCCAATTAGTACCGCCTATCTGCCAATCAGTGCCGCCTGTCAGTGGCCATCACAGCCGCCTGTACGTGCCCATCACTGCCGCCAGTCAGTGCCCATCAGTGCCGCCAGTCAGTGCCCATCAGTTCCGCCTATCAGTGCCCATCAGTGCTGCTTATCAGTGCCCATCAGTGCTGCATATCAGTGCTGCCTATTGGTGCCCACCAGTGCTGCATATCATTGCCGCATATCAGTGCCCATCGATTCTACATATCAGTCCATCCTCATCAGTGCCCATCAGTGCCACCTTATCAGTGCCCATCAGTGCTGCCTTATCAGAGCCCGTCATTGAAGGAGAAAACAAAATTTTATAACCGAAATGAAGAAAACCTTTTTTTTTTTCAAAAATTTTGTTCTTTTTTAGTTTGTTTAGCAAAAAATAAAAACCACAGAGGTGATCAAATACCACCAAAAGAAAGCTCTATTTGTGGGAACAAAATGATAAAAATTTTGTTTGGGTACAGTGTAGCATGACCGCGCAATTGACATTCAAAGTGCGACAGCGCTGAAAGCTGAAAATTGTCCTGGGCGGGAAGGGGCAAAAGTGCCTGGTATTGAAGTGGTTAAATACAGCTGTAGATTTCTCTTACTTCGGCTTTCAGCATTTTTTTATAAATAGCAGAGATCACGAAGATACAGTATTATCAACTCCAGCTTTATACGGCAGAAAATAACCATGGGGTCACTATTTCCAAGAAATTTACAATGAAATTTGCGTTTTGAAAGCCAGGAAGATCAAGCTTTATTGAGTTTGGCTCAATATGAATATAAAAATAAACAACCGGAACAGACCTAATGATACAATGTAGAATAATTTGCATCTTATGGAAAAAAAACGTTTAGTTGACAATGTGATTAACCATTGGAAATGTTGAGTAGATGTTCCCCTCCTTTTGGGGAGGTCAACATGTCATTTTGTAGGGCTTTGGGAGGGTATATCAGCGGTCCTTGCAGAATAGTAGGGTCAGGAAGAAGGTTTTTTTTTTTTTAAAGCTAGTTTTGTCACTAAGTGATGGAATGGTTAGCATGGGGTCAACCCGGGACAGACTGATCGACTGGCATTTGACATTTTCCCATCTGAAGAATCTTTGTATGTCAGAAATCAGCATGCCTGACCTCCACACTTAACATTTCACCGTTTGCCACTTCACAGTGAATGGACTGCAGTATAATTCCTCTCCCAGAGGTTGGAGATGGTGTTCCATGTACTATGGGCACTGCAGTGTCTTTATGTGGCAGCCGGTGTCATGAACTTTAACTGATGAGTCCTACATAAAGCACCATTCAGAATACTCCCAACCTCCACCCCTCACTACTTCTCCATTCTTCAGCTCCTGTGTCCTGATAATAATAAGAAGGGTCTGAATGTGTGAAACTATTCTGAGTGTTTGCTGACATCACAAAATACATTAAAATGTAGTGAATGTAAAAATAATATGAGTTCAGTTACTTAGACATTTTTAGTGATAATTAACCAACTTAATTGTATTGACAAGCAACCATCTCTAGTTCTTACCATGGTCCCTCCGTGTTTTGGCATCATCAGATATTGTTGTTGTCAGTCATCAGTCAAAAGAATTGAGGTGCAAACCACAAACCATTAAATGTCAAAAAATGTAGTTGTGTCACATCTAAAAAAATTATTTAACCCAATAAAGACCTTATGAGCCTCATGTTTAATGAAATATAAACCGGGCGCAGCAAGAAGTGAGTGGTCCACACCAAAGAGGGTGAGCAAAACCTTCTTAGGAAAAGAGGTGTAGGGATGGATGATTAGTTCTTAGGTCACGTTTTTTGGGTTTTGCAACTACCCTACCAACATTTAGTACATCCCTTCATCAGGTCTGTATAGTTAAACAGTAATTGATATCAAATTCAAAGTGACCTCAATAACTTTTTGAACAAGTAAAATTCATAGTGCCATAGCTGAATGCCTAATAATTCCGCGTACACAGGGCCGGACTGACCATTGAGCCACTCAGGCACTGCCCGAGGGCCCTGGGCCCCTAGGGGCCCCATCAGGGTTGTCAGCCTCAGTTAAACCAGGGACAGTATGTACAAATCTGTGTTTTTTTTCCATCTGTCTCTGAAATGTCCCTTACCGACATCCTTTTGGTCTAAAAATCCAGAGATTATAGCTGCCCCACCTCTCCATAACCTTCTCAGCCAATAGAAACATGTCTGTGTATACTGTGTGTACATGTGTGTGTGTACTGTGTGGCCCCATAATCTCTGATTGCCTAGGGGCCCCATAATCTCCTATTGCCCGGGGACCCCATGAGTTGTCAGTCCGCCCCTGCGGATTTTGGTCGGAAAAAGATACGATGGCTTTTCCGACGGAATTCCACTCAAGCTTGCCTTGCATACACACTTTCACACAAAAGTTAGCTGAACTTTCGACCGTCAAGAACGCGGTGACGTACAACACTACGACCAGCCTAGAAAATGAAGTTCAATGCTTCCGAGCATGCGTCGAATTGTTTCCGAGCATGTGTAGGAATTTTGCGTGTCGGAATTGCTACAGACGATCGCATTTTCAGATAGGAACCTTTTCCGACAAAAAATTGAGAACCTGCTCTCAATCTTTTGCTGGCTGGAATTCGGCCAGCAAAAGTCTGATGGAGCATACACGCGGTCGCATTTTCCGACCAAAAGCTCTTATCGGTCTTTTGCTGCTCTCAATCTTTTGCTGGCTGGAATTCGGCCAGCAAAAGTCTGATGGAGCATACACGCGGTCGCATTTTCCGACCAAAAGCTCTCATCGGTCTTTTGCTGGCCGAATTTCCGATCGTGTGTACGCGGCATAAGAAGAGTAATGGTGGAAAGTGGACAACTCAAATTGGTTGTGTATGTAACAGCAGCGCCAAAGTTTTATACATTATTGATCCTTTACATTTTTGCCTCTAATGATTTCAGTAGAGCATTCGCTTTCTGATGAAATGTAGTATCTTGAAATAACACTTATATGATGAATTAACTACTTGACCTCTAGAAGATTTTGCCCCCTTCATGACCAGCATTTTTTGCTATTCAGCACTGTGTTACTTTAACTGGCAATTGTGCAGTCATGCAACACTGTATGCAAATTAAATTTATGCCATTTTTTTTTTTTTTTTTACACAAACAAAGATTTCTTTTGGTGGTATTTGATCACCACTGGGTTTTTTATTTTTTGCAATATAAGCAAAAAACGACAAAAAAATTTGGAAAAAAAAAAAAATAAAAATATATATATATATATATATATATATATATATATATATATATATATATATTCATTTTCTGCAATAAAACATATCCAATAAGAAGGAACATTTAAAAAAATCTAATTTCTTCATGAATTTAAGCCAAAATGTATTCTGCTACATGTCTTTGGTAAAAAAAAATCCCAATAAGTGTATATTATTTGGTTTGCGTGAAAGTTATAGCGTCTACAAGCTGTGGTGTTTACAGTAGATTGGAATTTTTATTTATTTAGTTATTTTTATACTACCAATGGAGGCGATCAGAAACTTAGTACGGTGGTCAATCTGACACTAACTAACGCTGGGGGGAACTGCATAGTTGCCAACAGTCCCAATTTTCCCAGGACAATCCCGATTTTGGGACCCTCGTCCCGATTGGAGGCTGTGCCGAATTGGGATTTTCCATAAGGAAAATCGGGAATGTTGTTTTTTTTATTTTTGGAGCAGCTGGCTCCAGCAAAATGGTGTCCGGTGCCGCCGCTTGATCTTCCCCCTAGTGTTGAGTAAGTGGAGAGAGGAAGGACTCGATCCGTGCAGCCAATGGGCTTCTTTAGCTGCACGGCCCCTCCCCTCTCCACTGAAGCAGAAGACACGGCGCCGCCGTCGCCGTGTCTTGCCGAAAAGTTCCCCAGCCCCGTACTGCGCAAGCGCTGCACCTGCACAGTACAGGGGGTCCTTACATGCTGAGGGGAACTTTCTCGGCAGAACACACCGGCCGCTCCTGCACTGAGTGGGGGGGCTGCACTGAGGGGGTGCTGCATTGAGGGGGGGTCTGCACTCATAGAGGGGGGGTCTGCGCTAATAGAGGGGGCTGCACTAATAGAGGGGGGGTCTGCACTGAGGGGGGGCTGCACTAATTGAGGGGGGTCTGCACTGAGGGGGGTCTGCACTAATAAAGGGGGGGCTGCACTGAAGGGGGGCCGCACTAATAGAGGGGGAGCTGCACTGAGGGGGGCTGCACTAATTGAGGGGGGTCTGCACTAATAGAGGGGGAGCTGCACTAATAGAGGGGGGGCTGCACTAATTGAGGGGGGTCTGCACTAATAGAGGGGGGGCTGCACTGAGGGGGGCTGCACTAATGGAGGGGGTCTGCACTGATGGAGGGGGGTCTGCACTGAGGGGGTCTATGCAGACTCTGCCGGGGGCACCTGATGCAAGGACAGACTCTGCCGGGGGCACCTGATGCAAGGACAGACTCTGCTGGTGGCAGGCGACGTGGCAGGTGACACGGTCAGGGATCCCACTGATTCGGCATTATGGTGAGTTGAATGATTTCATTTTATATTACAATGTAATAATAGAAATAATGCGCTTCAATCATCCTGACACCATAACAACCATGGTGCCGGGATGATTGAAGCGTTAACACCAGGTGTTTGGAGTATCTTTATCTGCTGATTGTTAAACTTTCTAGAATACACATATTTCTATTGTGTAGGATCTGGGGCTGCTGTCCCGTCATTCCCCTCTCCCCTTTCCTTCTCCCCCTTTCCCTCTCCATCCCTCATTCATCTCAGACTCTAACCACACCCTCTTGAGCCACGCCCATTTAAGTCACGCCCACTTTTTAACGTAAGCCACGCCCATTGTTTGCGGCGACGCGCGCCGCACTTGTAATTTTTACTAAGCCACGCCTACAAACGAATGCCCCACCCCCTAATTATTGTACGGCTCCGCCTACAGCCAAAAAAGTGTCCCACATATTATTTTTGCAATGTTGGCAACTATGGAACTGACTAACTGCCACTGACATTAATACAGTGCTAATACTATAAACTGTTATTGTACTAATGACACTGGCTGTGAAGGGGGTAATTATGTGCTTAACTATGTGTGTGTTATGTGCTGCTTTTACTAAGCGATCTTGCTGTTTTTTCCCCTGCTTTGTAGGGAATAATAAAACAGCAAGGTTGCCTGTCACTATTCAGAGCTCTGTGTTCTTTACAATACCGAGCTCCCTCTCCCTAAATGACGGAGACGGTTAGCGGGTGCCGGACGTCAATCATTGGCCGGCACTCGCTGATTGGCTTGTGCTGTGACTAAAAAAACATGAAGGTAGGTGCTGCCCTATCCTGGTGGAGTGAGAAAATTCAATACAGATGGTAGTATGAGGTAAATGTTGTAGTAAAAAGTGAAAACTGTCAGCTACAGGATCATATATGAAAAACGAAAAAGTGCTGGGTAACACTCCAGAAAGCTGTCCTCTCTTCCCTTTCTGGAGTGTTACCCAAGTGGAGATCACAGAAGCCGGTGTTCTGCTGAGAAAGTTCCTCTCGGCAGATAAGGACCCCCATCTACTGCGCAGGCACCTGCGCAGTAGGAACCAGCGGAAATAGCCGAAGCGAAATACAGAAGAAATCAGCTGTACGCAGCGCCTGTAAGGGGGCCCCTCGCAGGCTCGCTTCGCTCGCCACGCTTCGGGCACGGCCTCGCTGCGCTCGGCACTTTTTTATTCCCCCTCTAGGTCCACTTGGATGGAGGGGCTTCAGCCTGGACCTAGGGCGCAGGCGCCGTGTACAGCTGATTGAAGATTTTCATCTTCGGCTGTTTTCGGTGGCTCCTAGTCATTCTTACTGCGCAAGCGCAGCGCTTGCGCAGTACAGGGGGGAACTTATCCGCCGAGGGAACTTTCCCGGCAAGACACCGGCAGGCAAATGCAACAAGCCTTTTAGATCTCTATAATCTGAGATCCAACAGATTCGAAAGCCCACTGCCGGAGAAGAAGAAAGACCTATGACAACAACAAACCAGCCAAAAGACTATTGGAAAAAAATTGAGGCATCAAGGCAGAGAAAGCACCTACTCTGGTCCAGGGACCCCAAGGAGAGACAACCCCCTCCAGCATTTGCTTTTATGCGGTTTTCCCATTACCGCAAGGTAAGGGGTCACTACTCACCTGTGTGTGTTTTATGCACGAAGAGGATATACACCCTCTCTCCTTCCCTTCTGCACCCCACTCCTGCTATTTTGCACATTGGACTGTGTGTTTTTCTTTAAAGGATTATTATCACTGAATGTATAAGCATTTCCAGTTTTTCACTGGTACACATGTTTGTTTGTGTTTTGGACTGTTTTTTGGATTTTAATTTTACCTATTATGGTGGCACTTTTTGGTGATGTGATTGATGCGTGTAGGTCACACATCACTTTGCACTTTACATTTATTACATTTATTTTACATTTACATTTATTATTACATTTATTGGCACTTTATGCTTAGAGCTGCACATGTTGCTCTATTATCACATATGTATGATGTATTTGCACAAATAATTTTTTTGGTCCCTGCATATGTACTTTTGTTGTTTTTTGCACATATTTATATTCACGTTCAGGTTTTCATATCAGTGGCTATTTATGATTTTGCACAATATTTCTCCTGCACGGTCTTAGCAATTATTGTGCATGAGACCTACCTTTATTATCAACACTTTTTCGTTTTTCATATATGATCTTGTAACTGACAGTTTTCACTTTTTACTACAACATTTACCTCATACTGCCATCTGTATTGAATTTTCTCACTCCACCAGGATAGCGCAGCACCTACCTTCATGTTTTTTTATCTACCTATGGGCTTTGTCTGACCCCATTCGGTGCTTGCAGCTGTCCCTGTGTGCATCTCTCTCCCACGGTAGCGCAGGAAGAACTCACACTATATTGTGCTGTGACTAATCACAGCACAGCATGGGTGGCATGCGCATGAGCGCCCCCTACCCGGAAGTGCAGATCACATATCGGATACACGATCCAGCACAGGGAGCCCGCTTTGCCACCGTACATGCTCGTTAGGTGGTCAGCAAGCGGTTAGAAGACCACAAAACAAGAAGATTACTGAAATACCATCATTTATTGTAATTATTTATACAGTGTTGACTTATTTCATCCCACTAAAGAGAGAGCACCGACCAACTCCCTGTTCAATAAAGTTGTTTTATATAGATGATGTATACTTACCTGAGATATAGTTACACACCCAGGAGGGCCAATTTGGATGGAAGTCAGTTAAGCGACTGTTTTTGTTGGTGGTGGAAAAACCAGAAAAGCTCCATGATGGGACCTTATTCCAGGCCCAAGCACTGCAAGGGTCAGGTGAGTCAATCAATTCTGTCGCTCCCTAAACCTTATTTTTCTGCTTTATTATTTTTCTGCTTCTGAAAAGGGAAACATTTGTTAATGGTGGAGTGCTGGCATCAATCCATCCTCTAAAGCTGGCCATATACTAGCAGAATTTTATTCAAAGTTTCATAGAGAAATCCTGAAAAATGGTTCATGAGGGCATTCAATCTTACCATCACTGAGTCAACTAATTTTGTTGGAAAGCCCTTAAAATTGAATCCACACCTGATTGGTTTTCTTTGCTCCTAGAACATGTGCAGTCCAATAGGTAGGACTTTGGAAACCCTCATTCAAAGGTAGAATTTTGTTAAAAACATTTTTCCATCTAGCTCCTTCGAATTTTCCCATCACTACAATTGAAAATGATCATCAAATTAACTTCACTAACCATTAGAAAATTGAAGGAAGGCTACAAAAACAAATAATTATTGTAGGCAATTCTACTAGTATGTGGCCAGATTTAGTCTAATGCCCTGTACACACGGTCGGACATTGATCGGAAATTCCGACAACAAAATCCATGGATTTTTTCTGACAGATGTTGGCTCAAACTTGTCTTGCATACACACGGTCACACAAAGTTGTCGGAAAATCCGATCGTTCTGAACACGGTGACATAAAACACGTACGCCGGGACTATAAACGGGGCAGTAGCCAATAGCTTTCGTCTCTTAATTTATTCTGAGCATGCGTGGCACTTTGTGTACACACGATCGGAATTTCCGACAACGGATTTTGTTGTCGGAAAATTTTATAGGCTCTCAAACTTTGTGTGTCGGAAATTCCTATGGAAAATGTGTGATGGAGCCCCCACACGGTCGGAATTTCCGACAACAAGGTCCTATCACACATTTTCCGTCGGAAAATCCGACCGTGTGTACGGGGCATTAGTGCCCACCCGACACTCAGCCCCTAATCTCCAGTGTACAAAAGTCGAGACCTGACATTACTTCTGTTCTGAAAATATAATACCCAAAACAAATCTGCGTTATAATGTATCTACAGATAGAATTTTGGCACCGGAATATGCCTGTGCTGCAATACGGATGGGCAACGCTCCTTCTTTCTCCACCACCTTTGCTTTACATATCTTTTGTCATGATAATCTCATCCGACTGTTACATATTTATCTGTTCCTAGGGAAATCTGTTTTCAATAAGCTTCTTCTGTGATTGATGCTAATAATGATGATTTATAAACAGGATATGTGTTGTGTTTGTGTATACAGCTCACTGACAGCAAAAAGATTGGCATAAGTACATTTAATACATTTATTATTCAATTTTCTGACATCCAGGAGCAGCTGCCAATTTTACTTTTGACGTCTTATCAGGAGAAAATGTCCTCCCTTTAATGAAAGAGTTGATTTTTCCAAAAATAAATAAATTCAAGAATTTTGCAGCATGTAGCGAAAAATTGATATGACTGCTTAAAACAGGTCTACAAACAATGGTATGACCCAGCCTGCTGTTTAAGGCCTGGTCTAAAGAGTACCTGTCATATTAGTTAATGTGGATTCAGCACTCATGTGGACTAAATAAATATTCTAGAGAAGGCAGGTTTTGAATGACTCTATAATCTGGGACATCATTTTGGAGAATATTCCAATAAATGTCATGGAAAGTTTTTGTTCATTCCAAAGACATTTTTAAGACCAATTTGCATAACTTTCCTTCTCTGCAGCTTTTATAGATAACCCCGTAGACTCCAGGCAATTTTGAGTGTATGCAATAAAGTAAAGGAAAGAATTGACAAAGAATGTATGGTTATCCAATGCAGCCAGAGTTCTGTTTAGTGACGTCAGATCTGTAAAATCTGAATTATGATTGGTTACTGGTTGATTAACAAAATTTTCTCTCTGCCCCTTTTATTAAAGCTGAATTTTTGGTATTGGTATTTTTACATACAGCTTGGACCAATGTATCTATGTATATGCAAAACAAAACCAAAGAAATTCCTTGCTCAACTTACTGACCAGCCTGCGAACCAACCAAATTGTCCTGTCTACTAGTATGCATTAAAAACAGGGGTTTCATTTGCATATACATGCTAGAGAGCCCTGTCAAGGCACCCTAGTACCTGTAGTCCTAACTCAGAATTTTGAGAGCCTCCACAGTGGAAGCACATGCATGTTAATAGATAGGCAGAGGGCAGGTGAACCTGAAGGGAGCCCACCTGTCCTTAAAGGCACAGGGTGCACTGGACACCCAGCATATAGCATTATGGCAGCAAAGGTGTCCAGTGCATCCCCTCACCAATATTTCAACAGTACAAACATATGGCCATGTACTTGTAAACTTGTATGCAGAGAGTACTTTACTTTTATGGAGGATTAGCAATGCATGTCTTACAGCATTAGGAAACATGACACAAGAAAAAAGGAATATACAAGTACATGCACTTAACATAGACAGAACATCCTGTTATTACTTTTCCATAGATTAACACACTATAACATTGCAGTGCCACCTGCTGGGTAGAAAGGTACAATGCATATATATATATATATTGTCAGTTTATATAAGTGACATTACATGCTGTTGTTCTTTTCCAACACCCCTTCTCAACAGCATGAGCTTTGTCAAATTATATTCACCTTCTTCTGGAAATAACTATGACGTTCCTTCAATAAAGGCTTGGTGAGTGCATCAGCAGTCAACTCCTCTGATGGGCAGTATTGAATGTCAATAACACCTTTCTCTTGATTATCCCTCAGTAGGTGATACGTCACATCGATGTGTTTGGTCCTAGGATTGACCCTTTCTGATTGCGCAAGTTTTATACAACCCTGGTTGTCTTCAAAAATGGGAATTGGTTTTGACATGTCTATCCCAATGTCCACAAAAAGTTGACAAATCGATATTGCTTCTTGACATGTGTATGCTGCTGCAATGTACTCTGCTTCAGTTGAAGATAGAGCGACAGTTACTTGCTTTCGACTAGACCAACTTATGGTTCCCTCCCCATACTGGAAGATGAATCCACTTGTGGATTTGCAGTCTGTTCAGTCCCCAGCCCAATCAGCATCCACATATCCGACCAGTTTTGGATAAGATGTTACTGGTAACCGTAACTTCATCTGAATTGTTCATTTGAGGTATTGTATCACTCTCTTCACTGCGTTCCAGTCATGCTGACAGGGGGCTGAAATTTTCCTGCATATTATGGCCACTGCGGTGGCTATGTCTGGTCTTGTCACAGTGGCAACATATAGTAGCTTACCAATTGCTCTGCGATACGTATCATTGTTGGGTAGAAAGTTTTCTGCTTCATTACTCTTTAGCCTGGTTCCATAGGAGTTTTTATTTCCTTTGTATCTTGCATATGGAATTGTTCCAAGATTTCCGAGATTTTCTGAGATTGGTTGATAAGATAACTTCCATCATCTTGCATCTCTATTTGGATTCCCAGATAGTAGATAATGTTCCCAAGTTCTTTGATTTCAAAATTTACTTTCAGTTTGTGAAATATCTGATTGTAATCCCCTACTTGTTCAATACAGGTTATAATGTCATCAACATAGATAAGGATGTATATCCATCTGTCTTCTTGATTCTTGGAGTAGAGACAGGGGTCTGCTTTACTTCTTGAGAATCCCTCTCTGGTAAGTACAAAAGAAGTAAAAAAGTAAGAACAAAGGTTCACTTTCTCATTCCACATCCTTGCAGATTGCTTAAAACCGTAGATGCTCTTCTGAAGTTTACACACAAATTTGTCTCCTTGCTCAAACCCTGGTGGTTGCTCCATGTAAAGGTCTTCCTTAATGTCTCCATACAGGAAAGCAGTTTTAACGTCTAGGTGTTTCACTTGCATGCCTTTCCCAGCTGCAACGCTAAGAAGCGCTCTGATGATGGAGTGATTTATGACGGGAGCGAATGTTTCGTCGTAATCTTCACCAAATTTCTGAGAGTAACCCTTGGCAACTAGTCTGGCTTTGTATTTGAGGATATTCCCTTCTTCATCTGACTTTATTTTGAAAGTCCACTTAGTTCCTATAGTCTTGCTGTTAGGAGGGAGCTCTGTGAGTGTCCAGGTTTTATTTTCTTGAAGTGACTCTAATTCTTTTACTGCTGCTTTTCTCCATTTATTGGCTTCACGTTTTGGCAGTTTTTCTATGTCTTCCAAGGATGTTGGTTCAAGTATGCTGTGTGTTTTGACAGTGTATGACAGCTTGCAGTGTGGTATCCCCTTTGTAGTCCGAGTGGATCTTCTGACTTCAGGCAGTTCAGCAAGATCTGGTGGGGAATTCAAATTAGGCGATGTGAGTTCCATTCTTGTTCTGACTCCTGCACAGGTTCACTTTGATCGACCTTTTCTTATAGTTTGCTTGGCATATCCACTTCACAGCTTTCAGGGATCGGTGTTTCTGGTGATGGGCTCTCATCAAAATAAACACTGCAGCTTATTGTCACTTTGTCAGTCTTAGGGTGTAGGATTCTGTAACCCTAGAATGCCCTCTATGGCTCTGTTCTCCAGCTTGGATCGCTTTTCACTTGGAATATAGGCATATGCTTTATATCCAAACACTCTGATGTGCTCTATGCTAGGCTTTGATCCATGCTACATTTCAAATAGAGTACTTATAGGTACTCTGTAGGTAGAGTACTTCTGTAGGTAGGTTGCAGTCATAACTGCTTCTCCCCAGTACTTGTGAGGTAGGTTAGCAGGTTGGCATCCTACAACATGTACCTGGCCATTTCTATAAGAGTGTGATTTTTCTTTCTGCTACACCGTTTTGTTCAGGAGTGTATGGTGCGGTTGTCTAGTGTACTATTCCTTGTCTCTTCAGGTATGAGGCCACTTCTTTGCTTATGTATTCTCCCTTATTGTCGGTGTGTATTATTATTCCTGGTTTCTGTTGGAATTTGTTGCTGGACATGGCAACAAACTCTTGAAGTTTCTCTGATGTTTCATTCTTGTGTTTCATCAGATAAGTAGTTGTCTACCTGGAATAATCATCAATGAAAGTCAGTAGATATCTGTTCCCGCCTGACATGGGAGTTTTCATTGGACCGCGTATGTCACTGTGTATGAGCTGCAGAGGTTGGGTAGTTTTTCTTTGAGATGGCTTTAGAAGGGGAGCACGTGTGGCTTATGCTTCAATACAGCACTTGCATTTCATGAGCACTTTGCAAGGCGCTATTGTCAAATTTTCTGATAAGCCTCTCTTTATAATGTCCTGTATAGCTTCTGGATTTCTGTGCCCCAGCTGCCAGTGCCATAAGTAAATACATTTGCTGTGTAGGTCATTGGAGACTATATTGGATTGCTGGTCTGTGGTGATGAGCAGATTGTATAGGGGATCATCCAGTTTTCCTTTTGCAAGGATTCGCTTATTTTTGTGAATTGTGCATTCATCACCCTAGAACTTAACTGTGAGGCCGTTGTTTGCAAGACTTTTCCCAGATAGAAGGCTGCCTTTTAGTTCTGGAACATACACCACTTTCTTTACAAGGATACTCTGTATGCCTTGTGGTGTAGTGCAGTTCAGGACGCCCTGGCCTTTACCTTCTGAAGTGATGCTTTTCCCGTTTGCTAGGAAAACTTTGTCTTTTGCACTGTAATCAATGTTTGTAAAGAAGGTCTCATCGCTAGTCATGTGGCTTGTCGCACCTGAGTCTATGCCCCAGCCGCGTGACTTGCCACTCTGTGTAACTTTAAAGGTGCCACTCCATGATGTGTCTTCAGTTTCTTTTGTGATTGCCTTGACTCTTTCTTTTGTGGATAGCTCTAGCTTTCGCTGCTTTCTACAGATAGAAGGGTTCTTTTTTAAGTGACCAGTTTTCTACAGCGAAAACAGGCTCTGCTTTCTTTGTTGTGCTTTATGCCTTTGTACATCCTAAGATCTTTGTCATCATGGTGCGAATTTTCTTTCTTTCTGTCATATTCATCCATGAATTTGCCTTTGACATATTCCAGTGTCAGCTCCTGCTCAGGTCTGGTTTCTAAAGCATTAATAAGAGCAGTATATGTCTCTGGAAGGCTGCAGAGGAGCAGGGCAACAATATGATTATCTTTGATGTCTTCTCCGATGGCACATAGCTGCTCTATGATCTCTAGCATAGCATTCATGTGGTCACACATTTGCTGGCCTTCTTCTAGTCTCATCTTCACAACTTTCCTAGCAAAAACAGTTTGCTGTTTATACTTGAACGCTAATGCAGCTTTTTTTTTGAATTACACATACCTTTGGCTGTTTCCTCTGTACTTAAGTGGATAAGCTGGTCATCTTCCACTAGCAAGCTTACAATCGCTTTTGCTTGTTTATCCTTCCTATCCCAGTCCTCCGTCTCTGCGTCTGTGGGTCTGTCTGTATTTAGCACTTGCCACAAGTCATCCATGTTAAAAATTGTTTCCAGTTTAAACTTCCACAGTTGGTAATTGGTATTGTTCAGTTTTGCTATTGCAAACTTCACATCTGAACCGCTTGCCATCTTTAAGTAGCTTGCATACAGTACTCACAGACTTCTCTGTACTCACTGAATATCCTCTCCAGTGCCTGGACTTGTAGTATCCTCTCCAATGCCTGGGTGCCTGGGACCCATAACCTATTAGCAGGTTATTGAATCATGCGCTTGGAAGCTTGTTGTGTGCAGAGAGTACTTTACTTTTATGGAGGATTAGCAATGCATGTCTTACAGGACTAGGAAACATGACACAAGAAAAAGGGAATATACAAGTACATGCACTTAACATAGACAGAACATCCTGTTATTACTTTACGATAGAATAACACATTATAACAATGCAGTGCCACCTGCTGGGTGGAAAGATATAATGCATACATATATATATATATATATATATATATATATATATATATATATATTTAGGGTTGCACCGATACCCATACTAGTATCGTTATTAGTGCCAATACCGAGTATTTGCCTGAGTACTTGTACTTGGGCAAATGCTCCCGATGCCTAAACCGATACCTTTTGTATGAAGAGGCGGCTCCCGGAAGTCAGTGGGTGAAGCAGAGAGCGAGTCCTGTCAGTGGAGAGCGAGTCCTTGGCTGGCAGCAGCAGAAGGTAAGCTGGCAGGGGTGTAGGTCGCACTCGCAGCCATCAGAATCAGTGGCCACCATATTCGTTAACGGAAGTGACAGCCCCGGTCTCCGTCTGTGATTGAACAGCGTAATGCCCATCTTGGTACACCCTGTACTCGGCCTCAGTAGGCTGGCAGTCACAAGGTGGCAGTGGACATCTTGTTACACCCAGCCCATATAGTTCACTAACTATATGGGCTGAGTGTAACAAGATGTCCGCTGCTGCCCTCTAACTGCTGGCTTACTGAGGCCGAGTGCAGGGAGTACCAAGGTGGGCATTGCAGCACTTGTATACTAGAGAAAGTTTGAACTTTGAAGTTTAACTGTTATTGATTGTCTCTCTCATCATTTCATTGCTACTGCCTGCCCATCAGTTGCACCTATCATTGCCCAGCATATCAGTGCCCATCAGTCAGAAGAAGAACATGCAAACCCCATGCAGGTAATGCCATGGTTGGGATATGAATCAATGATCCTATGCTGGACCAATGCAACTATGTAAAAATATCCATAATTGAAATTCATATTTAAAAGTTTCAGGACATATCGTACGCTTAAATGATGACACAAATATTCCAGCTACTGTACATTCAGTTGCTGCAAATTAAGAAGCAATGCCAGGAAACAGATACTGTTAATTAATGACTTGCTAATGCTGCAACTGTGGAAGCAGGAATCAGAAAGACCACTCAACAAACCAAAGTATAAAAAAATGCTATACATGTCAGATTCAGCAAGCTTTGCACAATGCTTCTGGAAGGGACTGTATGCTCCTGTCACATGATTCTTTGAAAACTCTTTTCTACATAGTGTGCTGATTAAACCAGCAAGCTCTCTGGATTGTCTTGAAAAGCAGTTTTATTAGACCTGATCCACACCTATGCATTTTTAGTGCTTTTTGCATTTTGCAGATTTTCACTACAGTCCATTAACATTGGTTTCCTATTGAACACTTTCTGTAGTGCAAATCTGCAAAAAGCACTAAAAAAGCATAGGTTATGACTTTATACACATCAGAACTCTGTGAAGCATCTGCATTGCCTCAAATGTTGCCTAAAAAATGATTGCCCAGACCCTGCAGACCATCTGACCATCCCTGCATCCTCCAGCAGAATCACCCGCCAGGAAAGCTTTATTAAGACGGATGGGATTCCACCCAAAGTCATGCAGGTGCTTCTGTCTCTGATCCAGTTGTGTCCCCTGAGTCCATTTAAAACTAAAGTCAATATGTTTGACAGAAGCATGCCATTTATATAGAAGCAAATATTTTTTGTGTGTTCCATAAGTTACCTAGGGTCATGCCGTGAAGGACGCATCTCAGAACGGATCTTTTTTTAGGTGTCAATGTTTAGCACAATATGTTCTGGATAAAAAAAAAAAAAAATCAGGACCGATCCATAAATGCGTTCCAACAAATTGACACCGTCAGCACACAAAGTTCTGGGAAATGTCACCATAGAAATGCTCGGAAATACACTGCGTCCATGTCCCAGCCACTGTTATTAAGCATCACCAGTCAACCGAACACAAGAAAACACTTAACCATCCCACACATCAACCAAAAGTTGATTTAAAATCCCTTAAAACCTTGCTTGACTAAACACGCTTCAATTCATCCATAGTGCATAAAAACACACGGCAGATGGATTTCATTTATAAGGAACAAATCGTTTCCGTCGTTTTATTCCCTGGCATACACCATACTTAGCCATTATCAAAAACAATTTCATAATTGGGACTGAAACTTTCCCTGCTCATAATAATTACGTTTGCAGGAACACAGCGAGCAAGTCACGGATAGATTGCGTTATATACTTCAAGCGAAATGATCCATACACCTGGACACGATTCGGCACATCCTGGGTTCTCCACAATGATCTTTAGCAACTTGCAATAAACATGACCTGGTAACTGAAATAAAGTCTGGCCATGGGGCTTAATAAAGAAGTCGTCATTTTCTCCAAAGCATGCACAATGATTGGCATGGTTTTGCTGAGCTGGTGAAAGACATGTTTACCATACCTCAGGGACAAACTAACTGTTAAGCAGAAAATGTTTCCAAAATGAGGGTTCTTGAGCTTTGCATCCTTTAGAGCAAATGTGGTCAGTTTGGTTAGGCTGGGTGTAAACATGCAGCTGTCACTGCCGAAGCTCTGAAAAACAGACAGATCACTATTCAAAGGCATGTAAGGGGGTGCTGGTACTGTTTTCTACTTCGGCTACTAGGTGGCGCCCTCCCCATAGATAAATAGTGGGTTAAGTTAGAGTGTGGGAGGAGTTCGGGCACAGAGTCGGAGAGGACACAAGTGGGACTCTGGAGCTGGACCTCATGGGACTCGTGGGGCCTATTCTACATTGATGTAGTGTATCCAGTATTACCTAAGTCCTGGTGCCCTGCATTGGGGACTTGGGGACAGGACATTGATGGCCCTACCTGGGAAAGTAACAAAATTGTATCACAACAGGGTGGAACCGAGGATATGCCCATGATATAAAGTGCCATGTCCTAACTAGGAGAGAGATTGAAATGGAAAAGGAATATGGACTTTTTAGGCACAGGTACACATGTTTTCATAAAATCATATTTTATTTATTACAAAAGTTTAAAAACATAAACAAAAATTGATTCATACATATAGCACATAAGGCCTAAGAGGAGTTGAATCATAACCAAAACCACTACAACCACCATAACCTAATCTTGGTAGTAACCATGCGTCTATTGAAAGACGACAACTTGTGTCCATATAGGCTCGGTGGAAGTGGATATAATGTGAATTTGCTCTACATGTTTCGCACTTCAGCACTTCCTCAGGAGCTTAGGCAAATGTTCTAAATGGACAAAAGAAAGAAAGTTCAAAGAATAAAGAACAACAATTGATGTTCAAAACAGTTACAACAATATCTCACATGGCCTTGGGGAAACAACCACACGCACAAAGGCTGGCTCCTACTGGCGTAGGATCACTCATGCAGAAATACCATGGGGCCTGCCATAACTATGGGGACGCACATAAGCATGAAGTCCTACACTGCTTGCTCAATACATAGAAAACAAAAAGAAAAAGAAAAAAAGGTTTACATCTTACAAAATTATATCTAAATAGTTAAGCATTTTTGGCCTCTACATCAACACAGTCTTACCCTTTATTAGTGCTGTAGGTGGATGCATTTGAGCTTCTTTAACCCCTATCCAATTGGTTTGTGTTGTAGGTATTGCTACAGCAGGATAAGTGGGGTCTTATATTAAGCAATTGGTATAATCAAGAATTTGAATCTCTTACGTCGCTGGCATTCAGTGTATATAATGCAATTTTTGGTGACTAGTTACACCTAATCTCCTATGAAAGCGCTGAAGAACGCAACATGTAGTCCAACTTCACATCATATCCACTCCCACAAGCCTATATGGACACAAGTTGTCGTCTTTCAATAGACGCATGTTTACTACCAAGATTAAGTTATGGTGGTTTTAGTTATGATTCAACTCCTCTTAGGCATTATGTGCTATATGTATTAGTGAAGTTTTTGTTTATGTTTTTAAACTTTTGTAATAAATAAAATAATATGATTTTATGAAAACATGTGTACCTGTGCCTAAAAAGTCCATATTCCTTTTCCATTTCGCATTTTCCGATGAATAAATCTCATTGGTCTTTTGCGGGCCAAGATTCCGACCGCGTGTACGCGGCATTATAGTTTTCTATAATGCCCTGATTCGACAAGGTAGAGATTGTGACGTCACCACCCCTCTTCTGCGCCTCATCCAATCAGAGAAAACTTTGTGTCCATGGAAAAAATGCAAAGCATTCTGCCAAGTGAGTGGCATAGCTCCGGGAAGATTTCTGCCATTACTTTAGTAGCTCAGGCTACTACAGTGATTTTATAGCTTCGACAGAGGCTGATCAGGCAAACTTACATTGGGCAAAGGTGGCCCGCTGTAAGTTTCAAATACATCATCACCAGAGTTGAGCTTTAATTGACGTATAGGGCCATTTGGCGTAAACTGACACAGTTGTAGGAGAGCTACAGACTCAGGAGTGGTTACTGACCTGCAATATGCAATAGATTTTTATAGATATTTTTACATAGTTACTCTGGTCCAGCTTGGATCAGTATAACTATGTATATACCATACCTGTGGGATGCAGGGGCGTACCTACAGGGGTCTTTTTTGCAACCCGGCCCCATGCTGCAGGGGGCCCGTGTGGCCTCCCTGTATGCCTGAATAGGAGGGGGGGGGGGGTGGCTGCATATAAAGGAATCGATCTCTCTATTTTCCTCCGACAGCAGCTGAATGCCTACGGTAGGGAGAGGAGGAGAAGCGGGCATTCAGCGGCTGCAGGAGGAAAATGGGCAGATCAGTTCTCCTATATGCAGCCGCTCTCGTCGCTCCTCCTACCCAGATTTTTTCTGCTGTCACCATGTGCTCTCCAGCCCTCATGTGCTTTCTCCTGGCCCCCGCTTGTCCTCAATCTGTCAGGATGGAGAGCAGAGAAGGGGCCGGTAAATGTGTAATTTACTGCCCCCTTCCTTTTCTGAATGTAGAGTCAGTGTACCATACCGATCACTGCTTCCGTTCATTCATAATTGAGGCATAGTAAACTGTAAACTGTGTCTACTATGCTTCAGTTTGGGAATAAATGGGAAGCCTCTGTACAGAGCTATATTCCTGTCCATTCATTCTGTGCAGCTGAGGCTCAAGAGAAGGAAATTGAGCACTGTGTGCTCAAATCCTCTGTCTCAAAGGTGGAACATCATATGCATAAATGGGAGCAGGATCTCTGAGAGAGTTTGGAAGTTGAGGAGTGGAGTAAGTTGGCATAATGTGCTATCCAAATCATATATTAATGCCTCGTTAATCGAGGCAAACTACAAAGTTTTCCTGAGGTGGTACATGGTGCCGGCGAGAGTAGCATCCTATGTCCGGGGTGCCTCCCCACAGTGCTTCAGAGGGTGCGGAATGGACAGCACTATGTTCCACGCTTCAACTTACAACTTCAATTACCGGTGGAGGGGATATCGAGACACGCAAATAGACTCAAAGCCTTTATATTTGTTAGAGCTGGAATATCCATAGCCAGGTCTTGGAAATCCCCTACAGTTCACTTCCACCTGCTAAAGTCCAAGTTATCTTGGATTATGGTGAATGAAGACGGCCCATCTGATTGGCTGAAACATGTAGAGGTTGGTCCGCTTTATCACGTCATCGAGACACACTTCCGGTCCCAGAAATCAACCAGTATACCGCGGTGGCGGCTTACCACTGCTTATGTGCAGATTTCCTGGGAACTTACCTTCTGCTCACACCGGGTGCCAGGCTTTTAGGCACCCTTACATGTGAGTCTAATACCATGTTTTTTTATCTGGAAAAAATGTTTTAAACGTTGTTGCGTAATGAGGCTTTTTCTGTTATTTTTATGAGGAACATCTGCCCCAAACAATGCTAGTACATACAGGAATGAGGCACTCCTTATTACGTCCATTCATATGAGGAAATAGCTATCTTAAACCACATCAGCCCACAGAAAACATAAAAATAAAATAATAAAAGTAATAAATAAATAAAATATAATAATATAATAATATAATTATATATATATATATATATATATATATATATATATATATATATATATATATATATATATATAATATTAATAATAAAAATAAAAATACACACGGTCGGAACATACGATGAAAAGCTCCCATCGGACTCTTTCTGTCAGAAATTTCGCTTGTGTGTACGCGGCATAAGGGGCTTTACTCTAGCATTAAATTTGCATTATTTGAACATCTTCTCATGCATTTTTGACTATCTTTGGAGAGGCAAGATATGACAGGATGGGATATTGTGTATTCTTACCATTTGATGCCTATTTCTTTTGTTATACTGTTCTCTTATTATTTATTTATTTAGTACTTGTAAAATGTGGATAATGATATACCGGGTTCATTGACAAAATGTACTGTTCTATATTGCTAAAGATTGGTACCCTGGTTTATAACCAGCGACTGTTATGCCCCATACACACGATCGGATTTTCCGATGGAAAATGTCCGATCGGAGCATGTTGTCGGAAATTCCGACCGTGTGTGGGCTCCATCGGACATTTTCCATCGGATTTTCTGACACACAAAGTTGGAGAGCAGGAGATAAAATTTTCCGACAACAAAATCCGTTGTCGGAAATTCCGATCGTGTGTACACAAATCCGATGGACAAAGCGCCACGCATGCTCAGAATAAATAAAGAGATGAAAGCTATTGGCCACTGCCCCGTTTATAGTCCCTACGTACGTGTTTTACGTCACCGCGTTTAGAATGATCGGATTTTCCGACAACTTTGTGTGACCGTGTGTATGCAAGACAAGTGTGAGCCAACATCCGTCGGAAAATATCCTAGGATTTTGTTGTCGGAATGTCCGAACAAAGTCCGACCGTGTGTACTAGGGTTGCCACATCATCCCTTTAATCCAGGACACATATTAATTACACAGGTTCTGAGGTGGATTTAATGCAGATTAGGCACCAAGTGAGTTTAATTACCACTTTAATCAGCCACGGAACCTGTGTAAAGAGAGTGTGTCCTGGATTAAAGGGATGATGTGACAACCCTAGTGTGTACGCCCTATTATTGTTACAATGGCAAATGCTGGATTTGTATAGCTTCAAAACTTTTCTGGATAAAAATCATTGTAAACAAAAGGTGGAACATCAGAGGTCTGTTTAGACCCCTGATATCCCAGGAAAGCCCCCCAACTGGACTCCTAAAAAAAGAGTGTAAAAAATATTGAAAAAAATACATAAAAAAGGTACAAAAAATGAATAAAATAACAGAAATTTAAAAAATACTGACACCAGTGGCAGAACTACCATGGTCACGGGTTGCACTTGTGAACAGGCCCTGGCGTTCCACCACCAGGCTCGGAGGGAAGGGCCCCGGCTCGAGTTCAGGGGGGCCCTTCGTGGTTTCTTGCACCGAGTTCTAGTTACGCTGCTGGTGGGATCCCTCTTGAAGCTGGAAATCAATGAAGTAGATACCACTATGTCAGTGATCTTCACTAGCTTCTGGGTCTGCCCTGCTGCATTCTGAACATAGGAGGTTGGCAACGCAGGCGCCATTCAGAGAAAGGTTTTTTCTCCTAATGAATGTAAAGTGTTCTCTCATTGGATAAAACGTATGTCAAGGGCGCTCAGAATGTCAGGACCAGGCAGTTAGTGTCTTTATTGGATGGATGAAGTGGTCTTCAGACACTTAGGGCTGCACTCAAATAGGGAAGCAATCTCTAATAGAAAACAAATAAAAGAAAAAAAGGTGCCTCTAAGTGCAGAATTAAAACTTTTAATATCCCCAAACAAGATTAAAAACCCTTACAGAATCAAGGATAAGAAGATGTATGAAGCAGGTGATATGGCATCAGGAGGTCCCAGTGTATCACAGCTTTCCAGGGATCCCTGGAAAGCTGTGATACACTGGGACCTCCTGATGCCGTATCACCTGCTTCATACATCCATGTTATGCCTCTTCTTATCCTTGATTCTGTAAGTGTTTTTAATTTTGTTTGGGGATATTAAAAGTTTTAATTCTGCACTTAGAGTCTCCTTTTTTTCTTTGATTTGTTCTCTCATTGGAGGAGGTGAAGATTGTGATGTCATCATCATTCAGAGTGCAGCGGGGCAGCCAACCTGGAAATAAGTGGAGATCACTGAAGTAACGATGTCTACTTCAGTGATTTCCAGCTTCCAGGGGAATCCCACAGGTCTGGTATAGTATATACTAAGTTACATTGGACCAGTATAACTATTTACAAATATCCATACCTGGAATTTATCTTTAAAAATTAAAACTTGAAATACAGGCCCTGGGAGAATTGTACAGGGTTGAGCAGTAACCAGCAAATCAATGTTCTGAACATGCAGCATCGGGACCCTTTCCAAACATCACTGTGAACAGGTCATACCGAACACTGTTCCCCTGCAGTGAATGTGTTAATGTAACGTACAGGGAGTGGACACAGGGAATTTGGAAAGGTTTTTTTTTCACAATTTCTCTGCGGTTTCATTAAAACTAATGAGATCTAACAGTGGGGCTCTCGGTGGCGGGGGAGGGGAAGCGCGCTCAGATCATTGTTCCAATTTCGGTTTTACTGGTCTTTATCCCAGGTTTTTGGTTGTTATGAGTCAGTGATCAGCGGGGGAGTGAGGAGACGTGTTCACAGTGAGAAATGACAGCTAGAACCTGCAGGAAATGTACAGAAAAACAAGGATAGAGTATTATGGAGGATACAGTGTGAATGCACATGGGGGGGGAGTAATATTTACCATTATTACAAACATCAGTTGAGCTATTAACTGCAAAGAGAAATGTGGGCAATTTGAAAAAAATCTGCTTCTCGCCAGTAATTTATATACAGTGCATTCGGAAAGTATTTACAGCACTTCACTTTTTCCACATTTTGTTATGTTACAACCTTATTCCAAAATGGAATAAATTCATTATTTTCCTCAAAATTCTACAAACTGTAACCCATAATGACAACATGAAAGAAGTTTGTTTGAAATCTTTGCAAATTTATTAAAAATAAAAAAAAATTCCATGTACATAAGTATTCACAGCCTTTGCCGTGACACTCAAAATTGAGCTCAGGTGCATCCTGTTTCCACTGATCATCCTTGAGATGTTTCTTCAACTTGATTGGAGTCCAGCTGTGGTAAATTCAGTTGATTGGACATGATTTGGAAAGGTACCCATGAAGTCCAAGGAATTATCTGTAGTCCTGTGAGCCAGGATTGTATCGAGGCACAGATCGGGGGGAAGGCTACAGAAACATTTCTGCAACATTGATGCAGGTCCCAATGAGCACAGTGGCCTCCATCATCTGTAAGTGGCAGAAGTTTGGAACCACCAGGACTCCTCCTAGAGCAGGCAGCTTGGCGAAATAGAGCAATCGGGCTAGAAGGGCCTTAATCAGGGAGGTGACCAAGAACCCGATGATCACTCTGACAGCGCTCCCGTTTCTCTGTGGAGAGAAGAAAACCTTCCAGAAGAACAACCATATCTGCAGCACTCCACCAAT
This sequence comes from Aquarana catesbeiana, assembly GCF_042186555.1. Taxonomy (NCBI): domain Eukaryota; kingdom Metazoa; phylum Chordata; class Amphibia; order Anura; family Ranidae; genus Aquarana; species Aquarana catesbeiana. Next base: position 218,958,647 of record NC_133333.1, on the reverse strand, counting down.
CAGGCCTGTATGGTAGAGTGGCCAGATGGAAGTCACTCCTCAGTAAAAGGCACATGACAGCCCACCTAGTGTTTGCCAAAAGGCACCTGAAGGACTCTCAGACCATGAGAAACTAAATTCTCTGGTCTGATGAAACAAAAAAAACTCATTGGCCTGAATTGCAAGCATCATGTCTGGAGGTAACCAGGCACTGCTCATCACCTGGCCAATATCATCCCTACAGTGAAGTATGGTGGTGGCAGCATCATGCTGTGGGGAACTGGGAGACTAGTCAGGATTGAGGAAAAGATGAATGCAGCAATGTACAGAGACATCCTTGATGAAAACCTGCTCCAGAGCGTTCTGGACCTGTGACTGGGGCGAAGGTTCATCTTCCAATAGGACAATGACCCTAAGCACACAAGCCAAGATAACAAAGGAATGGCTACGGGACAAATCTGTGAAAGTCCTTGAGTGGCCCAGCCAAAGCCCAGGCTTGAACCAGATTGAACATCTCTGGAGAGATCTGAAAATGGCTGTACACCAACACTCCCCATCCAACCTGATGGAGCTTGAGAGGTCTCGCAAAGAAGAGTGGGAGAAACTGCCCAAAAATAGGTGTGTCAAGCTTGTAGCATCATACTCAAAAAGACTTGAGGCTGTAATTGGTGCCAAAGATGCTTCACCAAAGTATTGAGCAAAGCCTGTGGTACTTATGTACATGTGGGTTGTTTTTTTTTTCTTTTTAAAATAAATTTGCAAAGATTTCAAACTGTGTAGAACACTTTGACGTGTTCTAAAATATTGCAGGGAGGGAGGGGGAGAGATGATCTTCCTTCTGGCGCTGCGGCACCAGGGGAGGAAGTGGGATCTGGGTGCCTGTAAAAACAGAGTACCAGCTCCCCCCCCAAAAAAAATGACATGCCAAATGTGGCATGTCAGGGGGTCACCAACACTTAAAGCGGAAGTTCCATTTTTGGGTGGAACTCCACTTTAAAGTTGTATTGAACCCTCAGCGTTTTTAGCTTAGTGCATTGCGCACCATAAAATAAACATTCCCCAGTAAACTATTTAATTGCTTTACCTCTGGAAGGTCACACAAACAGAGCTTTCTGCTTTCTGTTAGCTTATTTTTTGTTATATAAATATAAAATAACAATATTTTCTACTTTCTGTTATAAAACTTATTCAATAAAATAAATGTTTTTCATAAATTTAGGACAAAATGTATTCTGCTACGTCTTTGGTAAAAAAAAAAAAGAGTGTATATTAACCACTTGCCGACCAGCCACCATCATTATACGGCGGCAGGTCAGCTCGTTCCCGCAAATCGCTGTACTGGTACGTTGGCTCCTCTAAGAGCCATAGCAGGCACACGCGTGCCCACTGCTTGGCGGGGAACACAATGCACGTGGCCAGCGGCCGTGGGCACGAGAGCTAGAAAGAAGATTTGTGTGTGTAAACACACAAATCCCCATTCTGACAGGGGAGGAGAGACATATCTGCCATTCCTAGTAATTAGGAACAGCAATCTCTCTCCTCCTCCAGTCAGTCCCATCACCCCACAGTTAGAAACACACATGAGGGAACACATTTAAACCCTTGATTGCCCCCTAGTGTTAACCCCTTCCCTGCCAGTGACATTTACACAGTAAGCAGTGTATTTTTTATAGCACTGATTAGTGTATAAATGTCAATGGTCCCAAAAAAGTGTCAAAAGTGTCCGATCTGTCCGCCGCAATTTCGCAGTCCTGCTAAAAATCGCAGATCGAAGCCATTATTAGTAAAAAAAAAATAATAATAAAAATGCCATAAATCTATCCCCTATTTTGTAGACATTATAACTTTTGCGCAAACCAATCAATATACGCTTAGAAGAATACATATTGGCCTAAACTGATGAAGAAATTTGTCTTTTAAAAAACATTTTGGGAGTATATTCTTTACAGCAAAAAAGTTAAAAATATTGGGGGTTTTTTTCAAAATTGTTGCTCTTTTTTTGTTTATAGCGCAAAAAATAAGAACCGCAGAGGGGATCAAATACCACCAACAGAAAGCTCTATTTATGGGAAAAAAAGGATGTAAATTTTGTTTCAGTATAGTGTCACATGACCATGCAATTGTCAGTTAGTGAGGCAGTATCGCAAAAAATGGCCTGGTCATTAAGGGGGGACATCTTCCGGGGCTGAAGTGGTTAATTGGTTTATGTAAAAGTTATAGAGTATACAGTACTGTGTATGCTGTGTATGTTTGAAAATTGATCAGTCCTGATGTACTGACGGCCTATTTGATTTCTTGAGGCCCTTAAAACACCAGGACAGTAAAAATATCCTCCAAATTACCCCTTTTTGGAAAGTAGACAGTCTAAGGTATTTAGCTGGAGCCATAGTGAGGTTTTTTTTTTTTTTACGTTTTTTTTTTTTTTGTCTTAATTTAAAAAAAAAATGAAGAAATTAAAAACAATTTGTTTTTTTATTTTACTTTTTTTTTTTTTTTACATACTGTCATCATATGACAGTATACATCAGCATCATCATATGACTGGTGTGGCAGTAATTAGGGCACTGACTGATGACTGTATGTGAAAAAAAAAATTAAAACATTTTTAGTTCAATTTTTTTTAACATTTTTCTTTTTAAACTTTATTTATTTTTACTTTTTTTTAAATTTTATGTATACTATTTTTTTTCAGCAGATTTGTTTACTGTCACCATAGTAGCACTGTACTGGGGTTGATCAGGGTTTTTTTTTTTTTTTTTACACTTTGATTGCTGTTACAATGATGATCACTGTAACAGCAATGTTTTCAACTGTCATGAATGGGTTACATTCATAACAGCTGTGATTACTAGTGATCTGTGATTGGCTACAGTCAGTCTATTATCTTAGAGAAGTAAAGTGCTTTGCCACCCTAGGTTATGGGGTTGTGTGTTTCTATTGATGCATGCAGTGTGGGGAGACAAGGGTGACTCCACAGGATGTTGTAAGAGAAAGGAGCCATCCTGAAACAAAAAACATAGAGCAACGGTCAAAGCACCAGCTTAAGCTGGAACATAGGCAAGAATTAAAAGAAAAAAAGTCTGCATACTCAGTAAGTGTTTTGATCAGCAGTAGGGATGAGCTTCGAGTTCGAGTCGAACTCATGTTTGACTCGAACATCGGCTGTTCGCCAGTTAGCCGAACAGCGAACAATTTGGGGTGTTCGCGGCAAATTCGAAAGCCGTGGAACACTCTTTAAAAGTCTATGGGAGAAATCAAAAGTGCTTATGTTAAAGGCTTATATGCATGGTATTGTCATAAAAAGTGTTTGGGGACCTGGGTCCTGCCCCAGGGGACATGGATCAATACAAAAAAAAGTTTTAAAAACGGACTTTTTTTCGGGAGCAGTGATTTTAATAATGCTTAAAGTCAAACAATAAAAGTGTAATATTCCTTTAAATTTTGTACCTGGGGGGGGGGGGTGTCTATAGTATGCCTGTAAAGGGGCACCTGTTTCCCGTGTTTAGAACAGTCTGGCAGCAAAATGACATTTCAAAGGAAAAAAGTCAATTAAAACTACTCGCGGCTATAATGAATTGCTGGTCCGACAATAAAAGTTCATTGATAAAAATGGCATGGGAATTCCCCACGGGGAACCCCGAACCAAAATTTAAAAAAAAATGACGTGGGGGGTCCCCCTAAATTCAATACCAGGCCCTTCAGGTCTGGTATGGATATTAAGGGGAACCCCGCGCCAAAATTTTTAAAAAAATGACGTAGGGGTCCCCCTCAAAATTCATACCAGACTCTTCAGGTCTGGTATGGATTGTAGCCTCCCTGGCAGTTTTCCCGAGTGTTGCTCGGGGTTAAAATTCAGGACCATTAGCGGTAAACCCGAGCCACACTCGGGATTACATCGCAGGATCCTGGTGCCTCCTTACTTACCTTGTCCCCGGGATCCTGCGATGTCACCCGCAGTGTCCGAGGGCTCCGTCCTCCTCCGAAGCCTCTCCTTGCCAGGCTCCATTCCCTGCGAGCGTCGCGACGCACGGGGGCGGAGCCTGGTGGCAAATTAAAAAAAAAAGTAAAAATCATAACACATACAGTACTGTAATCTTACAGATTACAGTACTGTATGAAATGATTTCACATCCCTTTTGTCCCCAGTGCTTTGGCCCATGCCCTGCATGCAGTTTTACATGATATACACTGTTCTTTCTGCCTGGAAACTGGAGATTGTCCATAGCAACCAAAAAGTGTCCCTTTACGTCAAAAGTGGCTTTAGACCAGCTAGAAAACAGCGATAGTAAATTAGAATTGAGCGATAGTGAATCGTGGGGAAATTTATTTTATTACTATTTTTTTAAATTTTTTTTAATTATTTATTTTTATTTATTATATTATAATTTATGTTTTTGTGTTTCAAACTTTATCATACCCGGGATATCTACTAGACTCTGGTTTGGACAGATTTAAGTGTGTTATTGTTAAGATTTACAGACCTACAATATAAAACGCCAAATTTCCATACAAAATAATTGTACCGCTTTCAGCACCTAAAATCCGAAATAATCATACCGCCAGGGAGGTTAAGGGGAACCCCGCGCCAAAATTTTAAAAAAAATTGGCGTGGGGTCCCCCCAAAAATCCATACCAGACCCTTATCCGAGCACGCAACCTGGCAGGCCGCAGGAAAAGAGGGGGGGACGAGAGAGCGCCCCTCCCCCTCCTGAACCGTACCAGGCCACATGCCCTCAACATTGGGAGGGTGCTTTGGGGTCCCCCCTAAAGCACCTTGTCCCCATGTTGATGAGGACAAGGGCCTCATCCCCACAACCCTTGGCCGGTGGTTGTGGGGGTCTGCGGGCAGGGGGGCTTATCGGAATCTGGAAGCTCCCTTTAACAAGGAGACCCCCAGATCCCGGCCCTCCCCCCTGTGTGAAATGGTAAGGGGGTACCTACCATTTCACAAAAAAACTGTCAAAAATGTTAAAAATGACAAGAGACAGTTTTTGACAATTCCTTTATTTAAATGCTTCTTCTTTCCATCTTCTTTCTTCTAACTTCTTTCTTCCTTCATCCTTCGGTTTCTTCCTCCATCTTCTTCTTCTTCTGGTTCTTCTGGTTCTTCCTCCAGTGTTCTCGTCCAGCATCTTCCTCCGCGGCGTCTCCTTCTCTTTTTCTTCTTTTCTTCATCTTCTTCTCCGGGCCGTTCCGCATCCATGATGGCATGGAGGGAGGCTCCCGCTGTGTGACTCTTCTCCTCTTCTGACAGTTCTTAAATAACGGAGGGTGGGGCCACCCGGTGACCCCGCCCCCTCTGACGCACAGAGACTTCCCTGTGGCATTCCCCGAAGCGTAGATGCGGAGCGGCCCGAGAAAAGAAGATGAAGAGAAGAAGGCGCCGCTGAGGAAGATGCCGGACGAGAACACTGGAGGAAGAACCAGAAGATCCAGAAGAACCCGAAGAAGAAGAAGATGGAGAAAGAAACCGAAGGAAGATAGAAGATAGAAGAAAGAAGATAGAAGAAAGAAGAAGCATTTAAATAAAGGAATTGTCAAAAACTGTCTCATGTCATTTTTAACATTTTTGACACTTTTTTTGTGAAATGGTAGCCCCTTACCATTTCACACAGGGGGGTGGGCCGGGAGCTGGGGGTCCCCTTGTTAAAGGGGGCTTCCAGATTCCGATAAGCCCCCCGCCCGCAGACCCCCACAACCACCGGGCAAGGGTTGTGGGGATGAGGCCCTTGTCCCCATCAACATGGGGACAAGGTGTTTTGGGGGGCTACCCCAAAACACCCTCCCAATGTTGAGGGCATGTGGCCTGGTATGGTTCAGGAGGGGGGGGGCGCTCTCTCGTCCCCCCCTCTTTTCCTGCAGCCTGCCAGGTTGCGTGCTCGAATAAGGGTCTGGTATGGATTTTTGGGGGTACCCCACGCCATTTTTTTTAAATTTTGGCACAGGGTTCCCCTTAAAATCCATACCAGACCTGAAGAGTCTGGTATTTTGATGGGGACCCCTACGTCTTTTTTTATTTTTTATTTTGGCGCGGGGTTCCCCTTAATATCCATACCAGACCTGAAGGGCCTGGTATTGAATTTAGAGGGACCCCCCACGTCATTTTTTTTTAAATTTTGGTTCGGGGTTGCCCTGTGGGGAATTCCCATGCCATTTTTATCAATGAACTTTTATGTGTATTGTAGGACCAGCAATTCATTAATAGCCGCGAGTAGTTTTAAATGACTTTTTTCCTTTGAAATGTCATTTTGCTGTCAGACTGTTCTAAACACGGGAAACACGCGCCCCTTTACAGGCATACTATACACACCCCCCAGGTACGAAATTTAAAGGAATATTACACTTTTATTGTTTGACTTTAGGCATTATTAAAATCACTGCTCCCGAAAAAACGGCCGTTTTTAAAACTTTTTTTTGCATTGATTCATGTCCCCTGGGGCAGGACCCGGGTCCCCAAACCCTTTTTAGGACAATACCATGCAAATTAGCCTTTAAAATGAGCACTTTTGATTTCGAACGTTCGAGTCCCATAGACTTCAATGGGGTTCTAAAGTTCTTGCAAAGTTTTGGTCTGTTTGCAAGTTCTGGTGCGAACCGAACCAGGGGGTGTTCGGCTCATCCTTAATCAGCAGCTGAAAGTGCTTAAAAAAATTAGGGTTTAGTATCACTTTAACTTTTATCACTCTCTTGAAATATAAAGTGCCAAAAGTATCCACCAGCCATTTGGTAACGTTGACAACACAAGTGTTATATTTCAAAGGATCATCAGAGGAGTCTCAGGTTCCATTCACACTTGAACATCAAACTCGCATGACAAATTGCACACCATTCTTTTCAATGGCACCTGTTCAAATCACTGCGACCTTAAAGTTACAGCGACGAACATATCTGCCATAAGAATGAACCGATCCACCATTGCTTTTTGTTGATTTACGTGTCTCTGATCTGACCGATGACAGGGTTCCTTTCTAAATGGGAAGCGGACCTTGAAACCCAATACACTGACGCACACAAGGAGAAAATTCACCATTTTGCACAGAAGTCTTCCATGGCCACTAAAATCCAAGAGACTGGTTACAAGATCCTGACCCGATGGTACAGAGTACCCTCCGCTTTGCAACGCTTTTATCCTCAGGTCCCCAGTACATATTGGCAGTGTGTCAATGCAGAGGGAACGATGCTTCACATCTTTTTGGATTGTCCCAAACTAGGGCCCTTTTGGCAGGAGGTGATTGGTACTGTCAAGCACCTGACCAACGTCGACTTGGAGGGGAACCCTGTGGCCTGTCTGCATCTCTTGGAACATCCACTCAAGAAGTACAAAGCCTCCCTCACAATTCAGTTATTGAATGTGGCTAAGGCATGCATCCCTTATGTTGGAGATCCGAGAACCCACCGTCAAAATCCTTGTGGTTTTCCAAAGTCAATGAACTCAGGGAGGATCTTACAACAGGGAGGAGATCTTCTGTGACATCTGGAGACTGTGGCCACATTTTGTATATACTTATGCCTATCTTCAGGAGGTCTCCCAATTGGGTCGAACCTATGGTTGCCAACTCATCCTTTTAAGCCCGAATACATATTAATTACATAGTTTCTGTGGCTGATTAAGGTTTAAAGGGATGAGGTTGCAACTCTAGTTGAACCCTTGAGATTGGTTACATTCCCTGGGCGAGAGGCTCCACCCCTCCTGCTGAACCCTAGCTCTCCTCTTCCGTACAAGGGACGATCAATCCCCTACTCCTACTCTTCACAACTGCCTTGTTACTTGTTCTTTCTCCCTTTCCTTTTCACATTTGCTCCCCTTCCTGTTTTATTGGGCTCGCTCTGGGTGCTGCTCTTTTTTCGGCTATCCGAATATCCTGTTGAACACTGACTCAGTTTCATGAATCCCGGTATGGGTCCACCTGGCCACAGAGAAGTCCACTTCTCGGTGTAATGTATTATTTCGTAAAAATATGGTTGCACAGTATAAGCTTATGAGTTTGTGTGCTTGGTCTCGCACATCACTACTTCATTTGTTGCACATGTATGAATATCTGTAGACCACCCTCATACTTGATCTGTTTTACCTGACCATTTATACTGTGTTTTGCTAGGTCTGGTGGCTTGCAAATTTAATTGGGAGATTTTCATTGTTTATGCTATATGTTGATTACGCTCCGTTTTTCCATTTCTCTGACTGTAAACTGCAACACTTGGTAAAATAAAAGAATTACAAAAAAGTCACAGCGACTTTAAAAAGGTGCCTGCACTACTCTGGTGCATATTTTAATGTTACTTTGATCCATAAAATGTAGTGTTGAATCAAAATCGCATCAAAGTAGCGCTGGAATTTGTGTGACTTTGGAGACGTGCTAATGTGAAAGGAGACAAAGGGTTTTAGTGTGCACCAATGCATTTACATAACTTTATATAAGTAGCAGTGACATCATTACTGTGCTGTACATAACCAGTGCAGAGAGCAGAGCTGTGGGAAGGACCCATCAGTCCCCACCCACTACAGGCTGCCTGAGGAAAACTACAGGAAGGGGCGGAGACAAGACCAGTCACCCTGCACAAGGAGAGAGAGCAGCAGTGAGCTGTCTTTATTACCAGACGCTCCTACACAGAGGAAAACCTGATGTGCCAGGCCAGAAGTAACTGCTATGAACTCTAGGGCTGGCATATTAATCTGCCAGTGGCAACCCTGATGCCTATCAGCCAGCACTAACCCAGCAGGTGCCAGAACTGTATTTGTCAGAGACTCGGGGAGCGAGGAAGTAGTTTCTCTACCATGATTGCTATTCACTATGCTAGAAATCAGAGACTGCAACTGGTGCTAAATATATCACTATTGTTGCTGGTAAGGCACTTGCTGCTAATGGGGTTGCAAGCTCCCACTAGCAAGGTCATCGTGGCCAGCCAGGGACCTTACATTGTTAGGAAACCTCACTCTTGCTTCATACATATTATACAAGTGTGGAATTTTGAGAGGGAAAGTGGCAAACCCGGGCCCGCTACCTCACCATCTGAGGACATACTCCATATATATGCAATGGCTTCTACTAGCAGCTACTCCCCCAGTCAGCTAAGTGTGTGACATCACTTCCAGTTCCTGTTTCCAGGAGTGACGTCACTTCCAGTTCCTGTTTCCAGGGGCAACATCACTTCCAGCCTGTTTCCAGGAGCGACATTACTTCTAGTTCCCCCCTGCTCCCAGGAGCTGCCAACCACAGCATGGCTAGGCCATGTGCGTGGAAAGGGCTAGACCACTGTAAGATGGGTAACTAAACCCCCATACAAACTATACCACTTTTGTTGTCAGATTTCCTTCAGATTTACCAAAACCATGTAGTGCAAGGGCCTGCCTGATTGCATACAAATTGAAACTCCTAAGGTTTGACCTCATATTATATGGTTTTGGTAAATCTGAAGGAAAAAATCTACAGAAAATTGGATAGTGTGTATCCAGCTTAAGAAAAATACCATTACACATGGGAACCATACTACAGGGGTGTTACTATTCAGTGCTGGGACAAGGTCATCCAGCGCCCAGAGTAAAGATGCCAAACTGTGCCCCCATGATGTGCAAGCTTGGGGGATCCTACACTCAGCAGTCACTACCGCTGTTACTACTCCTGTCAGCCTTGCAACAGAAGGAAGGTGACTTCATCCCTATAGTAAACCACTGCGCCCAGGGCAATTGTCCCTCCTGCCCACCCCTTGTCTCTCCTTGCTACTGTTGTCAATCAATAATAAACCAGTAATGAGCCAGTAATGTAAGTGAAAAGCTGGCATCTCCAGCCGTGATCCGGCAAGTTCCCAGGTACGTATATATATATATCCTCCAATCGCATCTCATGTTACAGTAAGAGTGGAAGCCTTAACAGATGTTGAAATGAAGAGAGAACCTGTGATCCCTTTATAGATATAACATTTACTTAAAAGTACCAGGGTGACTGTAGCCCCTAAAATGTTTTGTTGTGGATTCTCTATTAAAAAAAACATCATGTAATGGCGCAAGCAGCAGAGCATGAGTTCCTCAGTGGATACACAGCAGAAAATCCATAATAGTAACCATAACAGGTAAATTAAGGTTTAATTTCCACATCCTCTAAAGTAGCAAACAGACAGCAGAGGGCACGATCTTAGTGTTAGGGTTGCCACCTTTTCTTCAAGCCAAACCTGAACACTTTTGCGGCACAGGGCATTTTTTTTTTTTTTTGCAGTAAACACTATAGGATTATAAAAGACCCGGGACACATTTGGGTGCCCCAAGGGGAGTAGTAATGTAGAGCACAGTGCGCCCAAGTGGGTGTGGCCAAATTGCTACTGCTAACATCATCACCCCACCCTTCAGTGATGCCAAACCAGCCCCCAAACAGCCGCCCGCAGCGGCAACAGATTTATGTATGACTCTCTTGATTACTTGGGGAACCACAGCCTGGTCTGAATAATGTGTCCGGGTTTCAGGTAGACTGAAACCCGGACACATGATTCAAAACCCGCACTGTCTGGGTAAATCCTGGACAGGTGGCAACCCTACTTAGTGTAGTGAACATATATGTATTGAAAAAGACAGTTGGCAACTTACATGCATCATCAGAACAAGAGCCTGTCAGCAGTATCTCAATCAGGTGTTCTGCTGCTAGAACCCACAGTATCAGAGATGCAGGGAATCTATTCCACAATGTGCAGCTAGCAGGGCCAACTGCAGTTGACTCCGCTAGCTGCACATTATTGACTGGATTCCCTTCATCTGTAATACTGTGGGTTCTAGCAGCAGAACACCAGATTGAGATACTGCTGACAGGCTCTTGTTCTGATGATGCATGTGAGTTGCCAATTGTCTTTTTATTCAATAAATATCTTTACTTCACTTAGATCACTCCCGCTAATGTCTGTCTGTGGATTCTATAGACCGTCGGAGTCCGGCGTTGCCCATGGAACACAGAGAACTGTTAAGGCCTTACAGTGATTAGGAAAGTCTCATCCAAGCCTGCCGTGTCCTCAGATTCTTTACAACTAAACCCCCTAATGACCTCACATTATAAAGCTCACTTATCTGTGACTGATCTAATTGTGTTTTCTGCAATTAGATAAGATAAATCTGTGAATGAAATACCCCCCCTCCCATCGTTTCCCCTTCGCATTAATCATTGGTTTGGCCCACATCCACCTAGAAGTCAGACTTTCTTCTCGCATTTCAGATGATGTGACTTCAGCAAATTTAAGCTTAGGAGTTTTCCGCGATGGCGCCAAAATGGATCCAGGTCTGCACAACACGTGGGTCCATTTTTCTTGTTATTTTTATACTCCTTTCTAAGTGCTGTGGGATTTCTGACCCTTTTTTTTCCATCCAGCTCTGGAAAAGTGGGTTACGTTGTCCTGCAGAGCTGGCAGCCCCACTCCGAGCCACACAAGCTCAAACAACAGCCGGCACGGCCCAAAGTCACTCTTTCCTTTGCTGGTGGCTGCTGAGAGGTTTTTTTCCCTATTTTATAATTTTTTTCTTTTTGTGAGATTATTGCCCAGTTTACTAACACATTGGGTTTTATTTGTATTATTTATTGCGGAGTAATAAACTACCATGGCAGGTAGTAAAAACAAAACAGCAAAAAAAAGACCAAAGTTATGTTATGCCAGAAAAAGAAACCTTGCACACCCCAGACTGTTATAACGAAAGTATCAATCTCAGGACAAAGGAGCCACATAAAACCCTACGAGTAACTCAGTCTGGACCGGTGAGGTCAGCCGTTTGGTGATTGACCCTAGGTTTACATCTATGCAGCTGCAGTTGATGTGTTTTTCCAGTGCGTTTTTGATGCATGTTTGCATGCAGTTTTCGTGCGTTTTGTGTTTTTTTATTCTCTTTAACAAACTGTGAATAGCTGGTTGTTAAGGAGTGGATGGGGGAAGCCTTAACAACCAATGAATCGTCAACTGTCAGGTCAGCCCCCCCACCCCAAAGCACCTTGTCCCCATGTTGATGGAGATAAGGGCCTCTTCCCCCCAACCCTGGCCGGTGGTTGTGGGGGTCTGTGGACAGCGGGCTTATTGGAATCTGGAAGATCTTGGCACCCCCCTCCCCATGTGAAATGGTATGGGGTACGCAGTACACCTACCCATTCACCAAAAAAGTGTAAAAAGTGAGTAAAGATGAGTTTTTGACAAGTCTTTTATTTAAAAAACAAAATTAAAAAAAAAAGGTCCCCTGATGTAGATCAATCGTCAATCACAAGGCCCGCTGCCACCGCCGACCCGAAAAATAGAAAAAGCTCCGCTCACGCCGAGTTCTCAAACAGTCTGCCTGCTCTGCCGCCTGACAGTTCTTAAATAGCTAAGAGGCAGGGCCACCTGGTGATGTCCTTGGGTGGTCCCTCCCCTTGTGAGGTCACTGACCCAGTATGCACCGTCATAATTGATGATGGATCTAAACCAGCTACTTACAGTTTATTATGGAGAAAAAAACGCACTTAAAATCGCAGCACTTGTGTTGTTGGTGTGGATCCATTGAAGTCTATCACATGCAAAATGCAGTCTGTTGCGAGATAAAAAGTTCCTGACCCTTTCCAAAAATGTATAGATGTGAACATGAACCATAGGTAACCATGACACTGCCCCAGGTTTCCTGTTTCAGGGTGGCTCCTTTCTCTTGCAGCATCCTATGGAGCCACCCTTGCATGCGGAGACTAGAGTTGTCTCCCTACACTGTTTGCATCAATAGGAACACACAGGGGTGGGTTTACTAAAGCTGGACAGTGCAAAATCTGGTTCAGCTGTGCATAGAAATCAATCAGCCTCCAGGTTTTATCGCCAAAGCTTAAAGTATAAGTCCCCTTTCACACGATCAGCCTGCTCGGATCCACCTGTCCATTTTTCAGGTGTATCTGAGCGGGCCACCCATTGACATCTATGGGCAGGCGGATGTCAGCGAAGATGTGTCTGCTGACACCCGCCTTCCATCCGATCCGACAAGATCTGCTCAAAACAGACGGAATGCGATACGTTTGCCATCCTTCCAGCGGATTGGTCCATTTTCATCCGATCTCCCCATAGAGAACAGCGGGGCTCTGACAGGTCCGTCCCTGCACAGTGAGCAGAGACGGACCTGTCATCCTCCGGCTCAGCGGGGATCAACGCAGAGATCCCCCCCCACTGAGCTAGCGGAGTCCGTCCAGCGCATCCACCCCGTGTGAAAGGGGCCTAAGCAGGGAGGTACTTCAAAGAGCCTACACAAGCACCTAGCTGCAGGTAGCTATACTGCAGGTGCAACTGTGCGGGGTACACAGTACAGTAACTGGAAATACTTCAAGAGCCTACACAAGCACCTGGCTGCAGGTAGCTATACTGTAGGTGCAACTGTGTGGGGTACACAGTACAGTAACTGGAAATACTTCAAAGAGCCTACACAAGCCCCTTACTGCCGGTAGCTATACTGTAGGTGCAACTGTGCGGGGTACACAGTACAGTAACTGGAAATACTTCAAGAGCCTACACAAGCACCTGGCTGCAGGTAGCTATATTGTAGGTGCAACTGTGTGGGGTACACAGTACAGTAACTGGAAATACTTCAAAGAGCCTACACAAGCCCCTTACTGTAAGTGCAGCTAACTGACTCGACCTGCCTACTCTAGCTAACTTAAATCAAATGACACTGTCTCTCTCTCTGTCTATATCTCAAGCCGGAACACACTACACAGGGCCGACGTGCAGGCAACCTTATATAGTGTGGGGTGTGTACTAAACCCCCTGAGCCATAATTATCCAAAGCCTCCTTGGCTTTGGCCAATTACAGCTCTCTGTACACACAGCACTGTGATTGGCCAAGCATGCGCGTCATAGTGCATGCTTGGCCAATCATCAGCCAGCAATGCACTGCGATGCCGCAGTGAATTCTGCGCCGTGACGCGCCACTCGAATTTGGTGCGAACGGCCCATATCGTTCGTAATTCGGCGAACGACCGAACACACGATGTTCGAATCGAACATGGGTTCGACTCGAACACGAAGCTCATCCCTAGTATCAAGGCTGTCTAAGTCTAAGGACTCTTTTACATGGGCGATCCGCCTGGCGGACTCCACTTTGCTCAGTGGGAGATCGCTCCACTGATCCCCACTGAGCAGGCGGCTGACGGGTCCGTCTCCGCTCTCTGTACAGAGACGGACCTGTCAGAGACCCGCTTTCCTCTATGGGGAGATCAGATGAAAACGGACCTGTCCGTTTTTATCCGATCCCATCTGATCCGCCAGGCAGATAGAAAATAGGGTCTCCATCCGTCTGGATTTCACGGACAGGATCGGATAGTGGCGGATGTCAGCGGACATGTCACTGCTGACATCCGCTGCCCCATAGGAGTGAATGGAGGCTCTGATCAGGTCCACCTGAAAAACTGACAGCCGGACCGGATCAGAAAGGCCGAGTAAAAGGGGCCTTAGGCTCCCAAAAAAGCGTTATTAGACCCATCTCATTTGGGTTAAGAGGTCTGGAAAGTCTGAACTGCACAGGGGGACAGGGTGCACGGAGGAGCACTGAGTGCAGACAGGTTGTCTCTTTTGCATAAAGAGTGTGGAGCACGCTGAATAAACACTTTGTACATGGACTTTAGCTCTGTATTAGTTGTGCACTTTTCAGTGAAGGTTTTTATATAATTTATAGCATGTTTTTGGATTTTATTATTTTTTTATTGTCACAAATATTTGGGCACATTTAAAAAGGGTAGTTTTTAGCCCATAAATGTATATTGTAAAGGAATCTGTGTTTTATATTATCACCTAGCGCTCTTTATATTGTTTTTTTTTACTGTTTATTTGCACTGTGTGGATTACATACATATCATTTCTGGGATCATTCTATGGTGCAGTATACACATTTATATTAGTGTATGTTAATTGTAGTCACATGCACTGTTCTATGCACACTACAAATCCCATAGTCCATCTCGGAAGCGAGCTAAAGAGGGTGGCTACTTTACTAAGGCATACCAGAGGTAGTGCCAGATGTACTCCTGAAGGCCACTATAGCCCTCTGAACCCCACTTCCAACTTATAACTAAAATGATATGACCAACACACTTTTTGGAGTAAAATTGGTTGTAGCGGCCATTTATTAACCATAACAACATATAAACATTCCTTAGAACAGAAATATAGAACAATAACCATAATGACCCCCAGGTTGCCGATCCTTGGAGGCACCACCGAACCAACACAAAATTGTATCAGCAGAACCACGGAGCCACAGCTCAAAGACAATACCAAATTTTCAGCTGACACCCCCATTTCCACAAATTCCCATTTACGCCTCCATTTCCACAATTCCCATTAAACCACCGTTAACTGGGATTAACCACAGGACACCATACCATAGACTGGTCCTTACTTTGGTTTTACACAGAAAATTCTGGACGCCTACATGGACCCCAACCGCCATACCACTACAATCCCCCAACATCCACAGGGACAGGAGGGTGGGGAGCTTTTTCTTCGTCCATTTCTTCCAAGTGCCCCACCGACTTGACGACCTCACCTACCCCACCTACTTTGCCCCTCCCTAACTTACATTTTACCCAATCCCTGTCTTCACACGTTGTCCTACTCCTGACAATATTATATTAACCCTCTAACTGGGACCTTAGATTGTAAGCTCCTTGAGGGTTAGGGACTGATGTGAATGTACAATGTATATGTAAAGCGCTGCGTAAATTGATGGCGCTATATAAGTAAGTGAAATAAATAAAAATAAATAAATAAAACTGCCAAACTACTGTACTTTTTTTTTTTTGCTTTGGGCCTTTCTTTCCTACAAACAGAGTGTGGCTATGGAGATTGAAGGTAGCCACATTCTCACAGGAAGTCGGATCACAGCAGCAAAAAAAAAAATGGAATTGGGAAATTTGGAGGAGTCTGAAAGCAATAGAAGGGATTTTGTGAGTTAAGAATAAATATTTGAATATAATTTTTTTTTCTTTTTAAACCAGATTTTAGTGTCACTTTAAATGTGTTTGTGGACTTAATCATCATCATTCCACTACAGAAAGGATCATATAAATGGTTGGTTATTCGTGTCTCTCCCTCCTGCCATTACTCAATTCATTATACATCATTACATATAACGTTTCATATTTTATTCATGAAATCATAAGAATGTTCTTAGTGTGACTTATGAAGGCCGCTAAGCTTATAATAGGCCATTTCCTAACCTGTGACCTGACAGACATCATGTGTAATCGCTCTGTAATGATTTTGTATTCTCTAGGAGGAGAGGGATGGAAGCGTGACGGGCCGGAGGACCTTGTTCTCATTCGACAAGCATTTTATTTGGGATGAGGAATGTATACAATGATTGGACATGACAGGTGAACTGGTCAGAGGAACTTCATTCTGCTTTTAACATTGTATACATATTCTGCGGAGGAAATTATATCACAAAGAACTCAATACAATTCCGTTTTACCAATCGATTCCGCATCCAGGTGACACAGCTGTGTGTTGCTATGATTTGTGCTCTTACCTCCTATATTATTAGCTGGAGGTCAGAAATGATTCTTTTCAGCTGGTTCGATATTTGTAGCTCATGGAGTGGAGTTTCATCGGGGCCGAGGGGTACATTAAAGCCATGTGTTCAAATAGAATTTTTCCACACCCAGCCACTCCCGTCTCTATATATACAATGATATTCCCATACATGCATTGGTAATATATGCTACTAATTGAAACATTTGACTGTCCTAACATGAGCAATTTCATGTCCACAAGTTCTTAAAGGAGAACCTTACTAAACACTTTCTGTTTCTGGCAGAGATGGCTCTAGGCTTTGTGAGGCCTTAGGCAAATCTTAGACATGAGGCCCCACTCATGCCCAAAATGTGAAAAATAATTCAAGCGATAAAAAATAACTATTTAAATTGCATATATTAAGAGCCTTAAATCCTATGAACTATGAATTCACAGTTTCTAGAATTTTCTCTAACCAATTACTCTTACAATTACGGGTGCAGGGGGATGAAGATGACAGGGGGTGGGGTGGTGGGAAGTTGGCAGACGGATGCAGGGGGATGAAGATGACAGGGGGTGGGGTAGAGGGAGGCTGGCAGATGGATGCAGGGGGGATGAGAATGGCAAGGGGTGGGGTGGTGGGAGGATGGCAAATGGGTGCAGGGGATGAGGATGACAGGGGGTGGGGTGGTGGGAAACTGGCAGACGGGTGCAGGGGGATGAAGATGACAGGGGGTGGGTTGGTGGGAGGCTGGCAGGTGGGTGCAGGGGGATGAAGATGACAGGGATGGGGTGGTGGGAAGCTGGCAGACGGGTGCAGGGGGATGAAGATGACAGGGAGTGGGGTGGTGGGATGTCAGGCACAGGGAGATGATTAGGAGGATAATGGTGATGACAGGGGGTCAATAGGTGCCATCATATGCCAGATGGCATACATATCATCAGGGCTGTGTGTAGGGCGGCTGGCAGCAGTGATTATCGGAGCCCCTCGGTCAGGGGTGACGTCACAGGATGTGCCAGTATTGGGCAGGACCGTCATCATTCTGTACCTGGAAGCTGCAGCGGTGGACAGTCTCCCCGATAATCGCCAGGTGCCTGGTCTGGCAGAGGTAGGTCCTCCATTACAGACGTCCATCCCGGAGAGTGGAGCAGAGTGAGAGCTGCTCAGTCGCTGCTGGCATTATCAGAGCTCTGCACATGGCAGGAGATCCGCAGAGCCCAGCAGAAGGGGAGGAGTCAGTGGAGGGGAGTACATGGAGCCACCTACTGACCCTGGGATGTCACCTCTGGCAGTGCTGAAGTGAACAGTCCGCCCCTTGCAGGGGTAAAAGTAGTAGCGGGCAGAGAGACGGCCCTGGGGACACCGACAGGGACGTTCCCTCCAACTCCCACACACGTCAGGCAAATTAGGCGGCTGCGAGGCCCCTGGGAGTGCGAGGCCTAAGGCGACTGCCTAATTAGAGAGCCACCTCTGGTTTCTGGTCCCTTGCACACAGGGTGACTCCACAGACTGTGGCATCGATTGTTTCCCCCTGGACTTTGTTGAGAAACTTCCAGAGCTTGAGGTGGGAAAATTGAAATCCCCAGCCTGAATATTTATTCCCCTCTGACCAATCCCTGGGGAGGGATGCCCAGTGGGTGGGGAAGAAAAGGGTACATATGTTGGAGCCTGGACAGACATTTTTTTGTGGTGTTTGGTCATCATCCCTACAAGGATGGACTGCTTGCCCCTGAAACCTTCCAGGACTGGCTGCTGGACTACCTTGTGCTATGGACAGAGCCCATAAACAGGATTACACTCCCGGGTCTGTGAGTAGAGCCGGAACACTGTGCTACAGGCATCCATGGTCCCTAGCTGTGGATGTGTGACTGTTCCAGCTAGCCTACATTGCCCAATCTGTCTTGTGGTCATCAGCCGCAAGAGATAGACTGTTCCAGTCTATTACAATTTTGCTAAACATCCTTGTTCATGGTCATCAGTTGTAAACCTAGTGACTGTACTACTGCTATGGAGACAAATCCAGTTTTATCCTTAATTCTCTGGGAAAATAAAACAATGAATTTGAATGATCATTATAAGTAGGAAGGAACTCCCTTATTTCCACTTTTCTCCCTGATTTTCATTAGTTGCTGGCTAAAGCGACCAACTTTCTCTTTTTTTTGTTAATGGGAGCATGACCAACACATTTCAGGGCATCCCCTTTTTCAGGGCTCTGGGAATATATAGTATTGGTTTGAATCCACTTAGTGATGAGATCAGATAATGCCATGGACAGAGTGCTTCTTAGGGGCGGCCCGTCCATTAAAGGCGCACAGGCGCCGCCTCCCCTAACCATGCTGCCGCCACCCCCTATCCATGCATATGGCCCCTTTCACGATGCCGGCACATGAATTACAGTGGCGGGGGTGTTTTTTTGAAGCACCGATTAGAACCAGAGGCTCTAATAGGCTTCAAAATAGGGTGGACTCCGGGTGCAGAGCATTGCGCTCGGAGCCCACCCAGGTGTGTTAGAATAGCGAATGAATATTCGCTATTCTCACACTGAATCGCCTCTCCGCCAATCAGGAAGCGCAGGTCCAAAAAACATTTCCTGATTGGCCAAAAGGAGACGTGTCCTGATTGTCCACTGAGGTGGAGGGAGGAGACAGAAGCCGCCGTGCAGGGGAAGGAGAAGCTGCTCGTGATGCCCGCGGAGGAGATCCAGGGAAGCTGTCCGTGGTTGCCCGCCATGGATGAGGTAAGTACACCGACTGACCAACCTGACCCAAACGTGGGGAGGGGTTAGGTGGGCGGTGGGTATCAGATGCACTGTTTGCCACCCCCCCTTACCAGATTCTTAGTACTTATTTATCCAAAGCATAACAACACAGGGCCTCCTGGACCTAAACTAATCTAATTTATTTATTCCCAGAACCTTGTCCCCCCCCAGCCCCCCCCCCCCCCAATAACTGTGTTGATGGGGGAATTGAGCGATTTTCTTTGTTGCAGGAAAGAAAATTGCACCGTCTATGGCTTGCTTTACTTCAAGTGCTAGTTATAAATTAGGGTGGGTGGCATTCTTGTATAGATTGCTTGTTGGATTTGGTGTGGGGGCACGACTGCTATAGTGCTTTTAATGAGCTTTTAATGTGTCCCTGTGCCTTCAAAGGCATACCTGTCCTTAAAGCAGACAGAACAATACTCACCTCAAGCTCCCCGTCCGGCCACTGACATCATCCAGCTTCTGGGTCTCAATTGGCGGTTGCTATCATTGGCTTGATGGGGGGGGGGGGGGGGTGACGTCACTCCTGTGCAGGCGCAGTAGTTCACTCAGATTCAGCATTGCTGAATTTGTACAGTGAGCTGCGTGTGCACTGTACAAGGGCAGACAGGCAGGTAAGTAGCTTTAATGCAGAAGAGACAAAACATGTCTCTTCTGCATTAAAAATCCTGCCTGTCCATCAATTTTATTTACATAGGCTACAGTTCCATTTTAATTTATGCATTCCAACCTGGAGACTCCTAAATTTAGAGGAGGCTTGCCGAGGCAGAGCCCCTTCCAAATATATTTGCAAACATCTGCAACTAAAACCTCTGTAAATTGTTAGATAGGGACATTTTTTTTTTTTTTGCAAGCTGGTAAAAACTGTTTTAGGCTCCATTCACACTAATGCGTTTTTTGATGCATTTTGCATTTTGAAAAAATGCATGGGAATTTTTTAACATGGGTTCCTATAGAACATGTTCACATCAATGCATTTTTGTGCCTCTGCGTTTTTGGAAAGGGTCAGGGACTTTTTTTCATGCAAAATGCAGCGTTTTGCATATAATAGAATTCAATGGACCCGCATCCAAAAACGCAAGTACCGCGTTTTTGCCGCGGTTTTGCGTTTTTTTTTTATAGTTTTTTTTTAACACTGTATACAGTATTAAAAAAAACACTGTAAAAAAAAAAAAAAAAAAAGCGGCAAAAACGCAGTAAAAACATGGCAAAAAACGCATGTTCAAAAACGCGGCAAGCACCGCAAAAAACACTGCAGAAACGCTCAAAAGCAACATGCATAGATGTGAATCGAGCCTTAGGCTCCATTCACACTAGCGCGTTTTTTGATGCATTTTGCATTTTGCAGAAATGCACGGGAATTTTTTAACATGGGTTCCTATGGAACATGTTCACATCAATGCCTTTTTGTTTCTCTGCATTTTTGGAAAGGGTCGGGGACTTTTTTTCATGCAAAAAGCAGCGTTTTGCATGTAATGGATTTCAATGGACAAGCATCAAAAACGCAAGTGCACCGTTTTTGCAGCGTTTTTGATGCGTTTTTGATGCGTTTTTGCCGTTTTTTTTATTTATTTATTTATTTATTTATTTATTTATTTATTTTAGACTGTAAAAAAAACTGTAAAAAAAAAAAAAAAAAACGCAAAACGCAAATCGCGGCAAAAACGCGTCAAAAACGCTACAAAAACGCTGCTCAAAAACGTGGCAAGCATGAAAAAAAAACCTCCAAAAATGCTCAAAAGCAACATGCATAGGTGTGAATCCAGCCTTAGGCTGGATTCACACCTAAGCATTATTAGTGCTTTTTGCATTTTGCATATTTGCACTACAGAATGTGTTCCATCAGAAACCATGGTAAATGGACTGTAGTGCAAATCTGCAAAATGCAAAAAGCACTAAAAATGCATAGGTGTGAATCCAGCCTTACACAGGCATGGTTCACTGTTGTCAGTCACTATCAGGAACCCCACCCTCCTGTGAAGTGCTATGAGCCATCACTGGGGTGCATGTAGACTGAAAGTAGCTGTAAAGAGTTTGCAGAAAATCAGTGGCACTGAGATGTAACTAAGGATGAGAAAAGGTGAAAACAGGAATGTTGTTAAAAAAAAAAGACAATTGTTTATGATGCACAGTGCACAGAACTAACGAAATGCCATCCGGTTAGTTAGGGTTTAGATCTACTTTTATATCTCCCCTCTCTATCTCCAGACATCCTCCTTCCACTGTTCTTATCCCACAATATATGTAAGGAAATTAAATAGTAAAATATAAGATTTGCCAGTATTATCTGGCAGTCTAGTATGGAAACCTAATTAATCCCCTCTTTCCATTTTGGGTATTAATACATCCCACAACCAACCACAACTTGACGTAAAACCAGCCTGATAGTTCCTTCATCCACCACAAATACCACATATCGATTTCACACGCTGCCACTCCTGAAGACACAGCGGAGCAGTGTACCTCTATACATTCCCAGAGCGATCCTAATATACTCCATTAACATTTCTCATAACCTCTGTCCTGGGAATATATTCTTCACATAAATATGATGATGGATTTGTAGAATTCCTTGTGGACAATATTTTCAATGCACATTCAGCACAGCCAGGCAAATATTGAGCTAAAACAAGACAGATTTAGAATTCCGCCATTTGTTCTCTGGGGACTAGCGGCGAATACATCAGACAACACCCACAGAACCTACAAAAATGATCCAAAGAGGGTCAGTATTTGCCAAATCAGTTATCACCTTCACATATTTATTGGGTCAGACTTTAGAGGTTATGCAGAATGCATTTAACATTTTATCAATTGATTTTATGTAAATTTATTATCAGAGCCTTCAACAAATCAATGGAGCCCAAAAACGGGTTAGCAGATATAACTCTGTCTGAGGTCTGATGGTTCCTAAACAGTCCTCTGGACTTTGGCCAATCCAGATAACTCTCCAATTTTTCACAGCTACTGTCTGTGCTGGAGAAGGGAGGGTAGACCACTGACACTTCATTTAGAGACTTTGCAAGGACCATCCTGTGGACATCAGGAACATTGATAAGCAGGACGGAGGACTTTTGACCTGGAGGGCAAACACACCCAACTAGTCCTTTTCATGGTAGGTACAGATTTCTGTGGGCTAAAGAATGTGCATTGTGCAACGTGTGCCATGGTACTTCTGAGATTGTTGGCCATGGTAAGAGGTGGGTGTTCCAAAAGGACGTAGTTTATTGTGGACTCAAAAAAGACATCATCAAGAGGTGCTGGGATTTCAACACTTACTCATTCGGATTAGAGGAGAAACCAAATCTATTGAAGGAACTGACTTGGTTTGGAAAGACTGTTCACGGAAAAAAAGCTCCCATCTGGTAGGAACCCAGAAAGTTCACAGCATAACCCATACAGCAGGCGTGCCAGATCGAATTGTAAAGGAATCCCAATTGCTTTAATGTTCATCATATGCTCACATAGACCTGCCAACAAGTTCTGGGGGTCAACAACACTCCCCCTTCATCAGTGCTTTAGTGTGTTGGTAAATCAGTATGTGTAATTTTAGGCAGATAACTGACACCGATTGCACAATTGTCCTAACGATTTACCAGCAAAAAAAAATCTTCTGATGGAGGCCAAGTGTTGTTGGCTCCTAAAAAGTGTTGGATATTTTACATGACCATATGACAAGCAATGAAAGCAATTTGGACTACTTTATAATTCAGTCAGGAGGTCCAGTTGCATGTTTTATGCTTTGATAGTTTATTGTAGCACATCTTTACACATCTTTTATCATCCGATTCCTTTGCGGCTCTTGGCATTTAGTTACATGACATCTCAAATCACCAAAGGAACTTGGTCCTGGAAGACTTCTCTTTGGGAACAGGGAGGTGATAATTATATTTGTGGCCCTCATAAATGGTAAAGTATCTTCACTCAAGGTCACCAGCCCAGCATTTCTTATTAGTAAGAGCCTTGGGCTGGCAAATGCCTCCTGTCCTCCAGCCCAGTCCTCCCCTGGTGATAGGCTTTCTACAGACATTGGCTCTGTAAGTGCAATACAATTTTTGATATTTTTTTAGATTAAGATATCTTCTGTGTGAACCAGTGTTCCATCTGTGTTTTGAGTTTGATGTTCTATGTTGTAACGGAACAAAAGCTTGTCAGGATCAAGTTGCAGCCCCGTGATCCACTGGTAAGTGTGTTTTCTTAGTGGTGTTCTTTTTAAATCATACAGCAAGATATACATTTAAAGCAATCATATGTTTTTGAGATATCACAGAATACTAGAAAACCCACACAAATACAGGGAGTACATTTACAAGCATCTGATGCTGAGACTGAAACCATAGCCCCAGTGCTGCAAGGCAAGTATGCTAATCACAAACTCAGTCTTGCTGCCTATAATTAATTAATGAGAACCATAGGCATGCGCACAGGGTGTGCCGGATGTGCCTAGGCACACCCCAATCACTCCATGCGCATTAGCATTATCGCTCTGTGTGAACATGGGAAAGACCTCCCTCTTACTGGCTCTGCCATAAGAGAAGTGTTTACACAGATCAATGTGCCGGGGTCATATATATACTATATTGTCAAAAGTATTGGGACACTCTTCTGGGAAGGCTGTCCACAAGGTTTAGGAGTGTGTCTATGGGAATGTTTGACCATTCTTCCAGAAGCGCATTTGTGAGGTCAGGCACTGATGTTGGATGAAAAGGCCTGGTTCACAGTCTCCGCTCTAATTCATTCCAAAGGTGTCATCGGGTTAAGGTCAGGACTCTGTGCAGACCAGTCATGTTACTCCACCCCAAGCTCGCTCATCCATGTCTTTATGGACCTTGCTTTGTGCACTGGTCCAAATCATTTGGTGGAGGAGGGATTATGGTGTGGGGTTGTTTTTCAGGGGTTGGGCTTGGTCCCTTAGTTCCAGTGAAGGGAACACTTAAGGCATCAGCATACCAAGACATTTTGGACAATTTCATGCTCCCAACTTTGTGGGAACAGTTTGGGGATGGCCCTTTCCTGTTCCAATATGAATGCGCACCAGTGCACAAAGCAAGGTCCATTTGAAGACATGAATGAGCGAGTTTGGGGTAGAGAAACTTGACTGGCCTGCACAGAGTCCTGACCTCAACCCGATAGAACACCTTTGGGATTAATTAAAGTGGAGACTGCGAGCCAGGACTTCTCGTCGACATCAGTGCCTGGCCTCACAAACGCACTTCTGGAATAATAGTCAAATATTCCCATAGACACACTCCTAAACCTTGTGGACAGCCTTCGCGAAGAGTTGAAGCTGTTATAGCTGCAAAGGGTGGGCCAACTCAATATTGAACCCTATGGCCTAAGACTGGGATGCCATTAAAGTTCATGTGCGTGTAAAGGAATGTGTCCCAATACTTTTGGTAATATAGTGTATGTAGACACACACGTGTGTTTGAGCTTTAGGGTGCACACACCTATGATCAGAACCTGTTACAAAAACTGTTCCCTGTCAAGAAAGCACAGCTCACACATTTATTTAATTTGTTTTTAAATAAAATTGCACCAAGTCAACCAATCTGAAATATACATTTTGTAAACCAAAAATCTGTAAAGAAGTAAAAGTTGAATTTGGTTCAGGGACACATCTATCAGTGGCAAGACATCTTCTCTGTACATTGGTGCGAGTCTTTCTCAGTCAATAGGAACTTTCTCACCAAAGCAGCTAAACTGATTTACAGTAGCTGGATGAGAGATCAACGGATGATCAGCAAGGTCTTCCCCTGGTCACACCTAGGTTAAGATGAGCAAATTTTCAAAATAAAATCCAGGGACACCTTACTGACCACGCCCACTTTTATTGGGCTGGGAGAGGGGTGGGGCAGAGGGTTTTTGTGGGAGTGGCCACATTGCGTTACCAGTGGGCAGAGCTTAAAAGGGTGTGGGTAACATAAAAACCTGAACCTATTCTGCTATGGGTCAAGAGAAGCATAGTAAAGTATAACGGGGTCAGGATTAAGAAAAGTACAGAGATCAGGGGTCAGGATTAAGTAAAGTACAGAGATCAGGGGTCAGGATTAAGTAAAGTACAGAGATCAGGGGTCAGGATTAAGTAAAGTACAGAGATCAGGGGTCAGGATTAAGTAAAGTACAGAGTTCAGGGGTCAGGATTAAGTAAAGTACAGAGTTCAGGGGTCAGGATTAAGTAAAGTACAGAGTTCAGGGGTCAGGATTAAGTAAAGTACAGAGATTAGGGGTCAGGATTAAGTAAAGTACAGAGATCAGGGGTCAGGATTAAGTAAAGTACAGAGATTAGGGGTCAGGATTAAGTAAAGTACAGAGATCAGGGGTCAGGATTAAATAAAGTACAGAGATTAGGGGTCAGGATTAAGTAAAGTACAGAGTTCAGGGGTATGGATTAAATAAAGTACAGAGATCAGGGGTCAGGATTAAGTAAAGTACAGAGATCAGGGGTCAGGGTTAAGTAAAGTACAGAGATCAGGGGTCAGGATTAAGTAAAGTACAGAGATCAGGGGTCAGGATTAAATAAAGTACAGAGATTAGGGGTCAGGATTAAGTAAAGTACAGAGTTCAGGGGTATGGATTAAATAAAGTACAGAGATCAGGGGTCAGGATTAAGTAAAGTACAGAGATCAGGGGTCAGGGTTAAGTAAAGTACAGAGATCAGGGGTCAGGATTAAGTAAAGTACAGAGATCAGGGGTCAGGGTTAAGTAAAGTACAGAGATCAGGGGTCAGGATTAAATAAAGTACAGAGTTCAGGGGTCAGGATTAAGTAAAGTACAGAGTTCAGGGGTATGGATTAAATAAAGTACAGAGTTCAGGGGTCAGGATTAAGTAAAGTACAGAGTTCAGGGGTTGGGATTAAGTAAAGTACAGAGTTCAGGGGTCGGGATTAAGTAAAGTACAGAGTTCAGGGGTCAGGATTAAGTAACGGAGATTAAGTAACAGAGAGAGTAACGGAGAGAGTTCAGAGGTCAGAATAACGAGCTCAGGGATCATGCAGTTACTCACAGATTGACGCCTGTACCTGTCCTACCCAGCCCAGGGCCCAGCATAATTCTGCTAGACCAGTGTTTTTTAACCTTTTTTCAGTCAAGGCACCCTCTAAAATTATGGACACTTGAGGCGCCCCATTCTAAAATGTAAAAACTCTTCTAATATTTTTGCACGATGCAGCAACATCCACACGTAGGACACCTAATGATAGAGGTTATTTTTTCTTCCAACTATATTAGTGACTAGTGGAATACTAGTGACTAGTGACTAGTATTCCAATGTTTCTCTTCTCTCTCAGTTTTTCTCCATCACTTAGCTAATGAGACCCCAAAGCTGATGGAGAGAAGGAAGGGTGGGTCAAACAAGGATGATATGCAGGCAGCTGACATCCTCCTTATCAAATGATGATATCATCGGTCCTTAGGAGGTTGGCAGCTAGAAGGTTATAATGGTGTACAATGAAAACTTGTGGATTTGTGTAACTAAAAGGCAGGCTTCATCCACCACTGCAGCTTTGGGCAATTTTTAGGCACCCCTGAAGAAACCTCAAGGCACCCCAGGATGCCTGAGCACCCTGGTTGAAAAAGGCAGCGCTAGCCAGGTAGACTGTAGTCTTTAAATTGCATGGACTCCAGTTCATCACACTGCACAAGCATCAGTTCCAAAATTATCACGGGTCTGTCCCTGGGAAATAGGCATCCCTGGGAGCTGACACCATAAACTTCACAGTGCACAGCCTTCAATTCATTACACTGTGCAGTTCTAAAATGGCAACAGTAGAGCGCTCTGCAAGTGCCCTAGCATTCATGGTGCCATGCATGAATCATCACCTATCCCATGAGGCATATTTCTTCATTGAAAAAGAGGAGGGGCAGGTCTAGCTGTACCTCAACATGATGCCCGGCAGCTGTACCTGGAAAATCCGGTGTACCTCTTTATGACATCACTGACAGAGATGGCGGTGCAGGACAGAACAGGGGCAGAGATCTGAAAGGATTCTGCAGGACACTGCTGGATCTGCTGGGTGGGCTACTTAATAGATAGATAACGCCTGCAATAAAGTTTACATTGGTCTCAATAAAAAAAAAATGGGATTGTGATGGTGAAGATCCACTTTAAGAGAGGAGTCCCAAGTTCCCTTGTCGATGGCCCACACATGCACAGAACGTTTTACTAGCGCCATTTTTTGAGCTGTGCAGTGTGATAAATTTGCACTGTGAAGTTTACAGAAAGGCCCGTAGTATGCCCCAAAGCAATAAACGAAGGGCTTAAAGCGGGGTTCCACCCAAATTTTGAACAATATCTGTATGTATTCTCTTCCTTGCCTAGATGCTGACATGCCGTTTAAAAAAATTTAAATCGCCGTAATTACCTTTTATTTTTCTATTCTTCTTTGCACTTCCTGGTTCTCCTCCCGTGGGAGTAGGCGTGTTTCTAGCCTCTCCCAGACTCCTGGGAGCTAGTCTCAGGCTTCCCAGGATGCCACTGAGCATGTGCGGGAATGAGCGGTGAATGCTGGGAGCACAGCATTCACCACATCCAGGAAATAAATGCTTGTGGGCTTCAAATGCCCACAATGAAGATGGAAACCGCCTGCAGTGAATAATATAAGTTATTCTTTCCGACGAAATCTGACACAGGCGGACATATTACACACAATATGTCAGTATGTAATGCTGAGAAGAAAAGTTTGTGAATGAACTAAAAAAAAAAAAAAAATGATAGATAGGTGGACCCCCGCTTTAATGGGGGCTTGAGACTAGGAATAATGGTAAAATGGGAGGGGAGTACGTGGCTAGGTTTTGTTAGGACTTTGCTGAATGGTTTAGGAGATATGGGTGGAGGTTTGGGGGGAAGTGAGCTGGGAAGGAAAGGGGGTGGTGTTTTAGTTGGAGGGGAAGAGCCAGTGAATTAGCGTCCCACCCTCCCGCCCTAAATTTTTGGGGGAATTTGTCATGTTGTTTGCTGGACTTGAGAGTCCTTGGGAGCAGTTGCACTTGGCGGGGTGCAAGGTCCTTTTAGGTCATATGGGCACTTAAAAGGTATGGTGTAGGGACCCATTTGAGGTACAGCTCCCAGTTGGTATGGGTACCTGCTAGTTGTCTCCGAGTCGGTGGTTTTGCGACTGGAGGCCTGAGAAGTGACCAGCAGGTATGGTTCTGGTTTTTATGCCTATTAGGACTTTGGGCTCCATTATCTTTAATCAAGCTGTATGTTATGTTTTGAAAGGTTATTGACATGTTAATTATTGGTATTTATATTTGGTTAATAAAACGGCTGCT
This sequence comes from Aquarana catesbeiana, assembly GCF_042186555.1. Taxonomy (NCBI): domain Eukaryota; kingdom Metazoa; phylum Chordata; class Amphibia; order Anura; family Ranidae; genus Aquarana; species Aquarana catesbeiana. Next base: position 218,930,154 of record NC_133333.1, on the reverse strand, counting down.
AAGGCCAATTTACTCCAGTTATGTGTGTTGTGGTCATTAAAAGGGTAGGGTTATTGGTAGGCAGGTAACAAGCCATGGTTTCTCAAGGACAGACCCCCACAAAAAGATAAAAAGGAGAGGGAGCACCAGCCTCATGCATTATCCAAATGCAATTTATTAGTAAAAACAAGATAAAAACTACTCACAAACATGTGGAGAGAGTAACTGCTTGTAAAAGCCATCAAATTGTGGCAAACAGTCCTGGAACCGACAGTCTAGTAGAAAGCAAAGCCAAACAGCTCCAGGTTAGAGCAATTCCACACTTCAACCTCATAGTGCAGGTCCAGTCCGCAATCTGGATTGGAGCCACTGGAACAGGAAAAGGTTTGACTGCACTCACAGGTTTGAAGAAAAAGTGAAGACTTTATTGAAGATAAAAATCATCAGACATCGTAGACATCATGACATCAATGCAGACCTGGCAGAGATTAACACTTTTCACAAATAGGAATTGGCTTAGTCATAATTCCTCAGAGTCTTCTTCCTCAGTAGACTCTGAGGAAGAAGGTCCTCCTTCGAAACGCATCAGTCAGCAGCATTCCTGATGTCCCCCCCAACCCCTTTGCTATCTGGAGACTGTTGGTTCCAGGACTAATTTCCACAATTTGATGGGTTTTACAAGCAGTTACTCTCCACAAATTTGTGAGTAGTTTTTATCTTGTTTTTACTAATAAATTGCATTTGGATAATGCACAAGGCTGGTGCGCTCTCTTCTTTTTATCTTCTTATGACTATTAGGATATCCCCTATCCTGGAGGGCAGCAAGGCCAGAGACACTATCCCTTGCGTTATAGACCACTCGGTCATCACACTAATGCGCAAGAGTGTTTGTTTGCTGTTACAGACCCCTCACAACAGGGACTGTCCCTGGGAAATAGGGACGGACAAGACCCCTACTCTGGGGTGTCTACTTTCCAGAAAAGGGTCATTTGAGGAATGTCCTGGTAATGGAAGGCTGGTACTCATTGGGTTAAGGGATGAGTGATTAATTCCCTTGTTGTGGATCACCATAGGATGTATTAGCGGTGACGACATGTCTCTGTACATAGTACACAGTTTAGTGTCGGTGATCGTATCTGTCAGCTCACAAATATTACTCCTAATAATAGAAACACCTGCTATTAAAAGCTCTGGACGTCCCCCCGCGGCACCAATCTTTATTTACTGAACAACCCGCAGATTTCCTGATACCTAACCACATGTGGCTCCCCTCGCCTGCCTGGCACGCGCTAGCTGAATATTTCCTCCATTCCCCCATCCAGTTTATTTAATCCGCACTGAGATATTCTCTCAGCATCTGGGGGCTATTTTCTTCTTATTTCAATATTTGGATGCCTTTGAATGCGGATTGGAATGGGAACGACGGATCGAGGGGGGAGTTGAATCCACATGAAACAATAAACAATTAAGAAGTCACTAAAGTGGTGATGTCAGGAGACAATGCAAAGCATATGTTATGTTAATGCTTCTATATCCATCAGGGAGCCGCTCTGTATACAGTGACCTTCCTATAAATGTCTAGCTGCAATCAGCGTTAATATATGCGCGGCATAGAATCGAAGCTGCCAGTCGACGCCAATGTAAATCAGAAATGAGAGCGGTGTGCCGGTGCATATTTCTGAAACAGACCGCCGATTATGGGCTAAAGACAGAGAACAAAATATTCAATGCAGGTTTCCTGGCTTTGGGTGCTAATTAAAATGAAAATGAGGGTACCAAGGGCATCAGTGATCAAAGTCAGTACATTATCAGACTAAGCCCCGGTTCACACCAGAGAGACTTGTCATGTGACTTGGCAGTTCAAAGTCGCATGACAAGTCTCACACCATTTGCAGCAATGAAACTTTTCAAATTGTTGCGACCTTGAAAAAGATTCCTGCACTATTTCTGTGTGATTTCAGTGTGACTTGCGTCGACATCTGTGAAATGAAGTCACGCAGATGTCAGCAAGTCGCACGTGAAATCGCATCGATAGTCGGCTTTGAAGTCGCACTAGAGTAACGCAACTTGGGGGCGCGGAGAGGACGCTGAGCTGCGTATGTCTGCTGATACCCTGCTAATTCTCAGCCTCGCATCGTTCATACAGCTACCATTTGCAGCGATTCCGCTTCTCTACAGCCTGCTCTCTCTTCTGAGTCACCCTGCAGCAGTGCCCGATCACAAGAGCGGCGCAAAGAAGAGACAGGGACGCCGGCCCTGAAAGTAGTGCGACTTCAAAGCCGTACTGGTGTGAACCGCGGCTCAGTCCTCATGCACATTGGTTGTCAAAAACGCCACTTTTCAGGGTGTTTGACTTTTTTTTTCTGCCTCTAAATGCCCCTCCACGTTGGCCTATGTGTCACTGTTTACAGACAGGGACGTTTAGAAGCAGTAAAATACCCCAGAGCCGACACATTTAGGGGACGAGCATTTTGCGGCTAAAATATAGTATACCCAAAATACATGTAAACGAGTATAAACATGTGTAACACTAGGCGCGTTAGGAGCTTCAGCGTTCATTAATTTCAACAGTCAGAATAAATTAATATTCTGGCCAATGAAATGAATGAAAGCCCAACCACCTGACGTGCCTAAACTAGTTTGCAGAAACACAGCTTTGGGCGCGCTTTTGACGCTGCTTTTCTCCTGCCAGGAGAAAGGCGTTTTGAAGACCTGGGCAAACGCTCAGCGTGCTTATGACCTTAGTTGTGTTGCCCATGACCAGCTAAATTCACATTATTAAATTGTTCTTCTTGTCTTGCAGTCGGGATAAAGGTGATATAGGAAAACTACAGACAGAAGCCAACCACGTTCCAGAGACATGAGATCACTCAACATTGCTACTAAAAACAACCAGACCACTTGACTTGTCAAGCCTATGGCCCTCCTAGTACCATATATATATATATATATATATATATATATATATATATATATATATATATATATATACATATATATATTAGCATATATAGGAAACCTGACAGTAACATAAAATGTTTTGTGCTGCCTATAAACACAGCTTATTACTGCTTTTTGCTGGAGTGTATTAATAGGGAGACCAACTCAGAATGAACAAACTGCATGGGACTCTGGCGCAGCTTGCTGACACCTGTTTTTGCAGGTGTCAGTGTTTTTTTAATTTTTTTTTTATTATCTTTAGCCAATGGAGAGCTAGTTACCCTGGAAATAAAACAAAGGGTATACTGTATGTGTCTTCAGGTTTTTTTTGTTTTTTCTGTGCATATTTGTGCATTTTTTCAAGCTCTTCCATTGAAATGTATCAAGGCCAAAAATGCTTAGCCCTCCTTCACACTGAGGGCAGGTTTGATATCGTGCGGGTTCAGCTGAACTCTCACGATTTCAAACCCGCATTTCAGTGCGACTTTGGGGGCGATTTGACGGACATCTGTGTGGGTTCATGCACAGATGTCTATTGAAGTTGCCCCTGAAGTCGTCAAAAGTAGTGCAGGAACTGCTTTTGGTAAAGATCCATCTGGATTACCCACCATTGATTGGGAAGAGGAAGTGAGAGCAAAGAGCTCGTGGGGAGATCCGCATATGAGTTTTGACTCATCTGGGAGGTGAGCGCCCATTTTTACTGGTGGTGGTGTGCACTCCTTTTGAGGATGAACAATCACTGTGGTGGAATTGTGTGGATACACTGATCACAAGAAGAGTTTTTCATGTTTTATTTCTTCATTTTTTCATTTTATGGACTATTCATTTATATGTAAGATTTATTTATTTTAGAGATTTGCACTTTATATTTATAATTTTACACATAGCGCTACATTTATTTATTTACTATGCATTTTGAAATTAGTGTGGCGTACCACCTCGAATGTTTAGCAGCTGTGCACGTTTATTATTAGGTTATCTTATTTAAACATCACAATATTTTTTACTTGTGGCGCTGATTGTTTCATCTTATAATTTACATGGATAAAAGTGATCACGATAAATTAAAAGCAATGTGGGGAGGTCTGCATCAACCTGACATAGATCCCTGAATGACGAACCCCATGAAAATACCAGTGCTATCCACGATTCTCTTGGCTAGAGAATGAACAGCTGACCACTCCACCAATAGCAGGCTATTATTTTTTTTATGTCTAATTGATTGATGTTGATTGGATGTATATTTTTGTAAGTTATTTATATATATATATATATATATATATATATATATATATATATACATATATATATACATATATATATGTGCAATGTGGGGGAGCAGTTAGATGCCCCTGTAGATGTCCCATTTGGACGAAACGTGTAGGGCAAGGTTCATCGCTCCCCACATTGCTTTTAATTTATCGTGATCACTTTTATCCATGTATTGTTGGTTTTAAATAAACCTATCTTTTTGACCTGCACCATTGAAGCCCCCCCCCTCTCTCTTTTTTACACATTGTCCTTTGATGAGAGCTGTCGTGGAGGTTCACTTGGATGGTCACCTTTCCAGTTGGGTCGAGATCTATGAGGTTGTTCGAAGACATCCTTGGAGACCCTGGGCTTCTACCACCATCTGAGAGAGCCACTGATCCCATTGTCCAAGCCTTTATGATTCGGTGTCGCTGACATCCGGGTCCATCTGCTTTGGTAAGAGTATCCAATCTTATTCACTTTCCGGATTCACTATTGTTGATGCTCCACATTACATCTTGCACGTTTGAAGATCCACACTTCATTGTTCATGGACTTCCATATATTTTCCCATTTTTGGGATTTATGTTATGAGACTCACATCATATACTTTTTCACTTTTTTACATTTATTCATTTTACTATGTTGGACTTGGAATATTTATTCATAATATTATTGCAATTATCATTTGTGCACATATTTTGTTAGCGCTATATTTTGTTCACACTTCCTGTTTTTTCCAGTCCTTTGAAGTATAACTTCCTTGGGCCTTTTCTCTGTGAAGTACTAGCATATCTCCCAACTTTCTGAGATGAAAATGAGGGAAACCTATCAGCAAAAGTATGCAAGCAAAGGACACACCCCCTGCCACACCCCCTTAAAGGAGAATTGTACAAAAAACAAGATTGGTTAAACCCACAAGTGCTTTTTTTTACCACTACTATTCCTTTATATTGGCTTTTGGAATTTACAAATACAGCAATTTAGAAATCAGATGAAAGGTTTAGCGTTGGAAAATACTTTAAGATAGATAGAAAGTGCATTTTATATACAACTACATGGATCAGACCAAAATGAGGGACAGATGAGGAGGAATGAGGGACAGAGGGACATTGCTCCAAATCAGGGACAGTCCCTCGAAATCAGGGACAGTTGGGAGCTATGTACTAGTACTGACAGAGGGAACATGGAAGAAGTAGCAGGTTATAGCTTGGACTGAACCAACTAGCACTAAACAGGAGGGAGGACAGAGGAAGTTACACAATCTCATTGTACAATCTTCTTTAGATGTATCAAAAATATGTAATAAAAGGACACTCCTAAACAATCCACTCAATGTATAATAAATCAGGCAGGGTATTGCACTACATCGGTGATGGTACCTTGTTTGGAACCTTTTATGGGTTATGGTAGATTTAATTAAGATTGTACAAAAGGATTGTAAAGTGTATGGTCAGGTTTACAGACAGCCAAAAAGACCACTGATGCCACAGAACTGCCTCTGCGAAGTGGTGTTGGCCTTGAAACATCAAATGGGAGGTCACCCAAATACAGCTCAAAGATGCCCTAGCAATATCTGGAGGAACCCTAGACTTCCCTGGAACCCCGGTAGAGAATGGCTGGTGTACCATGTCCTATACTGTCGGATACATTGTCTTGTACACTGTTGGCAAATATACAGGTGTTCGGTTTAACTTACAGTTTATTGTCCTAGAATCAGTTGAGGATCTTTCATTGAGATCATATCCTGGTGATTACATGAATCTTTGTTCTTCCAAAAATCATTTTCAGCCCCTGTTCACATTGGAGCGATTTGGCATGCGATTTGACATGTCAAATCACATGCCAAATCAGCGGCTAATGCCGGCAATGGCACTGTCCGAATCGGTGCGACGTCGTATTTGCGGCGCCACACCAATTCCCAAAAGAAGTTTCTGTACTACTTTTGGTGACTTTGGGGTGCAATTTCAATAGACATCTGTGCAGAAACCCACACAGATTTATCTGAAATCGCCCCCCCCCCCCGAAGTCAGGATTGGCATGCAGGAATGAAATTGTGCGAGTTCAGCTGAAGTCGCATAGATTCATTACCCGCTGTCCCTGTGAACCTGGGCTAAGAATTAGTATTTGTAAATCTGCAGCTTTCTGTAGAATAATCTCTAGTGATCCTGCCATGATGGTCTTTGTTCAGCCACTTCCAGATAGGATGACAATGTTCTGACTTTGTTCACACTGGTGCGATGCCAGACATCGCATGTGATTCGCACCACATTCCTGTGCACATCACTTACGATGTCTGTCCGATGCAAATTCAGCCATACAGATTGTATGGCTGAAACCGCATCACATTCGCACCAAAATGGTGCAGTACCCTTTTTTTGTGGGTGTTCACACCTAGGCGATCCGATTCCACAGTTCGTACTGCATTCTGCGAACCGATTTGGGGGTGTCATTAACTTTTTATTGACACCCGCAGTGGTTTGCCGAGAGCAGTCTGGACTGCCTGGGAATCAGATGTGATGCGGGAACCCGCACAGGAATCGCACTGGTTCCCGCATCGCATTAGTGTGAACCGAGCCTCTGTCTGTCTCCCAGTTGTGCTCCCGTGTTGTCACCCTGTCACATGACCTTCCCATGAGGACTATAAGTGGCCGTTTCAACACACATGATCCACTGTAGCATAGCTCCCAACTGTCCCTGATTTGGAGCAATGTCCCTCTGTCCCTCTTTCCTCCTCATTTCTCCCTCATTTTGGTCTGATCTATATAGTTGTATATAAAATGCATTTTTTATCTTTCAAAAAGTGTTTCCCAGTGCTAAACCTTTTATCCAATTTCTAAATTGCAGCATTTGTACATTTCAAAAGCCAATATAAAAAGAAACCTTGGATTGTCAGTAACTTGGTCTGTGAGTTTTTTACAAGAAAAGCTATTTTTTTTTTATAAATTTTGACTTGATAAACGAGCGATGTCTTGCAATAGGAGTAGCTTCACGTCACAACTGAGTATAAGACTCGCTTCACATTGGAGCGTTTTGACATGCGATTGTCCAATCGCATGTCAAATCGGCGGCAATTGCTGTCAATGGCACCATCCCAATCAGTCCTAATCAGTGCGGCCTTGCACGATTTCAAAAAGTAGTTTCTGTACTACTTTTTGCGATTTCGGGCTGCGATTTACATTGACATCTGTGCAGAAACTTTGAAATCGCGTCCGAAATCCGGACTGACATGCAGGAGTGAAATCGTGTGCGTTCATCTGAACTCACACGGCTTCATTCCCGCAGCTCAGTGTGAACCTGGGCTAAGACTCGGCTCACACTGCTGCGACTTGGGATCCGACTTGTGAGACGCCAAGTCACGTGAAATCCCATGTTAGTCAATGAGAGCCGTTTTAGCACTACTGAAGTCACTCCGACTTTAAAAAGGGTTCCTGTACTACTCCAAGGCGACTTCTATCTGACTTGTGCCCATGCATACCTCCCAACTTTTTGAGATGGGAATGAGGGACACCTATCAGCAAAAGTATGCAGGCATAGGACACACCCCTTGTCCCCTTAATGGAGAATTGTACAAAAAAACAAGATTGGTTAAACCCACAAGTGCTTTTTTTACCACTACTATTCCTTTATATTGGCTTTTGGAATTTACAAATGTAGCAATTTAGAAATCAGATGACAGGTTTAGCACTGGGAAACACTTTTTGATAGATAAAAAGTGCATTTTATATACATCTAAATAGATCAGACCAAAATGAGGGACAAATGAGGAGCAATGAGGGACGGGGGACATTGCTCCAAATAAGGGACAGTCCCTCGAAATCAGGGACAGTTGGGAGCTATGCCCATAGACTCTAATGGAAGTCGCCTCCAAATCGGATCTTTATTTTAATAGATGTGATTTGGATCCGACATTACAGGAAGATTACATAGGCATTCTCTGAAGTTGCCAGGCAAAGTTGTTCCGACTTTCAGGTCGCAGCAATGTGAACCTCCTTTATACTGTATTTTGTATTGCTGTAATCATTTTTATATAAATAAATGGTTGTGGAACGAATCTTCTGAGTTTCCATTATTTCTTATGGGGAAATCTGTTTTGATATACGAGGGCTTTGGATTACAAGCATGTTTCTGAAACAAATTATGCTCGCAATCCAAGGTTTTACTATAGTAGTGGTAAAATAAAAAGCACATGTGGGGTTAACTATTATTTTTTTTTTTTTGTATAATTTTCTTTTGTCTACATACTTATGCTTATAGGTGTTCCTCCTTAGACATGTGCATGACGGAAAAAAAAAATTGTTTTGTTTAGGTTCCTTGATCTAGTTATTTCTTTTCGTTAAATTCGGTTGATTTGTTCAATTCGTGTTCTTGATTCGTATTTGGGATTCGTATTCGGAATTTATCTTGTCTTTTATTTAAATCTTCTTTGAATTTACCGATTTTTTTTTTTTTTTTTTCCCTATTCAAAACGTTCGAATCTGTAAATTTCGAATCAGTCGAATGTAAAATGTTATTTTTTTTTGCGATTTGAATGCGGCAAAGTGAATAAACAAAAGAAAAATCTTCATCAAATGATTAAAATTACTCTTTGACCACTAGCCGACCAGCCGCTGACGTTATTAGGCAGCAGGTCGGCTCTCCTGTGCATTTTGCTGTAGCTGTACGGAGGCAGGCGCGACAGCAGGAGCACGGCGTGCAATCGCTCCAGCTGCAGGAGCGTACCCACAGGACTCGATGTCCGCCGGCAACCCTTGATCGCCTAGTACAGAGGCAGAACAGGGATCTGCCTGTGTAAACAAGAGGCTCCCCGATCTGACAGGAGACATGACAGAGATCTACTGTTCCCAGTGATCGGGAACACTCGTGTCCCTGCCAGCCCATCCCCCCTACAGTTAGAAGACACCCAGGGAACACAGTTAACCCCTTGATCGCCCCCTACTGTTAACCCCTTTGGTTCCAGTGTCATTTTTATATTGATCACTGCATTTTTATATCACTAGTCAATGTAATAATGTCACGGGTCCCCAAAAAGTGTCATTTGGAGTCAGATTTGTCTGCCGCAATGTCGCAGTCCCACAAAAAATCGCAGATAGCTGCCATTACGAGTAAAAACAATAAGAAAAAATAAAAGTCCCTAAATCTATCAAATAGTTTGTAGACACAAAGTTATGCGTAAACCAATCAATATACACCTATGGCGTGTTTTTTTTTTTTTACCAAAAATATGTAGAAGAATATATCTCGGCCTAAACTGATGAATAAATTATTTTTTTTATATATTTTTTTGGGATATGTATTATAGGAACAAGTAAAAAAAAAATGTTTTTTTTTTTTCCAAATTGTCGCTCTTTGTTTATAGCACAAAAAATAAAAGCCGCAGAGGTGATCAAATACTACCAAAAGAAAGCTCTATTTATGGGGAAAAAAGGACGTCAATTTTGTTTGGGTGCAACGTCGCATGACTGCGCAATTGTCAGGTAAAGAGACGCAGTGCCGAATAGCAAAAAATGGCCTGGTCATTAAGGGGGCAAATCCTTTCGGGGCTGAAGTGGTTAAATCACCTTTGGCTTAACAAAAACAGCATTATTTCAAAATGGTACTCTAATAACACACACAGTCTTTGATTTCAGAAATATATTTACAGTTCGAAATCGACTGGAATTCAATGTCAAATTTGATTTCAGAAATTCTGATGATATTCGTTTCGTTATTCGGAGCATTTGGTAAAGTTTGTTTATACTGTAATTCAGGTATTCAGATATATCCAAATATCTGAATAACGTAACATTTGTCCGAATATTATTTAAGAATGAAACAAACCGCACATGTCTATTCCTCGTTCCTATCATAAAAAAGAGGTTTGCTGTTGTCACCATCAGGAAACCTGACCAAAGAAATGAGATGCAGCCATCTCTGGAGGGCGATTGACAAACCTGTATTTTTTCAAAAAATGAGATGGGACACAAATGGCAAAAAAAAAAAAAAAACTGACAAACTATAACCCTCCGACTCTATTCAAAAATTACAAAAAAGTTTTGCCTTCAGATCTACTTTAAAGGGTTCCCAGTGAAATTTATGATGGCTTGCTCAACCCATCTCCTGTATCTCACACATCTGGACTGATCCAGATCCCAGCACCACTTCTTCAGGCACTGCCAGTGTCAGCCCGCCTGTCTGCAGTTGCCCCTTTCATTAGCCCACCTGGCTACTTCTCCACCACAGTCCTCCCAGAGTGCACCCTCACCAGCCACCCGGGTGTCTTCTCCCTGGAGATCCTCCTTGATGTGCCAACTCTCTCCCGCTGTCCTCACACCAGCTCCTGTGCCTCCAGGACAGGACTCCTCTGTGTATTGTAAGAGGATCCCTCCAGCACCCAAGCTCAGGCCCGAGGTCTCCTCCCCTCCCCCCAGACTAGGGGGCATCCTCAAGGGCCACCGACAGCCTCCTTCAGCACTCCATCTCCAACTTCCACCCAACTGCCCCCTGCTGGCATGACCTAGAGTATTTAAGAAGTGCCCACCCCCTGCCAGCCAATTTGCTAGGGATCGGCTGGGGCCCTCCTAAATACTCCAGGCAGCTTCTCCTAACCTCCCTCCCATTCCCATTGGAAGCTTCTCCAAGGTTCCAGCAAATAGGGGGAGGTACCAGAGATGCTGCCTGATGAGTCTTCCAGCCTCCCGGAGTCACTCAACCCTGACCCAGATTCAACACAGGCCTGGCTCTCAGCCAGGCTAAAATGTACCTACTCTAACAACTAACTATGTACAGCTAGCACTCTACACTAGAGGGTGCTACACCTGAAAATGTCAACCCACCGCGACGATTGCAGCCCGACCCCATTCACTTGAATAGGACGTGTTTGGTGGTGGTACTGCCCACCGAATGCAAAATGCGTTTCATGTTTGCTGTGGCTGTGAAGCAAACCATCATGGCCATGGTATGTGCATAGCCCTGAGCAGCTGCATGCCCTAGTTTAGGTGGGCAGTTGAGGAGGGGGGCGGCTCAACTGCCAGTTTTCACCACCCCTGGATGCCTATGTGAATGAGCCCTTACAAATAATCCAGAACAGAGGACTACAGATCACATTTGTTTTTAATTACCCTGCAAAGCTGCGGCCAAGGAACTACAAGTCTCAGCATGCTCAGGCCAGTAGAGCCCATCGTTGCAATGTCTGTGGATTGATGCTATCCTTTGGGTCTTGAATTGTATTTTAAATGTATTTATTTTGTAAAGCCATGCACAAACTGCTGGCCCTATAAAACTCCTATATAATAATAATATATAGATTCTATTATTAGCATGTAACATGTTCATTATAGATTGTGGAATCCTCAATTAGGAGACACCAAATGCTCCATCATTTTTGTTGTTTTCCCAGATGACATCCCCTTATACCCTGGCCAGGTGGATTCCAGAACTAGAGAAGGAGGGGGTCCTCCATTCACACTTTACTCACCCCTTCCATCTAGTGCCAGCTGGCTCTGCCACCCGGCCAGCTTCCAGGGGGTTTGGGCACCATCTCCATTGGTTGCTGTAGCAACTTAGAAACAAATAGGTCTGTCAAAATTTTTTTTCCTACCGCTGCCGTCAAAAGATTTCAGGCCAGGTGTATCCTGCATCTGCCATTAACCCCATCTGTTCCAGTCTGAGCGTTCTGAGGTCTCTCCTGCATTGTCTGGCTCTGCACCGTGCCAAAACCTCAACCACAGACAACACCAAGATATTCCAACCAAACCACAAACAGGCCAATTGTGTCTCTTCTCCTTTATAGCGATGATACAGAATGTGTCAGAACCATAAAATTGGAGCGTAATAGTGTGTGACGGTGGTTGGACTTTAGAGTGTGAGCTTTTCTGGCACAGAGATTTATGTACATGGTTCAGTGTTCTGTGTACAGCGCCATGGAATATGTCAGAGCTATACAAATGTACACTATATTGTGAAAAGTGTTGGGACACCTGCTTTTACATGTACTTTAATGGCATCCCAGGCTTAGGCTGCCCATACATGTTCAAAACTCTGGTACAATTTTCCTTTAGATTTACCAAAAAACATATAATATTAGGTGAAAGCTAAACAACTTTCAATTGTATCCAGTTAGGCAGGCCCTTGCACTACATAGTTTAGGGTAAATCTAAAGGATTATTGTACATTCATGGCCAGCCTTAGTCCGTAGGGTTCAATATTGAGTTGGCCCACCCTTTGCAGCTATAACAGCTTCAATTCTTCTGGGAAGGCTGTCCACAAGGTTTAGGTGTGTCTATGGGAATATTTGACCATTCTTCTAGAAGCGCATTTGTGAGGTCAGGCACTGATGTTGGACGAGAAGGCCTGGCTCGCACTCTACGCTTCTAATTCATCCCAAAGGTGTTCATTTGGGTTGAGGTCAGGACAAGGTCAGTCAAGTTCCTCCACCCCAAACTCGCTCATCCATGTCTTTATGGACCTTGCTTTGTGCACTGGTCCAAAACATTTGGTGGAGGGGGGGATTATGATATGGGGTTGTTTTTCAAGGGCTTGGCCCCTTAGTTCCAGTGAAGGGAACTCTTAAGGCGTCAGCGTACCAAGACATTTTGGACAACTTTGCGGGAACAATTTGGGGATGGCCCCTTCCTGTTCCCACAAGACTGCGCACCAGTGCACAAAGCAAGGTCCATAAAGACATGGTGAGCGAATTTGGGGTGGAAGAACTTGACCTGACCTCAACCTTTGGGATGAATTAGAGCGGAGACTGCAAGCCAGGCCTTCTTCTCATCCAACATCAGTGCCTGACCTCACAAATGCCCTTCTGGAAGAATGGTCAAACATTCCCATAGACACACTCCTAAACCTTGTAGACAGCCTTCCCAGAAGAGTTGAAGCGATTATAGCTGCAAAGGGTGGGCCAACTCAATATTGAACCCTAGGGACTAAGACTGGGAGGCCAATAAAGTTTATGTGCGTATTTAATGCTGGTGTGAGGGGGTATGGTATGATATGATATGACATATTTGTCACTTACACGTATTCCTGGTACTGATGCATTTTGCGGGTGGGACCTCAGCTGTGAGCTCAGCTGGGTCCGCCAACCCCTGTGTCCTGTATCGTAGCACTCTCGATGACAATTCCTCCACCTTCGTTAAGGCGGAGGTGGAGTTCTGTTTAATATATATACTAAACCTGCAAGATGTTCACCTGTTGCTCTGGACCACCGAACGGCCGTTGGTGTCCAAGAGATACAGAGGTGAGCATCTAGTTAGCTCTCGTGAAAAATGAATATTATTGTATGTTCAAAGAGTTTTATTTCTGTTCCTTTAGTTACAGGTTATTATTTCTGCTTCTAATGTTTGACCGGGATGGGTGGGAGACCCGGGTTCTCACCTATAGGTATTGTCTGCCCACACCCCACATAGGTCATTGTATACATCCGATATTCTGGTGTTGTATACACTTTAAGTTTGTAGAACTTATTCGATTAGTCTGCAACCCCGGTGGCGACAGTTCGACTGGACTTTCGCAGTCACTGTCCCCATTTTTCATAATCCTACCCTACTCTAACTCTTTCCTTTCCCTATCCTCACCTTTTCTTACCCCCCGCCCCATAACCTCTGGGGGGCCCTCTAATACTCACCCTTTCTTTCTTAAGACATGGCGGTAGACTCTATTAAGGTGACCTCCCTTAACAATAAGGGATTGAATACTCCCGAGAAGAGACGTATGCTGCTCCACGACCTTAAAAAATCACACACTGATATTGCCTTCATACAGGAGACACACTTTAAAACGGATAAATCCCCTGTGCTACAGAATAGATCTTTCCCCCGAGTATACCATTCTACTAACTGCAATTCTAAATTCAGGGGAGTGTCCATATTGATCTCCAGCAAGTTGCCATGGCAATGCCAGGATGTGTCAGTGGACCTCGAGGGACGCTTTCTGTTCCTTAAGGGTCGAGTAGGTGAAATACAGCTTACATTTGCAACATTATATGCTCCTAACGAGCACCAGGACACTTTTCTCAGACATACTATAGCTAAGTTAATGGAATATAAAGAAGGCCAGCTAATACTAGGGGGGGACTTTAATGTTCCGCTGATTCCCTCATTAGACACGTCATCTGGTAACTCCTCCTACCCACCATCACACAGGAAATGCATAGCTCAGGCCTTACATAAGGCCCGCCTGATCGATGTGTGGCGTCTTCAATATTTAGGGGAGAGGGACTATACCTTCTATTCATCTCCTCACAAGGTATACTCCAGGAGTGACCTCTTTCTGATGCCCTATGACCAACTACACCTTGTCAGTTCTACATCACTAGGTCAGATTACATGGTCTGACCATGCTCCCGTATATCTTACGTACACTCTCACTGAGAGGCCTTCACCCAGATCTCTTTTCTGGTGCCTAAACGAGAGTCTCCTACAAATCCCTGAGGTACTGGAGGATGTGTCTAAAGAAATAGACCTCTATTTCAGAGAGAACGATATACAGGACTGCGATCCTGGAATATTATGGGAGGCACATAAATGCGTCCTTCGTGGGATATTTATAAAAAAAACGGGGCATCTATCAAAAAGAAAAGAAATGAACAACTCACTAGATTACTCTCTACTTTGACCAATGTCGAAGCACAACATAAACACTCCCCTACCCAGGAACTTGAGACGAAATTGAGGACTTTGCGCACTCAAATCACAGACTTGTTACAATACAAAGCAAAAGCTGCCTTGCAGTTTTGTCGTAAGATGTCCTACGAGTCGGGAGATAGGTGCGGGAAACTCCTCGCCAAGTCTGTTAAAGAAATTAAGTCCTCTTCATACATTCCACAGATCACCACCCCTGATGGCCAGAAAGCCACTTTACCGACACAAATATCAAAGGGATTCGAGGACTTCTATTCATGCTATATAATCTACCTAGCTCCTCCTCCACTCAGGTAAATATTGACCAATATATCTCAGACTCTCAACTTCCTTTACTACCAGCAGAAACCCAGACGTTATTAGACGAACCAATAACTTTAGAAAAATTACAAACAGCGGTGAACTCCATGAAAATAGGTAAAGCCCCAGGCCCGAACGGATACACAGTCCAATATTATAAGACATTTCTACCAATTCTAGGCCCACGTTTTGTGGCATTTTTCAACGCTCTAGGAGCCGATTCCAATTTTCCCAGTGAGACTCTTAAAGCCCACATCTCCCTAATTCACAAAGAAGGGAAGGATCCAGGTCTTTGTGGAAGCTATAGACCCATCTCCCCTTTAAATGTGGACCTCAAATTATTCTCGAAAATAATAGCAACCAGGTTAGCACAGCACCTCCAAACCCTAATACACCTAGACCAGGTCGGGTTCATTCCCATTAGCGAGGGACAATACCATCAAGGTCCTCAACCTCCTCCAAGTAGCGAATGCCAATAAAATCCCCTGTGTATTTGTAAATACTGATGCCGAAAAGGCCTTTGACAGGGTGAACTGGAGCTACATGTTTTCAGTTCTCCGTCATATTGGCCTAGGAGACAGGATGTTGAGATGGATTAGTAGCATATACTCAAATCCCTCAGCTCAAGTGAAAGTTAATGGAGTACTCTCAAGCCCCTTCCCCATCAGAAATGGAACAAGACAAGGGTGTCCTCTATCCCCCCTTCTTTTTGCCCTTTCCCTTGAACCCTTTCTTTGTACCATTAGATCAAATCCGGATATCACGGGTCTCCATGTGGGTAGCTCCCACTGCAAAATATCAGCGTATGCCGACGACCTGCTATTCTCCTTAACAAATCCTAAAGTCTCTCTTCCAAATCTCCTGCGAGAATCCAAAATTTATGGGGCAATTTCACATCTAAAGATAAACTTTTCGAAATCCGAGGCGATGGGTATAGCGGTCCCCCCTTCCACCTTACTTGAACTGCAATCAAGCTTCCGCTTTAAGTGGACTGAGATTGCCCTAAAATATCTGGGTACGTCTAACCCTCCTGACATAACACGAACGTTCGAACTTAATCCCCCCCCCCTACTGACAAAGACCCGAGTCCTATTAGAAAAATGGCATACAGGTTTCCACTCCTGGTTCGGGAGATGTAACCTCCTTAAAATGAGTATATTACCGAAATTCATTTATCTCATTCAAGCCCTACCTATTCATATTCCATACTTTTTTTTTAAACAGATCCATTCACTCTTCACCAGATTTTTATGGGCACATAAAAAACCCTGTTTACGTCGATCACAGATGACTCTCCCCAAACAACATGAAGGACTAGCACTACCTGACATACGAACATACTACCTAGCTCCACATTTAGGACGCATACTTGATTGGAGGAGAAATAAAACATCTAAACTGTGGGTACAACTTGAGCAATCCCAAACTTGCATTCCACTAGGGGGAGCACTGTGGTGCTACAATGATCTACCTCATGGGCTGAAGTCTCACCCACTAATAGGTACCACTTTGAGGCATAGCCACCAAATTGCCTTCCACACAGCTCTCACGTCAAAAAGTTCACCTCTAATTCCTATACTGGGCAACCCAAATTTCGACCCGGGCTTACGTTCGACGGAATACACCTCCCTTAGAGACTCAGGCAGAGACCACGCCGTTAAGTTTGTCCTTGGAGGAAAATGGCCATCCATCTCAGATCTATCTAACCCAACAGGGGCCTACCAGCTCCCTTTCTGGAAAGCAGTACAACTACATCACTTTCTACACTCCCTCCCCAGACCACAAGACTTTGCGCGAGAACAAACGCCGTTTGAAGATCTTTGCTCGGAGCATAGCTCGTTAGCCCATATCTTGTCCCAAACATACCTACTGTTAATGTCGCCAAAGACACAACCACATCTGCCCTGTCTGGCCAGATGGGAGAGGGATCTGCACTGCACATTCTCGCCTACACAAAGACAACGTATCATTACCCTTTCCCTCAAATCCTCGCTTTGCACTAAAATACAAGAAATTAATTTCAAATTACTCACCTGCTGGTACCTGACTCCCTCCAGACTACAGAAATGCTTCCCATCCACCTCTGGCCGGTGCTGGTGCTGTGCAGAGGATGAGGGAACCCTGATCCATATTTTTTGGTCATGTCCTACGTTGAGGGACTTCTAGGAGGGAGTCAGGCGCATCACCCAAAAGTTCACAGACTGTAATCCCTGACGACCCTGCATTTTTTCTCCTATACCTTTCCTCGATCCCCATCAAGACATACAAGAAATCACTTGTACGTCATCTACTCAATGCAGCGAAGGGGTGCATTCCCATCCTGTGGAAACAAAGCCTCCCCCCAGCCATAACATTGTGACTGCGGAGAGTGGAGGAAATTAAGAAAATGGAAGATTTGATCTTCACTGCACAACATAAACAAGAGATCCACAAGCAGACCTGGGACATTTGGAATATCTTCATTTATTCTGATGAGGGACAGCACTTATTAGGATCTTAATACATCTCTATACAACTACTGGGGCCGCACCCCCCTCTCTTTTGATAATTCACCGACTCAGCTACCGCCATGTCTTCCCCCACGTCTTCTCCCTTTTCCTCCTCTCTCTTCTTTCTCCCCCCTTTTTTCATCTCTTACCTTCTCTCTCTTCTATTACCTCATTGAAATTCTTTGTCTTCCCATTCCTAAGAAAAGTTGAAAAAGTAGGTGAGGAACACCCCAATATCGTGATACTTATAACAGACATTTGACCTTTACAAAGGTGTATTTTATCAGAGACAAATACATGTTCTATAGTTTCATGATTACCCACATAATGTACATTGTCTTGAGCATATTTTACCTCTGCAAAGCCATTGTAACTAAGTTTGTATTCTCACTAATGGTTGTACTTTAGGGCCCTCACCCCTGTTTGGAGTTGAATAAACTTTATATTTGAAAAAAAAAAGTTTATGTGCGTGGAAAGGCGGGCGTCCCAATACTTTTGAAAATATCGTGTAGGTCACTGTACTCTACACGCAAAATAAATCTATGAGCTTGCAGATCTTGGCAGACAGTTATAAAAGACATATGTGTTCACAAATTGCTCAAATGGATTGCATGATGCTGAGGTCCATGTCTATACACAATCATTGGATACAATGTAACTCATTGTGACTATTTCCTTTATTATAGGACTAGACTAGAGATGGGAGTCTTGCCACTGCTTCATTTGCATTGATGAAGAGGCTGCAGGAATGAAATGCCGATAAATTCTTCCCGTGAGCCAAGTTCATACATCATATTTATTAGAGCTTCTAGAAGCCACAACATAGACGAGCGATGAAATGGGAACGTCTCTTACTTCTCTCTAATATATTTAGCAGGGCACAGATTGGCCAGGAATGCAGGCCAGACGTGGCACACATACTTTAATGTATGGAGAATATAGAAAATATTTGGCAGAAAATACAAGGATCGGGTCCAAGCTTTGTGAGACGGAGACAGCAAAGGTCCTGAAAAAAAATAGGTGGCCTCATCTGGTGAGCTGGGTAGGCATTACTATAGGGGTCAGGGCTTGTCTGTCTTATAGAGGAGGTCTAGGCACATCCAAAGGGGCCTGACAATATGAGTGCAGCACACGTAACCACTTCAGAAGATTTTACCCCCTTCCTGATCAGAGTGCTTTTTGCGATTCGGCACTGCGTCGCTTTACCTGACCATTTGCACGTTCATGTGACACTGTACGAAAACAAAATTGACGTCCTTTTTTTCCCCACAAATAGAGCTTTCTTTAGGTGGTATTTGATCACCTCTGCGATTTTTATTTTTTATAAACAAAAAAAGGGCAACAATTTAGAAAAAAACGCATTATTTTTTACTTTTTGCTGTAATAAATATCCCCCAAAAATATATAAAAAACACATTTTTTCTCAGTTTAGACCGAAATGTATTCTTCTACATATTTTTGGTAAAAAAAAAAAAAAAAATCGCAATAAGCGTATATTGATTGGTTTGCGCAAAAGTTATAGCGTCTACAAAATAGGGGCTAGTTTTATGGCATTTTTATTATTAATTCTTTTTATTAGTAATGGCGGCGATCTGCAATTTTTATCGTGACTGCGACATTATGGCAGACACATCGGACACTTTTGACACTATTTTGGGACCATTGTCATTTACACAGCGATCAGTGCTATAAAAACGCACTGATTACTGTGTAAATGACACTGGCAGGGAAGGGGTATACCACTAGGGGGCGATGAAGGGGTTAAGTGTGTCCTAGGGAGTGTTTCTAACTGTGGGGGGGGGGGGCTACCTAGGACATGACAGCGATCACTGCTCTGTATAGCGACACTACTGCCAACGATCACATAGGATGCATTAAGGTGAAAAATCACAAACCCCTTTAACCCCTTGATCGCCCCCTAGTGTTAACCCCTTCCCTGCCAGTGACATTTTTACATTGATCACTGCATTTTTATAGCACTGATCAATGTAATAATGTCACTGGCCCCCAAAAAGTGTCATGTGGGGTCAGATTTGTCCGCCACAATGTCACATTCCTGCTAAAAATCACATATCGCCGCCATTACTAGTAAAAACAATTTAAAAAAGTCCCTAAATCTATCCCATAGTTTGTAGACACGATAAGTTTTGCGCAAACCAATCAATATACGCTTATTTTTTTTTTTTTTACCAAAAATACGCAGAAGAATATATATCGGCCTAAACTGATGAATAAATTTGTTTTTTTATATTTTTTTGGGATATGTATTATAGCAAAATGTAAAAAAAAAATGTGTTTTTTTTTCAAAATTGTCACTCTTTGTTTATAGCGCAAAAAATAAAAAACCGCAGAGGTTATCAAATACCACCAAAAGAAAGCTCTGTTTGTGGGGAAAAAAGGACGTCCATTTTGTTTGGGTACAGCGTCGCGCGAGCGCAATTGTCAGTTAAAGCGACACAGTGCCAAATTGCAAAAAATGACCAGGTCATTAAGAGGGCAAATCCTTCCAGGGCTGAAATGGTTAAAGTGTATCTAAACCCAAAAGCAAATATTTCATATATTGCAGCTTACCAGTCCTTAAATGTGGTGGCTGCATTCGTTTTCTTTTTTAGTCTTTTTTTCCCCCTTATTTTCACCTGGTGATCCTGCCAGTAAGTCTGTTATTTTCCAACTTCCTTTAACAAAACATGCTGTTCTGCAAAATGGCAGTTAGGGGGTTGAGACAAGCTATTTTAAACTGACAGGGTGCTTACAACAATCAGCTCTTATTTTTTTATGTAAAACCTTTGTCGCAAAAAGAAAAAAAAAACTGATGCTGTAATTTCTTAAAAATTGTTAGCTGGAGTTTGGCTGTAATTAGTTAGTGAAGTCCATTTACAGTAAATCTGTCAGTATCCTCTTCCCAGACTGACAATTCTGCTGTCCAAAGATGTCTATTGCTCCTTCAGTGGGGTGCAGACACCCTAAAACAGGAAGCGTTTTACTGGCCAATCACCAGGTAAAAACAGAGAAGAAAAAGCCAAAGACAAGAAAACTAAAGCAGTCACCACATCTAAGATCTGGTAAGCTACAGGTATAATATACACTATTCATTTTTGTTTGGGTGTTTATATATGCTTTACCTATATTATAAAATTGAAACAAAAAGCCCCTGGGTACCAACGCTACTATTCTACTTACCTTAGAATATAATTATGCAACAGCCGGGTACATGTGAGATGATTAAAGAAATAAATACCTGCGTGCAGCCACTCTTCTTCCATGTCATAGCTGAGCATGTCCGAACCAGGGAACTATACTGTACCTACATTTTCACGATACACTTGGATCTTCCCTGGTTTTACTTGATGTACATACAGTAGGTTGTGCCGTCAACCAGTTTAACCACTTCAGCTCCGGAAGGTTTACCCCCCTTCATGACCAGGCCATTTTTTCCCAAACTATAGGATAGATTTAAGGAATTTTTTTCATTTACTAGTAATGGCAGCGATCAGCAACATTGTGGCGGGCAAATCTGACACCTAACTGGCACTTTTTGGGGACCAGTGACAATAATACAATGATCAGTGCTAAAAAAAAATGCACTGTCACTGTACTAATGACACTGGCAGGGAAGGTGTTAACATCAGGTGCAATCAAAGGGTTAAATGTGCTCCTAAGGAATGCTTGCTAACTTTGGTGGGGGGATGCTTTTACTGAGGGATGACAGAAATCTGTGTTCCTGCTTAGCAGAAACACAAGATCTCCATCCTCCCCTCTGACAGAACGGTGATCTGCCTTGTTAAATAGGAAAACCGCTGTTCTGTCTGCCTCTAGCATGATCGGTGGACAATGGGTCCGCCAGACCCGCTAATTGGCTCCCCCTGTGTCCAATCACAGCGGGTCGCCGGGGATGCGCACTCGCAAACCGAAGAAAGAAATCACGTACAGGTACGTGATTTTGCGCTGAAGGGCCGGCCTGCCACAGTATGTATGCGTGGGGCTGTCCGGAAGCTTTTAATGTACTAATAGTGAAGGGGGGGGGGGGGGGGTTGCTACCTAAGAAAGAGATAAAGGAAGTAGACAAGATGAAGGTGTTATCCTGCTACATTTACTTATATGGCAACTGTCCCAGATGTGCCAGGACAGTCCACCTTATCACAGGCTTACCTGTAGGTACAAGTAAATAAGGGGGGCTTTACTACCATTTTAAAATGAAAGACATTAGTAACAGGGATCTGGGCCATGAGTGGTCAGTCCCTACATATTTGGAGGTGGGGTTTGGGTGGGACCAACCCGTAATGTGGGTGTGATGGGCAGTCTCTGCATATTCAGAAGCAGGGTCTAGGCAAGATCAATCCATATCATGGGTGTGATTTGGGCAAGCACACCCAGAAAGTTGAGTTTGTTGGATATCCCATTCCAAAGCCATAGTTATTAATACAGAATTGCCCCCCTTTGTGGCTATAACATCCTCCACTCCTTTGGGAAGCCTTTTCACAAGATTTTGGAGTATGTCTGTGGGAATTTGTGCCCATTTGTGAGGTCAGGTACTGATGTTGGAGAAAAAGACCTGGCTCACCATTAGAGTTCCAATTAATCAAAATGGTGTTCAGTAAGATGGAGGTCAGGGTGCTAGGCAGGCCATTCAAGTTCCTCCCCATCATACTGGTCAAAGCATGTCCTTATGGAGTTGGCTTTGTACACCGGGGAACAGTCATGTTGAAAAATTGTCTAATTGTCTTTGTAGGCTGTAGTATTAACAGTACCCTTAACTGGAAACTCTTGAACTCAGTCATTTGGAGGAAGGTCCACATATTTTTGCCTATTTAGTGTATATCCCCTCGTCGTACCATACGTTCCTGAAAGAAAAGCACAAATGGACCATCGTTAATCTACAAAGGACAAATTTTCTCTACAAGTAAAGACAAAAACAGGAAGCAGAATTTAGAGGCAGCGGCAAGTGATCTGGAAAGGAGAACTCTTTCTTTAGGCTTAGGAAGGTCTCATGCGTGATCTGGAAAGGAGAACTCTTTCTTTAGGCTTAGGAAGGTCTCATGCGTGATCTGGAAAGGGGAACTCTTTCTTTAGGCTTGGGAAGGTCTCATGCATGATCTGGAAAGCAGAACTCTTTCTTTAGGCTTAGGAAGGTCTCATGCGTGATCTGGAAAGGAGAACTCTTTCTTTAGCTTTAGGAAGGTCTCATGCGTGATCTGGAAAGGAGAACTCTTTCTTTAGGCTTAGGAAGGTCTCATGCGTGATCTGGAAAGGAGAACTCTTTCTTTAGGCTTGTGAAGGTCTCATGCGTGATCTGGAAAGGAGAACTCTTTCTTTAGGCTTGTGAAGGTCTCATGCGTGATCTGGAAAGGGGAACTCTTTCTTTAGGCTTGGGAAGGTCTCATGCATGATCTGGAAAGCAGAACTCTTTCTTTAGGTTTAGGAAGGTCTCATGCGTGATCTGGAAAGGAGAACTCTTTCTTTAGCTTTAGGAAGGTCTCACGCGTGTTGCTGGCCTTTACTTGCAATGGTTAAATTGAAATGATAGAAAAGGCAGTTGTTGTGACCTAGAAGTTTATGGCACAGGCTGCCAGCAGGTTGGGAATCCAGCTGTAGAGATTTTGCTGAAAAGTTGCCAGCGATACATTCTGTGCCACTAAAGGTGTCAACTTCTCATTAAAACCCTTTTTATAACACAAGCTCACAGCTGTTCTGACCTCCTAAAAAGCAAGTCAGTAAGGACTCATAGTGGGGCCGTGCTTAGAGTCGCTCATCACACTGCTGTGTTCTCACAAAATGATGGCGTGGCGTTCAGTGTAAAGAGCAAAGAGGCTGCTACAATTACACATAGCAACCTTGACTCCACCTCTGATTGGTGTAAAGTAGGGGTCTCCAAACCTTTCTGTACGATGGCCACATCATATATTTTAAAAATATTCTCTGAGTTTTTTTTTGTGATCAGCATGATATGATTTAGAACAAAAAAGGAAAAAACTTAGAGTAACTCCACTTTTGTTGAGAAAAAAACATTTCCCTCTGGGTGATCTATGTACAGTGTAGGTATTTTACCAAAGTTTGTACAGAGTCCTACCTTTTGTTATTCTGAAGAAATGGCTTGTGCAAAGTGAATCTGTATGGGAGTGATTTTAGGGCTCTTATGAGGAAAGTGGCAGAGTCTGCATCTCTTTGGACGTGATTTCCCTTTGGGAGTATCTCACCAAAAATGGCATTATTTTTGCAGCGGATGCTGAAAATCTGATTTGTATCTTAGTCCAGATTTCTGGCAAAATCAGTGAGCCAATTACACAAGCAGGAAATGACATTTCTGGGGTGCGTTCTGTGTACAGAACACCTCCAGGTTGCCATATTGCAATTGCTGCAAATAGAAAAGGAAAGGTCATTTTTAATAACATTCAATTACAATATGAGTTGTGCCAGGATACACTATATTGATATTTTTTTTGTATTTGCTATTTTTTTCCCACAAACGTGGAGTTACCCTTTAAGTAAAACAAAGAAAAGACATGACTAAAGGATTTGTCAACCTGGGTCCTTACAAATATAGAATAAGGACACAGATTGAGTGACATGGGTTTTTTACGGCCACAGCAGCCAATTTTATTAACTAAAGAATAAAATAGCATAACATCAAAACATACCAATACGTGCAAATTCAACAACGTAATGCCCAACAACAAGAGGTCTTTGGGTGTCCCTAAGGCACAATTTATAACTGGAATCGTCCATGTCCTCAGACGCGCCCCAACCGTCTCGAAGACGTTCAGATATCACACATACTTCCATATTCCCCTCCCCCAGGAGATCTCGCTCCTGGGAGAACCACCGCTAACACACTTTTGTAACTATGTAATTACTGACCCCCCAACTGCTGTGACAAAATTAAGCAACATACACCATTTAGTAAATTATTATTATATACTTTTTTTTTTTAACTCGATCAAAACTTGAGACACAAAAACACAACCACAACCTATCCAATGTGGTAACCCCTAACACCAGGGCGGGCAGGTGGGAAGCGCGGGTGCCACTTCTCCTGCCTCCTTGGAATGTGCAAGAACCACCTCACTGCAAAGACCCTCTCATCTGAACCCTGCCCCTTAAACCTCTGCCTCCAATCAGGTAAGGGCTACACCCCTACCAAAACACTGACCTAGCTGACCGTTCCCTGATCCTGTTCCTCCCTTAGTCAGCCCCTCTGTCCATTTTCACCTCCAGGTCTCACTTTCCAAATAAACTTGAGTTCCCCCTGACTTCATAGTTCCCACCTGAGCCCCCTTACCTCGGAATTTCCATTAAAGTCCCCCAAACATCAGAGTCTCCATCAAAGTCCCCATGCATCAGATTTCCCCTTAGAGTATTTTGTGGTATAGGTGCATTGAACCTTATGGTGATGTGTTATAACATGATGGATGGATTGTGGTCCTAGAGGCTGTTCACCGGCAACTGTGGTGTCTTGCTGTACGCTCAGAAGAGTTTACTAAAGTGTTGAAAGGATGGGAGTGCCATGCTAACTTGAACAGTAAACGTACAATTTGTTTCGGTACGAATACAAATTCAAACAAATTTTTTGTTATTTGGAGATTTGGATGTATCGGAATCTTCGAGTAAAATAGTAATGAATTTCAATAAAATTCATTCAAATCTGTTTCGTTTATTCGTTTTCTAACAAATTCAAAATTTTTGGAACGATTTGAATTCGGATTGGTCAAAAAATGATCAACCGATTCAAATTCTGTGTGAAGAAAAGCTGGTTGTTAAGCAGCGGGCCAGGAAGCCGGCCGCCGCGTCCTTAACAACCGATGACTCATCATCTGTCAGCTGACATGTAAATAAAAAGTGTGATATCACCAACCGGGGCATGCTGGGTCAATGACATCACAAGGGGGCGGGGTTTGCCCGCTGATGTCATTGGGTGACCCCACCCCTTGCCTTTTTAAGAAATGTTAGATGAAGGATCAGGCAGTCGGCGGAGAGCCTTCAACGAGACCGGAGTTTTTTTATTTTTTTGAGTGTGGTGGGCGGCGTGAGATGGATCTACATCGTGGGACATTGTTATTTATTTTTTAATAAAGGAATTGTCAAAAACTCCAGATTCTGATAAGCCCCCCATCTGCAGACCCTCACAACCACCACCCAGGGGCTTTGGGGCGGGGGGGCTTTGTTAAGGGCATGTGGCCTGGTATGGTTCAGGAGGGGGGGGATGCGTCCCCCCGTTCCTCTTCCTCACGTGGCGGGCTGCATGCTCTGATAGGGGTCTGGTATGGATTTTGGGGGGGACTCCACGCCATTTAAAGAAAAAAAATTGGCATGGGGTTCCCCTTAAAATCATACCAGACCCAAAGGGCCTGGTATGGATTGGGGGGGGGGGCCACGTTGTTTTTTTTTTTTCAGAATTCCCTATTGCCAGCATTCTTTTCTTTTCACCTTTGCACCTGTTTGAACAGTCCTTTGAAAGATTTTGCTTTGGAACCACCAACGCGTTTCACTGGCTCAGCACTCCCCTTTCGGCTGGACTAAACACTAATAGAGAGAATACAAAAATTCTGTTAAACATGTTAAAAGCTATATATATATATATATATATATATATATATATATATATATATATATATATAAACACGTTCTTCAAGCACATTTCTATTAAAGTCTACAGGTGTAGGGCCCTGATTAACCGCTTGCGGACCGCCCCATGTACACTTACTGCAGCAGAGCGGCCCGGGTGTGCAAAATCACGTACCTGTACGTGATTTCGTGTACGCGGTTTAGGGGGCGCGCTGTGATTGGACACATCGGGAGCTAATTAGCGGGTCTGGCCACCGCGATGGCTGCCGATCATTCACAGGAGAGACTTAGCAGCGGTGAGCCAATGTAAACAAGGCACACCGCTGCTCTGTCAGGGAGGAAAAGAGTGAGATCGTGTTTCAGCTAAGACCCCATACACACTATTAGATTTTCTGCAGATTTTTGTCTTCAGGTCTACCAAAACCATGTAGTGAAAGGGCCTGCCTGATTGCATACAAATCGAAACTCTAATGCCGCAAAAGACCAATGAGAGTTTTTCGTCAGAAAATGTGATCGTGTGTTTGCTCCATCGGTCTTTTCCTGGCGGAATTCCAGCCAGCAAAAGATTGAGAGCATGTTCTCTATTTTTTGGTCGGGAAAAGTTCCTATCCGAAAATGCGATCGTCTGTGGCAATTCTGACGCGCAAAATCCCTATGCATGCTCGGAAACAATTCGACGCATGCTCGGAAGCATTGAACTTCATTTTCTCGGCTCGTCGTAGTGTTGTACGTCACCGCGTTCTTCTTTCAGAGAACTTTTGTGTGACCGTGTATATGCAAGGCAAACTTGAGCGGAATCCCGTCGGGAAAAGCTGTCATATCTTTTTCCGATGAGAAAACCGATCATTTGTACGCGGCATTAAGGTTTGACCTCATATTATATGGTTTTGGTAAATCTGAAGACAAAAATCTACAGAAAATCTAATGGTATGTATGGGGCCTAAGCTGAATCACGATCTCTCTTTTCCTCCAGTGAATCCACTCCCCCACCCCCACAGTTAGAAACACCTCCCAGGGAACACATTTAACCCCTTGATCACCCCTAGTGTTAACCCCTTCCCTGCCAGTGTCATTTATACAGGGATCAGTGCTTTTTTTTTTTTTTTTTTTTTAGCACTGATCACTGTATTGGTATCACTGGTCCCCAAAAAGTGTCACTCAGGGTCAGATTTGTCCGCCGCTATGTCGCAGTCCCGCTAAAAATCGCAGATCGCCGCCATTAGTAAAAACAATTAAAAAAATAAAAGTCCCGAAATCAATCCCCTATTTTGTAGACGCTATAACTTTTGCGCAAACCGATCAATATGTGCTTATTGGGATTTTTTTTACCAAAAATATGTAGCAGAATACATATTGACCTAAATTAATGAAGAAATTTGTTTTTTTTTTACATTTGTTTTTGTATATGTAGTATAGCAAAAAGAAAAAAAATATTGTTTTTTTTTTTTTTCAAAATTGTTTATAGCACAAAAAATAAAAACCGCAGAGGTGATCAAATACCACCAAAAGAAAATTTTTTTATTTGGGTACAGCGTTGCATGACTGCACAATTGTCAGTTAAGGCGTCGCAGTGCCGTATTGCAAAAAATGGCCTGGTCAGGAAGGGGGTAAAACTGTTCGGGGCTGAAGTGGTTAAAGAAGAGTTTTGATTAGAGTAAAAAAGTGATTTTTGAGGACAAAATAACTAAATGGAATGTCAGCACTTCCCCACTTTTATAAAATATGTATTATAAAGCACTTTCAGGCAGAAGTCCTTTATCAGCAAATGCTGACGTCTCTTATCGCTTTTTTTGGACTTGCTAATCACTTATGTCACTCCGGGTGGTGACTGGGGCGGCGGATAGATCCAACGAATAGAGGCTGAGCTGACTTTGGCTTCTGATGTGATTTTTGAAAATGTAACTTAACTGCTTGCTGACCGCCGGCTGTCAATTGACACCCACCAGGGGGCGCGCACGCGCCGCCGACGGCGATTGCGCGCGCCGCTGACAGCGATTGAGCGCGTGCGCCGTTTCACTGGGCACCCAGTGCATGTGCCCGGCGGCCGCGATGTCCGCCGGGCACCCGCGATTGCTGGTAACACAGCAGGCCCGTGGATCTGTGTATGTAAACACACAGATCCACGGTCCTGTCAGAGGAGAGGAGACCGATGGTATGTTCCCAGTACAGAGGAACACCGATCGGTCTCCTCCCCTAGTGATTCCCCTCCCCCTACAGTTACAAACACTCCCTAGCAAACACAGTTAACCCCTCGATCACCACCTAGTGTTAACCCCTTCCCTGCCAGTCACGTTTATACAGTAATCAGTGCATTTTTATAGCACGGATCGCTGTATAAATGTGAATGGTCCCAAAAATGTGTCAAAAGTGTCCGATGTGTCCGCCACAATATCGCAGTCACGGTAAAAATCGCAGATCGCCGCCATTACTAGTAAAAAAAAAAAAATAATAAAAATGTTATAAATCTATCCCCTATTTTGTAGACGCTATAACTTTTGCGCAAACCAATCAATATACGCTTATTGCGATTTTTTTTACCAAAAATATGTAGAAGAATAAGTATCGGCCTAAACTCAGGGAAAAAATTTGTTTTAAAGAAAAAATATTGGATATTTATTATAGCAAAAAGTAAAAAATATTGTGTTTTTTTTTCAATCTTGTCACTCTTCTTTTGTTTATAGCGCAAAAAATAAAAACCACAGAGGTGATCAAATACCACCAAAAGAAAGCTCTATTTGTGGGGAAAAAATTATAACAATTTTATCTGGGTACAGTGTTGTATGACCACGCAATTGTCATTCAAAGTGCGACAGCGCTGAAAGCTGAAAAATGGCCTGGGCAGGAAGGGGGTGAAAGTGCCCGGTATTGAGGTGGTTAAAGGAGATCTCCACCCAAAGCCTCCTTAGCCTAGGCGAATGACATGTATTGGAGGCGGGAACAAACACCATTTTTCTGGAAAAAAAAAAGAGTAAGCAAATAAAAAACTAAAAGCCACTATGCAGGTATTGGATCAGAGAAGGGGTGGACAGGAGGGAGGCACTTCCAATTCATGGGTGAAGATCTGCTTTAATCACTTGACCTCCGAAAGATTTACCCCCCTTCATGACCAGGCCATTTTTTGCGATATCGCAGTCCTGCTATAAGTCGCTAAATGCTGCCTTTACTAGTAAAAAAATTTAAATAAATACATTCGCCATAGTTTGTAGACGCAATAACTTTTGCGCAAACTACTCAATATACACTTATTGGGATTTTTTTTACCAAAAATATGTAGCAGAATACATATTGGCCTAAACTGATGAAGAAATTTGATTTTTTACATTTGTGACAATTGACAATTGTGTGGTCGTGCGACACTGTACCCAAATAAAATGTATGCCCTTTTTTCCCACAAATAGAGCTTTCTTCTGGTGGTATTTGATCACCTCTGCATTTTTCATTTTTTGCGCTATAAACAAAGAACGACCAACAATTTAAAAAAAAAATAAATCAATATTTTTTACTTTCTGCTCTAAAATATATCTAATAAAAAAAATGTAAAAAATCGAATTTCTTCATCAATTTAGGCCAATATGTATTCTGCTACATATTTTTGGTAAAAAAAAATCCCAATAAGTGTATATTGATTAGTTTGCGCAAAAGTTATTGCATCTACAAACTATGGGAAATGTATTTATTTATTTTTTTTTACTAGTAAAGGCAGCGTTTAGTGAGTTATAGCAGGGCTGCGATATTGTAGCGGACAAATCGAACACCTAACTGACACTTTTGACATTTTTTGGGGACCAGTGACACTAATAGAGTGATCAGTGCGTAAAATATGCACTGTCACTGTACTAATGACACTGGCAGGAAAGGGGTTAACATCAGGGGCGATCAAAGGGTTAACTGTGTGCCTAGCCAGTAATTCAGTGTAGTGGGGGAGGTGCTTTTACTATTGGAAGGCATGGATCGGTGTTCCTGCTTTGCAGAAATACAGGATCCATGCCTTCTGTACTGACAGAATGGCAATTTGCCTTGTTTACATAGATTAGCAATCTGTCAGTGTACTACCGAACAATCAGGGGGTGCAGACGGAGCGAGCCGCCACACTCGCGCCCCATACCTGGAAGTGCAGGATCGCTTATATATATGTGATCCTGAGCAGTGCGGCCGCCCTGTAGCAGTAAATCTGCAATGGGGCGGTCAGGAAGTGGTGAAAGTGGAATACATACAAAGCTTTTTTTGTTTTTTCCTTTTTGAAAGAGTAAGGGAGGATTTTTTTTTTTTTTTTTTTTTTTTTTTTTTTAGCCATCCATCCCATTAGGAGGATTTTCCTTCACTTCCTGTCCCATGGCCAAAACAGGAAGTGAGAAAAAAAAAATCTTTTCAAAATGAGGGTAATCCCTGTTTGTCACCTTTTACAATTTCCCCTTTTTCCTGTTCTGGTGACAGCCCAGAATGTGTCACCAGAACAGTAAGAACCTGACAGGTGATCTAAACCCTCTGCACTGTATCCAAAACGAAAAAAAAAAGTTATACTTTAATTTTCTAAATCCCAACTCCAACAAAACAGAAAGTGAGGACAAGTAAGAACCTCTGTCGGTTCTTTTTATTGCTGTCTGTGCCCCCGCTGACATGATTTCATTTCGACGTGTGCAATTCGTTTCCTTCCAAATTAGTTTTTTAACGAATTTCAACTAATTCAGAAACATCCGAATTAACAAAAACCTGTTTGAGGAATTTTTCAGAATATTAGTAAATTCGAAATTCGAATATCTGAAACCCCCCCCCCCCCCCCCCAAAAAATTGAAAATCTGAAATAATAACGAACTATTATAAGTATTGGAATTTCGAATGAACATAACGAATACAAATTTATCCGAAGTTACAAATTATCCGAAATAACGAATGCCGTATCTAAACGAATGGAACGTAATGAATTAATAATAACAATAATAATAAAAAGGTTTTATTATTAGTATTTAATATTAATTTGTTCCGTTCCATTTGTTTAGATGCAGCATTCGCTATTTTGGATAATTCGTAACTTTGGATAAATTCGTATTCGTTACGTTCACTAACAGCCAAATTTGAAAGGAAATTCCAATACTTATTATTTATTATTTACCGTATTTATCGGCGTATAACACGCACCCCAAGTTTAGGAGGGAATTTTAAGGAAAAAAAAACTTTTAGGAGGGAAGTTGAAGGGAAAAAAACTTACATTTAAATGCCGATCATTGCAGCCTTGTCAGTGCAGCCTTGTCAGTGCAGCCATGTCAGTGCAGCCTTGTCAGTGCAGCCTTGTCAGTGCAGCCTTGTCAGCGCAGCCATGTCAGTGCAGCCTTGTCAGTGCAGCCTTGTCAGTGCAGCCTTGTCAGTGCAGCCATGTCAGTGCAGCCTTGTCAGTGCAGCCTTGTCAGTGCAGCCTTGTCAGTGCAGCCATGTCAGTGCAGCCTTGTCAGTGCAGCCTTGTCAGTGCAGCCTTGTCAGCGCAGCCATGTCAGTGCAGCCTTCCCCGTGCAGCCTTCCCCAGTGCAGCCTTGTCAGTGCAGCCTTGTCAGTGCAGCCTTGTCAGTGCAGCCATGTCAGTGCAGCCTTGTCAGTGCAGCCATGTCAGTGCAGCCTTCCCCAGTGCAGCCTTCCCCAGTGCAGCCTTGTCAGTGCAGCCTTCCCCAGTGCAGCCTTGCCCCATTGCAGCCTTCGATCCCCTGTCCCTGCCATCCTGGGCTTCAAAATCGCCGACCGTGATTTGAAAATGGCGCCGCCGGTGCCGAAATACACAGAGCCGGTCCTCGGCTCTTTCCGGCGGCTCTCGTTCACTTTCGGCTCCACTCGTAGTCCCGAGAGGAGCTATCAGAACCTAGCCGAGTAGGTTCGGATAGCTCCGCTCGGGACTACGAGTGGAGCCGAAAGTGAACGAGAGCCGCCGGAAAGAGCCGAGGACCGGCTCCGTGTATTTCGGCGCCGGCGGCGCCATTTTCAAATCGCGGTCGGCGATTTTGAAGTTGTAACAGCTCGGGATCGCAGGGGATCGGCGTATAACACGCACCTGCGACTTTCCCCTGATTTTAAGGGGAAAAAAGTGCGTGTTATACGCCGATAAATACGGTAGTTATTATTAGGTAGTTAGTTATCCTGTAGAATTTTCAGATTTTCGTTCTTTCGAATTTTCGGGTTTCCCTTCTTATTTTCGGATTTTTGAATTTCCGAAATTACAAATTTACGAATTGCGATCATAACGAATGGCCTAAAAAACTAAAAAAAAAAAAAAGAATTAATAAAACGAAAACTAACACATGTCTACATTTCACCTCCTATCTATTGGACTGGTGACAGAACAGGAAGTGTGGGATAAGCACCCCAGAGGGGACACAGAGAGCAATGAAATATGGCTTTAGTAGAGCGGGGAAGGGAGATTTCATCATTTCCTATTCTGGTGATGGATGGCAGGTGTCAGAGCAGAAAGTGAAGTTCTAATACTTTCCCTCTGCAAAAAAAAAAAGTTTGGGTTTAAGTTGAATATAAATCACAATGGGCCGTTACTGCGAATGTAAGCCCTGACATTTTCACAAACGATGGGCCCTACTTATAAGAACCACGCAAATAAGTGCTATTCATTTTGCCACACTTTACACTAAAATGTTCACCAAATTGTTGGATGTTCAGAATTGCAGTATTGAAATGTACAGAATAGAATAGAAAATAAAAGAATAGAATAAAAAAATTGAATAGAAAATAAAGGAATTGAATAAAATAAAAAAAATAAAATAGAATAAAAAAGAATATAACCATTTTCTGAAATTCGAATTTCGAATAGAAAAGAATAGAAATGAAAATAAAAGAATAGAAAAGAATATAATAGAAAAAAGGGACAGAATAGAAATTTAAAGAATAGCGTAAAACAGAACAAAATAGAATAGAAAATAAAAGAATAGAATTTAAAAAATTGAATAGAAAATAAAGGAATAGAATAGAATAAAAAATAGAATAGAATAAAATTAGAATATAACCATCTTCTGAAATTCGAATTTCGAATAGAATACATTTGAATTTGAATAGAATAGAAAAAAATAGAATAGAAAATAAAATAATAAAATAGAAAAGAATAGAATAAATAATAGAAAAGAATAAAATATAAAGAATATAACAACATAACTGTTTTCCGAAATTCGAATTTTGAATAGAATATATTAGAATTTCAAATAGAATAAATTTGAATTAGAATAGAATAGGAAAGAATAACATATAATACAAAAGAAAATAATAGAAAATAAATTAAAAAATAGAACAGAAAAAAAAACAATAGAATAGAATGGAATAGAAAGAATATAGCCAATACTGTAAATACCGTAGCTGCTGACTTTTAATATTAGGAAACTGACCTGTACATAAATCCAGCGGTGTCTTCACCCTAGCCAATTTTTTCTTCGGCTCTCAGCTGTTGCCACCACCATCTTGACTAAGGGAAACCGGCAGGGAAGCCTAACGGCTTCCCAGCCGGTTCCCTGCTGCGCACGCGCGAAGCGTGCTGCGCTTTGTGAATGGCCCGGCGGCGGGGGAAGGTGGAGGGGGGGCCAAGGGCAAACTCATCTGTCAAAACCAGGTACCCGCTCCCCCCCCCCCCAAAAGGTGCCAAAATGTATCAGCGGAGGAGGGGTGGGAGGAGGCGGATAAGCAGAGCTTCCCCTTTTGGGTGGAGCTCTGCTTTAAGAAACACTTTATATTCCTACATACACCTGACACCTTCCATTCTTCAGATAAATAAAGGGGTAGGGACACTATAAAAAATAATCCATGGTTATCTAAAATGATGAGGTTATATGGTCCTATAACTTAGGGTTACAATGCAATGCCATATGATTTTGTTATCTAAGGTTATAATGCAACTTTATATGTTCTTGTTACCTAGGGGTATAACACAAAATTCTATGGTCAGTGGCAAAGATAGACATTCTTTTACCCGGGGGGGAAGACTTAGCTTGCCTCCCCAGAAGAGGATGGTGTCAGTCTAAACAGACCTCTGATGTCTCACTTTTGAGACAGAGAAAGGGACTGAGAACAGATTCCACGGTCCCTTTCTCTGCAGCCTTAGCTGCACTGGACAGTGAATGAACGGGAAGTGCTCTGTGCTGAGCGGCTTCCTGTTCATTCACAAACTGAAGCATAGTAAGTGCAGTTTACTATGCTTTCGTTATTAATGAACACAGTGAATGAGCACTACTGATCACTCAGTGTGTTCATTCAGAAAAGGAAGAGGCTGGTAAATTACATTTTTACTGTCACCTTCCCCTATACTGAAACATCCCGCAGCAGCTGGCGGGAGAGGAGAGGGCGAAACTGGCAGAGATGGGGGGGGGGGGCTGACAAGGGGGCACACAAAGGGGCGGGCAGCAGAAGGGAGGGGAATCTGGAGAGGAGGGGTAGCATTTAGTGGAACCAATGGGCTGGATTTACCTCTATCTGCCCTCTGCCCACCCAGTAAAATCCTTGTGCTTCAATCGTGCAGACTCTCAGAAGTTAGAGTTAGGAACTACAGAAAATGGGGTGCCTTCATAGGGCCTGTAGCTTACACATGCATTTGCAAATGTAACATGGTTAATGAGCGTTTTGAAAGACGAGCAACATTTTAAAAAAAATTCTGACTTGGTTTGCGAGTGTTGTCTCACAAAACGAGCAGAAGTCAAGCGAATGGGCGGTACAGTACCGCATTTGGCCAGAGGTGCGGGGTCGCCGGGGACACTCGGAACGTTTCGGAGCCGTTCGGAAATACGCGGAATGACTCGGAAATACTCCCTTCCCGAGTGTTTCTGAGCCTTTCCGAGGCTTTCCGAGTTCAGCCGAGCTGTCCCCAAGTATTTCCGAGGCTCTCCGACGCCCCCCCACCTCTGGCCACATGTGGTATTGCATGTAATAGAAGTCAATGTGCAACGAATAACCTTAGTTTCCATTGACTTCTATGGGGAAACTCGCTTTGATATGCGAGTGCTTTGAATTACAAGCATTCTCCTGGAACGGATTATGCTCTTACTCCAAGGTTCCACTGTAATCCAATGTCACATGATCATTTTACCTAGGGTTTTAATACAATGTTATATGGTCAGGTTACCTAGGATTTTAACACAATTTTTCACTTCTTTGAAAAGAATCTGTTTTCCTCTTGATACAAACAGCTACAAAATTCTAATAACAGAGTGAAAAATGATAGAACTTGTAATGAATATCTGACCACGTCCATGTAGGTGAAAGAAGGGAAGATTAGTGTGGTGACTGGCTGGCCGGCCCACCCTGATGCTGAATTAGCGCATTCCTGGGCGGTGGGTGTTGAGAGAAAGCTCTGCTGCCAAATCACTTTATATTAGTCTCTCTTCACTAGTCACCCATTAAACTTCGGATTGCAGCCAAACTAAGCGCTAATTCTGCTGCACAGAAGAGGACACGGAACACGAGGTCGGGAATACTCGTAACTCATCCCATCACTGCACACGGCTCCAGCAATAAACAGCTTATTAAATCATTACAACCAATAATGCTGAATTACATTCTAAATAATTGTCTCTGTGATTACAGAAAATAAAGCAAGTAAATGGAGCAGTTAATGTGTAAATACGGAGAACTTTACAGAAAAATAAAAATATTGCAGGGACAATTTAAAAAGAGCTGAAGTCAAAGTTTTACCTGTTTTTAAAGCTGCTGGAAAATGCCTCTTATTTTCTCTATATTTGTTCAGAGGTAAAAAATAATTAAAGCGTATCTAAACCCTATAATGTAATATATTGCAGCACTTTTCACCATTTTTGAGCCAGGAACGCTTACTAAAAATCTACACTACCCTAAATCATTTTCACTTTTGACCAATATAGTACCTTCAGTGGATTGTAGAATACTAGGGAAAGAGGGGGATAGACTGGAGTTTACTTAGAGCATTGTGTGCAGATTTTTTCCCGGGTGTGTGGGGTCTTCAGGTCACACCACAGTGTGATACACTGACCCAAGTCCATCACTGAGAGCAGCTTAATGCTGAGCCCACGGCACCAGGGCCTGTAACCATAGCCCTACACATAACATTATTGCAATATAGAACTGCACTCTCCTTTTAGAGCTAGATCCACTATCATCATAAATCAGGTAGCGGAGGATGGATCATAGACATTACTGGAGTTGCCTCAACCTGTTCACTTACACTTCTGGATCCAGTAGAAGGATGCCTATGGAGGAGAGATGAATGGAGAGAGTAGGGTACAATATAGGGGCACATGTGGAGAAGAGAGGGATGAAGTTGCTCCACAAAACTCTGGTCTGGCCACACCTAGAGTATGCTTTCCAGTTCTGGGCACCAGTCCTCAGGAAGGATATACTGGAAATGGAGCGAGTACAAAGAAGGGCAACAAAGCTAATAAAGGGTTTGGAGTATATTAGTTATGAGGAAAGGTTGCGAGCACTGAACTTATTCTCTCTAGAAAAGAGACGCTTGAGAGGGGATATGATTTCAATTTACAAATACCATACTGGTGACCCCACAATAGGGATAAAACTTTTTTGCGGAAGGGAGTTTAACAAGACTCGTGGCCACTCATTAAAATTAGAAGAAAAGAGGTTTAACCTTAAACTACGTAGAGGGTTCATTACTGTAAGAGCGGCAAGGATGTGGAATTCCCTTCCACAGGCGGTGGTCTCAGCAGGGAGCATCGATAGTTTCAAGAAACTATTAGATAAGCACCTGAATGACCACAACATACAGGGATATACAATGTAATGCTGACATATAATCACACACATAGGTTGGACTTGATGGACTTTTTTCGACCTCACCTACTATGTAACTATATAACTATGAAGTAATTGGGTCCAGTAGAGGGACATTGGATTCCTCTCCCTATGATTAAGCCCCTACCAGAAGTCATCAGGTGGAGGCGGACTGTGTATTGCAAGCCATATTACTACAATAGCAAAGTTGATTGAAAAAAACGTATTTCAGTGCAGTGCAACCATAATGTTTGTTTCCTGTATATTGAGGAAAGAGACAGATCGTGTGTTGGGTCTGAAAGCACCCATGGCCCGTCAACACAACCCAGTTTACTGCCTACCAGTTTTGGTAGATTCAATAGAGAGACACTAGTGAAGGTGAAAGAGAAGGAGGGATCTGGGACCAATACAGAGACAGTTCTGGAGAAGAAAGGGAAGGAGGGATTTGGGTTTTTTAAAAGGACAGTAGAGAAGAGAGGGATGAAGTTATTGGTCTCAGTGGAAGGAATCAAGTGAATGCAAGATCTAGGAAGGATTTGGATGCAATGGAGAACCAGTTATGGAGACGAGGGGGTTGGAAGGATTTGGGTCCAGTAAAAGGACAACTGAGGTGGTGAGAAGACTGGAGGGCTTTGTGTCCAATAGTAAAACAGTTGCGGAAAAGTAAGGGATAAAAGATATTCTATCCAATAGAGGAACAATTTTTGAGGAGAGAAGGATGGAGGGATATGGGTCCAAGAGAGTAACAGTTGTAGAGGTGAGAAAGATGATGGAATTGGGATCCAATAGAGGGACAGTTTGTGAGGCAAGAAGGACAGTAGGATTTGAGTTCAATAGAGCAACAGTTGTGGAGGAGAGAGTAATGAAGCAATGTGAGTGCAGTAGAGCAACAGTTGTGAGGGGGAGAGGGGTGGAGGGATTTGGGACAGCTTTGAAGTAGAGAAGGATGGTGGGATTGGAGTCCATTTGAGGGACATTTTTGGTAGAGGGACTAATGGAGGGATTTGGGTCCAAAAAAGTGACAATTGTGTGAGTGAGAGGGACAGAGGGATTTGGGTCTAATACAAGGATAGTTATGTAGGAGAGCAGGATGGAGAGATTTGAGTACAATACAGTGACAGATGTGCAGGAGAGAGTAATGGAGGGTTTTGGGTCCATTAGAGTGACAGTTGTGGAGATAAGAAGATTGGTGGGATTAGGGTCTAAAAAAGGGACAATTGTGGAGGTGAGAGAGACTGAGGAATTTGGGTCAAATAAAAAAAATATTTGGATATAGGGAGGACAGAGATACTCAACTGTAAGCACCACATCCTATGATTAAATACTAGACAAGGAATAAGGGCTAAATTGCCCGAAGGAAGGGGAAGAGGACTTTTAAGGTGCTATTTACATCAAAGATATAATCACAAATTCTGTACAATCATATTAAAAAAATGAAAATTTTATTGAATTAAGATTAAAATATTTATGTCTCACATGGAGAGTGGGACATGCTTTTAAGAGCAATATGACATAGATGATATCACCCAAAATTATTCACATTGGACAATGCAACATAAAGCAACTACTTAAAGGTGCCATGACAATCTGCCGCTCGACATGTTTCGCTCTAATACGAGCTTCTTCAGGAGTTTAAAGGCTATGATTGTAGTGGACTCTATAATAATGGGAGAATAAACAATAATCAATACATGCGTTTAAACATATTAAAGATATATCCAGTAAATGAATAAACTGGTTTATCAGAACAGAGATTGATACAGAACATATAAATGCATACACATGAATAGAAGTTTAGGGACCAGACAATTCTAATATATATGGGAAGTCAAAGTTTATATATCTTACCAGGCTGTAATGCATCAAAGCGACATAAATATTCCAATAGAGTAACAGATTAGTGCTGATTTCAAACCGGGGAGTTCTCACATATATATAGGGACATCGCTGCCATAGTATGACCACAGGGGAACATAAAGTTATATAATGGCCCTTTGAAAAATATAAAAGACAAATTCAGAATTAATCGGGGAGGAGATATGGGAGAGGGGAAATCAAATTCCAAAACATCCATGTTTGATTTCTGGGGTAAATTATCTAGGGTAGAACCAATTAAAAGTATTTACCTAGAGCATAAAAGTATCCCGGTAAATGTAAGTCAGATGGATAAGGCTAGATACCCTAGTTTCATCAAACTAGTCATGGGTGACTACACAGACGATAACCAACCGCGATATTTTCTGAGTGGAAAGAAAAATACAATACAAAGAACCATTAAGGTTCCACAAGTGCAGCTTACTGTCAACTGGCAGCAATGCTGAAGAGAGAGAACTTACTTTATGGGCAGTAGACCGGCATGCAGGCTTGAGAGAGCTTCACGCTGCCTCCATTGAACAGCGCCGGTAGCAGAACTGTGGGCGGTATATGACCGCCTTTATATACCCCCATCGCGGCGGCGTCTGATTTCGCCGCCGGGATGCGGACGCTAGTTGAGGCTGGCTGCGTCATGGCCTGGGGGGAGGAGGAACGCGGCGGCGTCATTCAGACGTCCGTAACGTACCAAGAGCGTAGTGCGCATGTCTATAGATTTTTGGAGCCTATGAAGCATCCGGGCGCCCAAAGCGCCATATTGGTAGAGGGAAAGAGAAAGGTATAAATAACTAGAACTAGGCTGAAGCATACAGCCTATCCAAAAACCAATAGTTCTAAATAGAGGCTCATATGCATCATTTATAGATATAAAAAACACCCAATCTAATACCGCAACCAGAATCAATTCAATAGGGCCACCACCCTGGGGACGATTGGTTCTACATCCCCAATGGTGGGTGCCCCGGGCGTCCGTGTGGTCTAAATTGACAGAGATGAACCCGATATGAGAATATTCCCGGGAAATTGTTGCCAATCATAAAAAATGGAAACAAAGGCAAGTTTTTTGAAAAAAACAAGAACAAAAGGACTTTTTTTGAAAGATCCTTGGTAGATGTTTGTAATAACAGCCTGCAAGAGTATAGCACAAATAAATCAGTGGAGATTCAATGATATCAAGTATAACATACAAAAATGTATATGGTCATAATCTAGTTATTGCTGAATAATTTAACATAGCTTATACATATATGTGACGCCACATCAGTACAGCGTTGAAAATACTGAATATAATTAATATTTTAACATGGGTTAAACATATGTGTGGCGCCAAATCAGTACAGCATTGAAAATACTCAATATAATTAATGACCTACAAAAAGGGAAAAAAAAACAAGAAAAAAGAAGAAAAGAAAAAGAAAAACCAAAAGGAATTTTTTAAGAAATTAAAGAATATTTTTGGTTATTTAATTGCACTGTTGTGTTGTATTTGGAAAACCAAAGAATAGAAAGCCAAAAAATGGAAAAAGGGGGGAAGAACAACAAGGCCATGACTAGGCTGGGGATGCCCCAGCTTTCAAAAAAATGACTTAAAACTGAACGCATCGTTCATGCCTGGATGCTGGAGAGCTGACAACTCGTGTATCCAGCGTGCCTCCTTTTGGAGGAGGAGCCTGTCATAGTCTCCCCCTCTCACACCCGGAGGAATATGTTCCAAGGCAAAAAAGTGTAAACAATTAGCATCAAAGTTGTGTTGCAGGCCGACATGACGACTGATGGGGGTCTCCATTCTTTTTTTCTGTATAAGGGAAACATGATCCCTAATACGGCAGAAAAAGGGTCTCTTTGTCTTCCCGATATAAAACATCTTACATTCACATAACATAATGTATACTATACCGATGGATTGACATGTTACTGCAAATCTTGGT
Organism: Aquarana catesbeiana; assembly: GCF_042186555.1. NCBI lineage: Eukaryota > Metazoa > Chordata > Amphibia > Anura > Ranidae > Aquarana > Aquarana catesbeiana. The sequence continues at coordinate 218,889,483 of NC_133333.1, read as the reverse complement.
TTGAACATATGCCCATTGGGCAGCAAGAGACTACGAGTAGCTAAAATATATCTGCAGTAGGAGCATTGATGGCAAGGTCTACTTCCCCTATCAGCCTCTTTAATTTTTGCACTGTGGCTTTCATAATGGCTGTGTACAAGTGAATCTCTCAGGGATCGACAACGTCTGAAAGTAATCTCCGGATATGGATTTAGATGTTTGGCCACCTTTTCGTCTCCCATTAATAAGTACCAATACTTATTGAGGATATCACGTGTTTGTTGATGTTGACTAGAGTAAGTAGCGATGAGCCTGACACCCGGATTCGATTTTTTAAAACTGGTGTTGTGTAAAAGAGAGGCTCTATTTTGATTTTTAGCTCTGAGGTATGCTTTTTTAAGGCATTTTTTGCTATATCCTCGGTTAAGGAAGCGTGAACGTAAACATTTAGCTTCCCTTTCGAAGTCAGACTCATCACTGCAGTTGCGTTTTGCTCGTAGATATTGCCCATAGGGCACGCTCGTGATAAGAGGAACTGGGTGGGAACTGGTGGCGTGCAGCAGGGAATTGCCCGCAGAAGGTTTACGGTATAAAGTTGTTCTGATGTTACCATCAGGTTTGACTATAATTTGGGTATCCAAAAAGGTCAAACTGGATTGACTAAATTCAACGGTGAATTTGAGATTAAATCTATTAATTTTTAAGCTTTCCAAAAAAGACAGAAGAAGATCTTTAGAACCCACCCATATAAAAAAAATGTCGTCAATAAATCTCCTCCATAGAGGGATTTGTTCCATATATTGCTGCATGTCATCTCTGGAAAATAATTCCAGTTCCCACCCCCCCAGATACAGGTTGGCATAGGAGGGGGCACATTTGGTCCCCATAGCCACCCCCTGTATCTGGAGGTAGTGGGATCCGCCAAATAGGAAGATGTTATTGGAGAGGACAAACAGCAACAACTTCAAAATAAATTAATTGTACTGAGAAGATATCTCATGATTTTGAAAGAGAAAGTCTTTGACAACTTCCACCCCTGTTGGTGGGGAATAGAGTTGTATAAGGCCTCCACGTCGAGGGCTACCAGCCACGCGTCCCCGGGAAGGGATACCCCATCGAGGGCGCGTAGCAGGTCATTGGTGTCCTGAAGGTAGGACACCAAACCCTCGACGTGGGGCCTCAGGAAGTCATCAATCAATTGGCTGGCTGTCTCAGTGAGACTGCCATTACCAGAGACAATTGGGCGGCCTGGGGGTTTGGTCTGACTCTTATGAATTTTAGGGAGAGCATACATTGTGGGTATTCTCGGAGATGTAACATTTAGAAACTCCCAGGTGGACTTATTAATAAGACCACTGTGATAAGCCGAGCCTATTAGGTGTTGGTAACGATTATTGGTTAAAGTAACGTGAGTTGATGATACCTTCCGGTACCATTCATGGTTCTGGACAATGGCCAACACCATAGACTCGTATTGGCCCCTGTCCATCACCACTAGGTTACCACCCTTATCGGCAGGCTTAATAATAATGCTTTGATTTGATTGTAGGGATTTCAAGGCATTAATTTGAGAGGGAGTCAAATTGGTTTGGGAAATGTTTCTCCATTTGGTATTCATAATTTCCTTGGTGACTTGGTTAGTAAACGCCCATACGTTGGGATTGCCTTGCAGGGCAGGGAACTTGGAGGATTTAGGTTTATAGTTACGGGGTGTGGCAGTGATCGAAAGGTGAGGATGGACCAATGGAGGTGGGGGAGGAGGTGGGGGGTCGACAGCCATTTCGAGGGCAAGGGCCTCGAGTAGGTCTGTTTCATTGATCCCCCCCTCCTCCCACAGCTCCATTAGGTCCTCCATAGCCTTAATATCATTAATGGACATGTCCTTCCAGAGAGGGTTGTCCAGAGAAGAGCTCTGGATGGATGGAGGTGGCCTATCATAAAGAATTTTAAACATGAGTTTCCTCGAGAATAGATTAAGATCTTTTATCAATTCAAAAGGGTCCACATTTCGCGTAGGGCAAAAGGTAAGACCCAGTTGTAATACGGAAATTTCTTCTGCCGACAGAGGGCAGGAGGAGATATTGATCACCTCGAGTTGGCTTTCTGGGGTTTGGGGTTCCCCAAGTCCGAACTCATGGTTCTTTTGGGATCCGACATCGTCTGTGTGAAGATCGGGGCAGGACGAAAATCCTGTTGCGAGGGAAAAGTGTTAACATTACTTACCGCGGTGCATGAACCAGTGGTTGGTGCGCAAGTAGTAGTGCAAGTATTGAGAAAAGGTTCAGAATGTGTCGGTGCGCTGGTGAGTGAACTTTTATTCGCACCCGCTCGAGTGACTATAGGTGTCCTAGGGTTAGGCGTACGTCTAACTGTACCCGTCGGTGCATTTTCTCTAGAGTGTTTAGAGTTCGATGAATCCTGAGTACTGGTGAGCCGAGTGAATTCTTGTGCCTGTAGTGAAGAAACAGAGGAAACAGATGAATCAGAGTCACTGGGTTCACTATTTGCCTGTTTAGTTTGACGTTTTTGATTATTGCGTTTTTTCCTTCTATAATTATTTGATGACCAATTATAGGCTTGTTTATTGTCATACGCTAGTTTGTCTCTAATGTATTTTTTTTCCTTTGTTTTTAAAACTTCTGTTACATAAATCTCTAAATTTGTTTTGAGTTCATTTTCACGTGTGGGAAAAAGGCCATCCGTGACAATTGCTGAATTGTCAAGGTATAGCTTCTCAATTTCCTTATCTATAAGGGACAACTCGACAGCATAATGTTTGCATAGGAGCTCCATCATTTTTTTGGAGCAACTCTGCAAATTCTCCTCCCATTCAAGTTTAAATTCTGGCTCCAACTGGGTGATGGTGGGAAAGATCTGAATTCTCAGACCCCAGGGAGAGATGTTCTCTTCAGTATATTTCAAGAAGTACCATTTGTTCCAAAATAGTCTTGATTTCTTCTCGAGCATGCGTTGCAGTCTCGAGAAAAAACGTTCCATAGATAAACCTCCACCTAAGGTGTTTTGTGATTTATGGATATGGTCCATTAAGCCATCAAAGGCATTTCCACAGTAATTGGCCATTATTAAAGATTAGTTGGTACAGAGTAGATCAGCCCCAAATGTAAGTGGCTAGGGAAACCCAATTTACAGGCAAACACCTGGGCTAAATGATATCAATCAGAAATGATATAATGTATGATAATGAAAAGAGGATTAGAAAGATGAAAAAAAGAGAAGGAAAAGAATTTATCATTGAGCAACAAATTCCACTGAGTATCTGTTACTAGACAAATCCAAAAATTGGATAAACCAGTGAGTATATCTGTCCAAAAAAGATGAAGGGTGGGTAACACCCCAAATAACACTATTAGGATATAGGGAGGACAGAGATACTCAACTGTAAGCACCACATCCTATGATTAAATACTAGACAAGGAATAAGGGCTAAATTGCCCGAATTAATATGATTGTACAGAATTTGTGATTATATCTTTGATGTAAATAGCACCTTAAAAGTCCTCTTCCCCTTCCTTCGGGCAATTTAGCCCTTATTCCTTGTCTAGTATTTAATCATAGGATGTGGTGCTTACAGTTGAGTATCTCTGTCCTCCCTATATCCTAATAGTGTTATTTGGGGTGTTACCCACCCTTCATCTTTTTTGGAAAGATATACTCACTGGTTTATCCAATTTTTGGATTTGTCTAGTAACAGATACTCAGTGGAATTTGTTGCTCAATGATAAATTCTTTTCCTTCTCTTTTTTTCATCTTTCTAATCCTCTTTTCATTATCATACATTATATCATTTCTGATTGATATCATTTAGCCCAGGTGTTTGCCTGTAAATTGGGTTTCCCTAGCCACTTACATTTGGGGCTGATCTACTCTGTACCAACTAATCTTTAATAATGGCCAATTACTGTGGAAATGCCTTTGATGGCTTAATGGACCATATCCATAAATCACAAAACACCTTAGGTGGAGGTTTATCTATGGAACGTTTTTTCTCGAGACTGCAACGCATGCTCGAGAAGAAATCAAGACTATTTTGGAACAAATGGTACTTCTTGAAATATACTGAAGAGAACATCTCTCCCTGGGGTCTGAGAATTCAGATCTTTCCCACCATCACCCAGTTGGAGCCAGAATTTAAACTTGAATGGGAGGAGAATTTGCAGAGTTGCTCCAAAAAAATGATGGAGCTCCTATGCAAACATTATGCTGTCGAGTTGTCCCTTATAGATAAGGAAATTGAGAAGCTATACCTTGACAATTCAGCAATTGTCACGGATGGCCTTTTTCCCACACGTGAAAATGAACTCAAAACAAATTTAGAGATTTATGTAACAGAAGTTTTAAAAACAAAGGAAAAAAAATACATTAGAGACAAACTAGCGTATGACAATAAACAAGCCTATAATTGGTCATCAAATAATTATAGAAGGAAAAAACGCAATAATCAAAAACGTCAAACTAAACAGGCAAATAGTGAACCCAGTGACTCTGATTCATCTGTTTCCTCTGTTTCTTCACTACAGGCACAAGAATTCACTCGGCTCACCAGAACTCAGGATTCATCGAACTCTAAACACTCTAGAGAAAATGCACCGACGGGTACAGTTAGACGTACGCCTAACCCTAGGACACCTATAGTCACTCGAGCGGGTGCGAATAAAAGTTCACTCACCAGCGCACCGACACATTCTGAACCTTTTCTCAATACTTGCACTACTACTTGCGCACCAACCACTGGTTCATGCACCGCGGTAAGTAATGTTAACACTTTTCCCTCGCAACAGGATTTTCGTCCTGCCCCGATCTTCACACAGACGATGTCGGATCCCAAAAGAACCATGAGTTCGGACTTGGGGAACCCCAAACCCCAGAAAGCCAACTCGAGGTGATCAATATCTCCTCCTGCCCTCTGTCGGCAGAAGAAATTTCCGTATTACAACTGGGTCTTACCTTTTGCCCTACGCGAAATGTGGACCCTTTTGAATTGATAAAAGATCTTAATCTATTCTCGAGGAAACTCATGTTTAAAATTCTTTATGATAGGCCACCTCCATCCATCCAGAGCTCTTCTCTGGACAACCCTCTCTGGAAGGACATGTCCATTAATGATATTAAGGCTATGGAGGACCTAATGGAGCTGTGGGAGGAGGGGGGGATCAATGAAACAGACCTACTCGAGGCCCTTGCCCTCGAAACGGCTGTCGACCCCCCACCTCCTCCCCCACCTCCATTGGTCCATCCTCACCTTTCGATCACTGCCACACCCCGTAACTATAAACCTAAATCCTCCAAGTTCCCTGCCCTGCAAGGCAATCCCAACGTATGGGCGTTTACTAACCAAGTCACCAAGGAAATTATGAATACTAAATGGAGAAACATTTCCCAAACCAATTTGACTCCCTCTCAAATTAATGCCTTGAAATCCCTACAATCAAATCAAAGCATTATTATTAAGCCTGCCGATAAGGGTGGTAACCTAGTGGTGATGGACAGGGGCCAATACGAGTCTATGGTGTTGGCCATTGTCCAGAACCATGAATGGTACCGGAAGGTATCATCAACTCACGTTACTTTAACCAATAATCGTTACCAACACCTAATAGGCTCGGCTTATCACAGTGGTCTTATTAATAAGTCCACCTGGGAGTTTCTAAATGTTACATCTCCGAGAATACCCACAATGTATGCTCTCCCTAAAATTCATAAGAGTCAGACCAAACCCCCAGGCCGCCCAATTGTCTCTGGTAATGGCAGTCTCACTGAGACAGCCAGCCAATTGATTGATGACTTCCTGAGGCCCCACGTCGAGGGTTTGGTGTCCTACCTTCAGGACACCAATGACCTGCTACGCGCCCTCGATGGGGTATCCCTTCCCGGGGACGCGTGGCTGGTAGCCCTCGACGTGGAGGCCTTATACAACTCTATTCCCCACCAACAGGGGGTGGAAGTTGTCAAAGACTTTCTCTTTCAAAATCATGAGATATCTTCTCAGTACAATGAATTTATTTTGAAGTTGTTGCTGTTTGTCCTCTCCAATAACATCTTCCTATTTGGCGGATCCCACTACCTCCAGATACAGGGGGTGGCTATGGGGACCAAATGTGCCCCCTCCTATGCCAACCTGTATCTGGGGGGGTGGGAACTGGAATTATTTTCCAGAGATGACATGCAGCAATATATGGAACAAATCCCTCTATGGAGGAGATTTATTGACGACATTTTTTTTATATGGGTGGGTTCTAAAGATCTTCTTCTGTCTTTTTTGGAAAGCTTAAAAATTAATAGATTTAATCTCAAATTCACCGTTGAATTTAGTCAATCCAGTCTGACCTTTTTGGATACCCAAATTATAGTCAAACCTGATGGTAACATCAGAACAACTTTATACCGTAAACCTTCTGCGGGCAATTCCCTGCTGCACGCCACCAGTTCCCACCCAGTTCCTCTTATCACGAGCGTGCCCTATGGGCAATATCTACGAGCAAAACGCAACTGCAGTGATGAGTCTGACTTCGAAAGGGAAGCTAAATGTTTACGTTCACGCTTCCTTAACCGAGGATATAGCAAAAAATGCCTTAAAAAAGCATACCTCAGAGCTAAAAATCAAAATAGAGCCTCTCTTTTACACAACACCAGTTTTAAAAAATCGAATCCGGGTGTCAGGCTCATCACTACTTACTCTAGTCAACATCAACAAACACGTGATATCCTCAATAAGTATTGGTACTTATTAATGGGAGACGAAAAGGTGGCCAAACATCTAAATCCATATCCGGAGATTACTTTCAGACGTTGTCGATCCCTGAGAGATTCACTTGTACACAGCCATTATGAAAGCCACAGTGCAAAAATTAAAGAGGCTGATAGGGGAAGTAGACCTTGCCATCAGTGCTCCTACTGCAGATATATTTTAGCTACTCGTAGTCTCTTGCTGCCCAATGGGCATATGTTCAAACCAAGATTTGCAGTAACATGTCAATCCATCGGTATAGTATACATTATGTTATGTGAATGTAAGATGTTTTATATCGGGAAGACAAAGAGACCCTTTTTCTGCCGTATTAGGGATCATGTTTCCCTTATACAGAAAAAAAGAATGGAGACCCCCATCAGTCGTCATGTCGGCCTGCAACACAACTTTGACGCTAATTGTTTACACTTTTTTGCCTTGGAACATATTCCTCCGGGTGTGAGAGGGGGAGACTATGACAGGCTCCTCCTCCAAAAGGAGGCACGCTGGATACACGAGTTGTCAGCTCTCCAGCATCCAGGCATGAACGATGCGTTCAGTTTTAAGTCATTTCTTTGAAAGCTGGGGCATCCCCAGCCTAGTCATGGCCTTGTTGTTCTTCCCCCCTTTTTCCATTTTTTGGCTTTCTATTCTTTGGTTTTCCAAATACAACACAACAGTGCAATTAAATAACCAAAAATATTCTTTAATTTCTTAAAAAATTCCTTTTGGTTTTTCTTTTTCTTTTCTTCTTTTTTCTTGTTTTTTTTTCCCTTTTTGTAGGTCATTAATTATATTGAGTATTTTCAATGCTGTACTGATTTGGCGCCACACATATGTTTAACCCATGTTAAAATATTAATTATATTCAGTATTTTCAACGCTGTACTGATGTGGCGTCACATATATGTATAAGCTATGTTAAATTATTCAGCAATAACTAGATTATGACCATATACATTTTTGTATGTTATACTTGATATCATTGAATCTCCACTGATTTATTTGTGCTATACTCTTGCAGGCTGTTATTACAAACATCTACCAAGGATCTTTCAAAAAAAGTCCTTTTGTTCTTGTTTTTTTCAAAAAACTTGCCTTTGTTTCCATTTTTTATGATTGGCAACAATTTCCCGGGAATATTCTCATATCGGGTTCATCTCTGTCAATTTAGACCACACGGACGCCCGGGGCACCCACCATTGGGGATGTAGAACCAATCGTCCCCAGGGTGGTGGCCCTATTGAATTGATTCTGGTTGCGGCATTAGATTGGGTGTTTTTTATATCTATAAATGATGCATATGAGCCTCTATTTAGAACTATTGGTTTTTGGATAGGCTGTATGCTTCAGCCTAGTTCTAGTTATTTATACGTTTCTCTTTCCCTCTACCAATATGGCGCTTTGGGCGCCCGGATGCTTCATAGGCTCCAAAAATCTATAGACATGCGCACTACGCTCTTGGTACGTTACGGACGTCTGAATGACGCCGCCGCGTTCCTCCTCCCCCCAGGCCATGACGCAGCCAGCCTCAACTAGCGTCCGCATCCCGGCGGCGAAATCAGACGCCGCCGCGATGGGGGTATATAAAGGTGGTCATATACCGCCCACAGTTCTGCTACCGGCGCTGTTCAATGGAGGCAGCGTGAAGCTCTCTCAAGCCTGCATGCCGGACTACTGCCCATAAAGTAAGTTCTCTCTCTCTGCAGCATTGCTGCCAGTTGACAGTAAGCTGCACTTGTGGAACCTTAATGGTTCTTTGTATTGTATTTTTCTTTCCACTCAGAAAATATCGCGGTTGGTTATCGTCTGTGTAGTCACCCATGACTAGTTTGATGAAACTAGGGTATCTAGCCTTATCCATCTGACTTACATTTACCGGGATAATTTTATGCTCTAGGTAAATACTTTTAATTGGTTCTACCCTAGATAATTTACCCCAGAAATCAAACATGGATGTTTTGGAATTTGATTTCCCCTCTCCCATATCTCCTCCCCGATTAATTCTGAATTTGTCTTTTATATTTTTCAAAGGGCCATTATATAACTTTATGTTCCCCTGTGGTCATACTATGGCAGCGATGTCCCTATATATATGTGAGAACTCCCCGGTTTGAAATCAGCACTAATCTGTTACTCTATTGGAATATTTATGTCGCTTTGATGCATTACAGCCTGGTAAGATATATAAATTTTGACTTCCCATATATATTAGAATTGTCTGGTCCCTAAACTTCTATTCATGTGTATGCATTTATATGTTCTGTATCAATCTCTGTTCTGATAAACCAGTTTATTCATTTACTGGATATATCTTTAATATGTTTAAACGCATATATTGATTATTGTTTATTCTCCCATTATTATAGAGTCCACTACAATCATAGCCTTTAAACTCCTGAAGAAGCTCGTATTAGAGCGAAACATGTCGAGCGGCAGATTGTCATGGCACCTTTAAGTAGTTGCTTTATGTTGCATTGTCCAATGTGAATAATTTTGGGTGATATCATCTATGTCATATTGCTCTTAAAAGCATGTCCCACTCTCCATGTGAGACATAAATATTTTAATCTTAATTCAATAAAATTTTCATTTTTTTAATATGATTGTACAGAATTTGTGATTATATCTTTGATGTAAATAGCACCTTAAAAGTCCTCTTCCCCTTCCTTCGGGCAATTTAGCCCTTATTCCTTGTCTAGTAAAAAAAATATTTGTGGGGGAAAGGAGGACAGAAGGATTTGGTCCAATAGAGGCACATTTGTGAGGTGAAAGGACAGAGAGATTTGAGTCCAATAGATAAACATTTGACATCTTTGTATTTCTTCAATGATGTCTGGTGAGCTTAATATACTATTATGAGAGGCACACAAGTGACACACAATGGTCTCTATCGTAATTTTAGTCACTTTATCATATCTGGCATTGAGCCACAGAACCGGGAGAGGTGGGAAAATCTGAAGCATACATGATGGAGACCTGCCTATGACAAATCTCTATTTCATTGCTTTGTCTGCTGTAACAGAACTACAGAAAGAGTGAAAGGCTGGAAATCCTGTAAAGTGAGTCCCCGGTGGACACATTACACCATGTATATTGCTGTAAATAAGATGTTGCTAGGGTGGAGCTCACGTGAAATGGCTCTCCGCATTATATGCAAAATTTACAGCGTTCTGCTATATTATGAATCAAAGTTTTCCCATGCCAAAAGCACCATGAAGGACTGCAAACAGAAATAACTTATGTTACAATAGTAAACACACAGTTACTATAGTTCCCTTATCCTTCAAAGAGAATTCTCACTATCTGCAGAAATGTGCAAGAAGATAAAACTGCAACTATCAGACCATAAACTAAAACACTGAGCCTGGCAACATTACACAACTTTTTTTTTCAGTAGGACTCAGTGGCGGCTGGTGCTCAAAATTTTTTGGGGGGGCGCAAAGAAACAGAAAAATTCTGAAAAAAAACCCCATCAATTGATGGAACAGTGACTGCGTTTGATGCGTCAAACGCAGCCACTGTGCCATCAAACGCAGTCACTGTACCATCAAATGCAGCCACTGTGCCCATCAAACGCTGCCACTGTGCCCATCAATTGCCACCACTGTGCCCATCAAACGCAGCCACTGTGCCCATCAAACGCAGCCACTGTACCATCAAACGCAGCCACTGTGCCCATCAAACGCACCCACTGCGCCCATCAATCGCCGCCATTGTGCCCATCAAACGCAGCCACTATGCTAATAAACGCAGCCACTGTGCCACCTAATGCCGCCACCGTGTCTATCAAATGCCGTCGCTGTGCCCATCAAATGCTGCCACTGTGCCCATCAAATGCTGCCACTGTGCCATCAAATGCTCCCACTGTGCCCATCGAATGCTGCCACTGTGCTATCAAATGCTCCCATTGTGCCCATCGAATGCTCCCCCTGTGCCCATCGAATACTGCCACTGTGCCCCCCCACCCTTCGTCTGCCCGTCACTTACCCTGTCTTGGTGGGGCAGCGGGTGACGGCGGCAGGCAGTGTCCTCCATGATTGCTCCTCCATGCTCCTCCATGTCCTCAATGTCTTCTCCCGTCCTCTCCTCCCATCCTCTCCTATGATTGGACGCCTAATAGGCGTCCAATCATAGTGCCTGTCGTTTCACCCAATCAGGTGACGGGTAACAGACCCGAGCTCCTGATTGGCAGACAGGCAGTTCAGTGTTAGGAAAGCGAATATTCATTTGCTTTTCTAACACAGCTGGGTGAACTGCGAGCGAGCTGTTTACCTTTTTTGATGCCTATTAGAGCCTCTCTCTAATCAGGTGCTTCAAAAAAACTTCCCGCTGCTGTAATTTAGGTGCCCGGCGCCCAAAAAGGGGTCGGGCGCCTGAAAAGGGGAATGGCAGCGGCGGCCATGGAATACATGCAATACATGAATCTATCTATTGGTGATAAAGGGGGTGGCTGGAGATAGGGGGCGGCACCCGTGCGCCCTTATGGACGCACTGCCACTGGTAGGACTGGTGAAATATAAAAACTATATACAAATATGTTACCTCTTCAGCAGATGAATTTAGGATTTCCTGATCCATAACACCTATTGGAGGTTGGAAAACTGCCATGTGAGGGTATACAGTTGTGCTCATAAATTGACATACCCTGGCAGAATTTATGATTTTTTGGCCATTTTTCAGAGAATATGAATGATAACACAAAAACTTTTCTTTCACTCATGGTTAGTGTTTGGCTGAAGCCATTTATTATCAATCAACTGTGTTTATGCTCTTTAAATCATAATGGCAACAGAAACTACCCAAATGACCCTGATCAAAAGTTGACATACCCTGGTGATTATGGCCTGATAACATGCACACACGTTGACACAAAGGGGTTTGAATGGCTATTAAAAGGTAACCTTCCTCACCTGTGATCTGTTTGCTTGTAATTACTGTGTGTGTATAAAAGGTCAATGAGTTTCTGGACTCCTGACAGACCCTTGCATCTTTCATCCAGTGCTGCACTGACGTTTCTGGATTCTGAGTCATGGGGAAAGCAAAAGAATTGTCAAAGGATCTATGGGAAAAGGTAGTTGAACTGTGTAAAACAGGAAAGGGATATAAAAAGATATCCAAGGAATTGAGAATGCCAATCAGCAGTGTTCAAACTCTAATCAAGAAGTGGAAAATGAGGGGTTCTGTTGAAACCAAACCACGGTCAGGTAGACCAATTAGGCTTTCAGCCACAACTGCCAGGAAAATTGTTCGGGATGCAAAGAAAAACCCACAAATAACTTCAAGTGAAATACAGGACTCTCTGAAAACATGTGGTGTGTCTGTTTCAAGATGCACAAAAAGGAGGCACTTGAAGAAAGATGGGCTGCATGGTCAAGTCGCCAGAAGAAAGCCATTACTATGCAAACGCCACAAGGTATCCCGCTTATAATACGCCAAACAGCACAGAGACAAGCCTCAAACCTTCTGGCACAAAGTCATTTGGAGTTATGAGACCAAAATTGAGCTTTTTGGCCACAACCATAAACGCTACATTTGGAGAGGAGTCAACAAGGCCTGTGATGAAAGGTACACCATTCCTACTGTGAAACACGGAGGTGGATCTCTGATGTTTTGGGGATGTGTGAGCTACAAAGGCACAGGAAATTTAGTCAAAATTAATGGCAAGATGAATGCAATATGTTATCAAAAAATACTGGAGGAACATTTGCATTCATCAGCCGGGAAGCTGCGCATGGGAGGTACTTGGACATTCCAACATGACAATAATCCAAAACACAAGACCAAGTTGACCTGTCATTGGCTACAGCAGAATAAAGTGAAGGTTCTGGAGTGGCCATCTCAGTCTCCTGACCTCAATATCATTGAGCCACTCTGGGGAGATCTCAAACGTGCAGTTCATGCAAGACAGCCAAAGAAATTACAGGAACTGGAGGCCAAGAGGAATGGGCAACTTTACCATCTGAGAAGATAAAGATCCTCATCCACGAATACCACAAAAGACTTCAAGCTGTCATTGATGTTAAAGGGGGCAATACACAGTATTAAGAACTGGGGTGTGTAAACTTTTAATCAGGGTAATTTGGGTAGTTTCTGTTGCCATTATGATTTAAAAAGAGTAAACACAGTTGATTGATAATAAATGGCTTCAGCCAAACACTAACCATGAGTGAAAGAAATGTTTTTGTGTTATCATGCATATTCTTTGAAAAATGGCCAAGTGTGGTGTAAACTTTTAGAAAAAGTTTTCAGTCTAAAGCTGGCCATAGACAGTTCAAATCTCAGCCAGTTCCGTAGACCAGCCAAGATTCGAACCATGTATGAACAGGCTGAATGTACCCAAGTTAATCAATCAACTTGGGTACAACCAGCCTGTTGGATTTTACATACGATTATTGCTTATTAGTGTTCTACTGGTGAAAACAGCTTCCCCGACCGGGAGAACACAATGATTATGCGGGAGGGATTCCACCATCAACACAATCAGTTGTATTGTAACTGTTCTGTTTCCCTTTCCTTTGTAAAGTGATGCGTAAACACAATGTTACTATAGCTCCCTTATCCTTCAAAGAGAATTCTCACTATCTGCAGAAATGTGCAAGAAGATAAAACTGCAACTATCAGACCATAAACTAAAACACTGAGCCTGGCAACACAGCTTGTGCGTTTTTTTTTTTTCAGTAGGACCGGTGAAATATAAAAGCTCTATACAAATATGTTCCCTCTTCAGCAGATGAATGTAGGATTTCCTGATCCATAACACCTATTGAAGGTCTGAAAACTGCTTTGTGAGGTTCTATACTCCCAGATACCCAAGAAAGATGCACATACCACACATGCATAAAGACTGAAGAGATCGCCTTAAATGCCCTATGTCCCTACACTTCCTAAATTCCTCCATCCCTTGCTGTCCCTCCATTGGATCTAGATCCCCATCCCTCTTACCTCTTAACTGTCTCCCCTTTGGACCCAAATCCCTCTAAACTTTTCACCTCCAAAACTGGCTCTTTATTAAACCCAAATTCCCCATTCTTCTGCCTTCCACATTTGGCCCTCTATTGGACCCAAATCCATCTGTCCCTTATACCTCTGAAACTGTCCCTCTTTTGGACCCAAACCACCCCAGTCTCTCTCTCTTTCCTCCACAACTGCCCCTCAATTGGACCTAAATCCATCCATTTCTCTCTCCTCTATAACTCTCCCCTTATTGAACCCAATCCCTCCATCTCTCTCCCCTCTAAACTGGCCATTTATTGAACCCAAATTTCTCATTCTGCCTTACCTCCAAACTTCCTTTTATTGGACCAAAGTTCCTCCGTTCTGCTCTCCTCCACAACTGTCTATCTATTGGACCCACATCCCTCTGCCCCTCTCACCTGCACAAAGGAGAACCCCCTTATTGTGTATTTGTGTAAGTGGACAGGTTTGGAAGGACTCCTGTTGGATCTATGATCCATCCTCAGTACCTGATTAAAGATGGTAGTGGATCTGACTCTCAACGAGTACCGATATACATATATTATAATAGACTAGCACATGCTAGGTGTGTGGCCATGTGCCTGGACCATGGTGGCCTGTATTAAGTTGCTGTCAGTGATAGATTTTGATTAGTGTATTATATTTTGGTGCACCCAAGAGCCACCCCCACCTGGCAGACCCCACAGAGTGCTCTAACTAAACTTCAGATACCCCCACATCCCACAATCCAATGCCAGTGCTTCAGGGGGCAAATAGGAAAAATATTTAGGGTGGTGTAAACATTTAGAAAAAGTTTTCAGTCTAAAGCTGGCCATAGACAGTTCAAATCTCGGCCGGTTCAGTAGACCGGTTGAGATTCGAACCATGTGTGTACAGGCTGAATGCACCCAAGTTGATCAATCGATCAACTTGGGTACAGCCAGCCTGCCAGATCTTAAATGCGATTATTGCTAGTGTTCTACTGGCTGGGACGGCTTGTATTGTATTGTATCGTAATTATACTGTCTCTCTTTCATTGGTAAAGTGGTGCGCAAACTGTTAGCACTTTATAAATCCTCAAAATAATAAATTGGCAAATTCTATCTACACGTAGTTTTTACCTCTATCCAAATATGGGGAAATTAGGAAACATATTCCGGGCAGCTTTATAAATTGGTGAAGATGCCATTTCAAATTAGGTTTATAAGTAGTAGTGAACAGAATAAAGTAAAGCCAAGGGACAGGAGAACCATCCTAAGGCATCATTTACAGGTGCATGGAGCTGGGGCCAAGATTACGTCGTTGTCCCCTCCACCTTCTAAAAACAAGTCGGCAACCACAGCGCCAATCCTGACAGGTTTCCTTGGACTTTGGAAAGACTTAGCCTTCAGTAAGAATTGCTTTGGAAAATGTTAGTATGGAGAATAAGGTCTGAGAATCCTCTGTGGCATCTTTGCAAAGTGTAAAGCATCATCGTGTACCCGGAGCCTTCTGACCACCCTGAAGTCAGCGGGAAGATTTGGCACAGGGTCATTTCATGCTGCATTATATGGCACTGAGGGGACCGAAAGCATATTTAATGTGCTTCGGATAAAGGTTAAACAAGGACAAGCACATTCTGCCTCCCTTCCATGCTGCAGGCACCCAGGGAGCAGAACTGACACCTTCACGGGGAAGGTCCCAAGCTTTCAAAACATTTCCAGAGCCGTATTTATTTACAGAGCTCCGCTTAACTGCCGCACTCCCAGCACAGCCAGCGGGATGTGGGGCTCAGGGCTGAAGGAGATTTTGAACACGGCGGAAGGGTTAATGCTCAACCTTCCAGAACACAAGCTGCAGCCCAGCAAATCTCGCAGCAAGAAAGCACATGTGCTGGAACGGATCGAGGCCTTGTAGTCCCTGGTGGGCTCATAATGTGTGAGGTCACACGACCAGCGAGGGTGTTGGCCCGTTCTGCTGCTGAGCTGCCAGCTCCAGCACAGATTGGAGGTGCTGATATCACTGTCGGTTAGTTAACCCTACATTCATTGCTTGCTGTGACACAGAAAGTACTGTCCTGGATGCGGTGGAACCAGCAACAGGTGTGATGACGGGGTTCAGTTATCGTTATGGAGGATTGAGTGTTTTTTTTTTTTTTTTTGCTTCACTGATATTTCAGTAGAAATCATGACAAAATCCACCTTTTTGGCAAAATGCATTGAAGTCTGTTTGGAAAATTGGAATAAATTAGGTGGGTTGGGTGGTTTCTAAGGGTTTCAATGGGCTTCAAGCGGCTTTAGAGAGTTAGGGAACTTTTTTTTAAACTTATGTCTTTACATTTTATGAGTATATCTGAAAAGAAACACAAAGTCTGAAAAGAAACACTGCTCCCTCTACAGAGAACATTTTAATGCCAACCATACATTTGTGAATGCAGAGTTTCATCTCAGTGAGGTGTATGCAGACTGACCTATGTGCCATCATTATACAATGGGCGACTGGAGCGGCTGCACAAATGTAGTGTCTTTCTTATGCTGTTATCCGCCTCAATTTGTACCTGTAAAATCCCAACTCTGGAACTTCCCTATAATTAAAATACAGATTTTCCCAACAGAAATTTCCAGTTAACATGCTATCTTCCACTGTTACTGGCCTCCCACCAGTGCATGCCATTTCATGTATGATCAGCTGAGTACCTACACGGGTCGCAGGGGTCACAATTGCAACCCAGCCCCATGCTCCAGTGGGCCCGTGTAGCCCCCTGTACATCTGGAAATAAGGGACTTTGGCATATAAAGGAACCAATCCCTTCCCTCCTACAGCCACAGAATGCCCACTTCGCCTCCTCTCCCTCCAGCAGGGATTCAGCAGCTGCAGGAGGGAGGGGGATCAGTTCCTCTATATGCCGCCACCCCTGCTGCCCCTCCTATCCAGCTTCTTAATGCCTCCCCCCCCCCAGGCCCCTTTCCACTCTTCTGACCCCCTGTGCTCTCCCCCAGCCCCCCTGCCACCCACAGCTCTGCCAGGTTCCCCCCTCCCCTCTTCTACTGGCTGCTGTGGGGGATGCAGTCAGGATGGTTGAGCAGGGAAGGGGATGGTAAATTTGTCAATTACCAGCCCCTTTCTTCTCTGAATGAATAGAGTCAGTGATCTGTACCGATCACTGACTCTGTCCATTCATAACTGAAATGTAGTAAACTGGGTTTACTATGATTCAGTTTGTGAATGAACGGGAAGCTCTGTACAGAGCCATTCCTGTCCATTCATTCTGTGCAGCTGAGGCTGCAGAGATGGAGGGCTGTGTCTTCCTTCAGTCTCAAAGGTGAAACATCAGAGGTCTGTTTAGACCCCTGATATGCCACAAAAGTTCCCAACGGGGCTCCTAAAGAAATATTGCAAAAAATAATATTGTAAAAAAAAAATAAAATTAAAAAATTAAAATAAAATGGTAAAAAAATAAAACCAAAAAAACCCACCTACTTTGCGACCCTGGAAGTCCGCCACATACCAGTGGCGGACTACCAGGGTCGCAAAGGTCGCACTTGCGACCGGGCCCAGGAGTTCCACCACCGGGCTTGGAGGAAAGGGCCCTGGCCGGGGGTCAGGAGTGCGCAATATTATATATATTTCTCCTTGTGGATTTGCACACAGTACATTATTTACTTGAAGCTGTAAATAAGTAATTTATTTCTGCCGGCTTTGCATGATATACAAGTTTGCAGATTTGCATCAGTTTGCAGATCTCTGTGTTCATTTAGGTTGCACAGGTGGTATTTATTTTATGTAATTTTGTTGACCTTGCAAGATATATACAACACATTGCACATTTTATTTGGCAGCACAGCACTATTTCACTTAATAATGTTAGGTTTTACATACACTTTAATAAACATGTGCACTGACAAAAAATGTGTTTGTTTCATTCGTTCTTTTTTTTTTTTCAGGTCATTCGTTATGATCGAAATCCGTTATTTCGTATAAATTCTAAATCGAAATATTCGGAAATTCCAAAATTCAGAAAATCAGAAATTTGAAAATCAGAAAATTTGAACATTCAAAAACCCGAAAATAAGAAAGAAAATCCGAATATTTGAAAGAACAAAAATCTGAGAATAAGAACGAAAATCCAAAAATTCGAAAATCCGAAAATTTGAAAATCCGAAATAATAACTAACTAACAATAACTAACTATTAAATCTAAGCAAATTTATCAGAAGTTACGAATTATCCAAAATAACAAATGCCGCATCTAAACGAATGGAACATAATGAATTATTAATAATAAATAATAATAATAAAAAGTTTTTATTATTACTAATTTGTTACATTCCATTTGTTTAGATGCAGCACTCGCTATTTTGGATAATTCCTAACTTCAGGTGAATTCGTATTCATTACGTTCACTAACAGCCACATTTGAAAGGAAATTCCAATATCTATAATTTAATAGTTAGTGATACAGTAAAACGTTGGTTTGAGAGTAACTTGGTTTGAGAGCGTTTTGCAAGACAAGCAAAATTTTTAAATACATTTTGACTTGATATACGAACGATGTCTTGATATAAGAGTAGCATCATGTCACAACTGAGTATAAGGCCCCTATGGGATAGCGGGTGTCAGCGGATGAACATCCGCTAACACCCGACATCATCCCTCCCCGCTATGGTCCGATTCTGCAGATGGAGGAAAATCCTATTTTTCTATTCGTCTGCAGAGCGGATCAGATGAACACGGACAGAAGGTCCGTGTTCATCCGATCCCCCCATAGGGGACAGAGGAGATCTGACAGGGCGGTCTCTGCACAGTGTGCAGGGACCGCCCTGTCATCCGCCGACTCAGCGGGGATCAACGGAGCGACCCCCGCTGAGCAAGCGGAGGTTCACGGGGCAGATCATCACGGATCCATCCTGTGTGAAAGGACCCTAAAAGAGAAGAGAGGCGCCTCTAAGTGTAGCAATATGGATACATTTATTGAAGGTACAACATTTAGCAACATATTGCTACACTTAGAGGCACCTCTCTTCTCTTTTATACTCTGTAGCTCCTGCTGGATTTTTCTTCTAATCCCCTTGTGGAGGCTGCCATTTGTGGATGGACATTTTATGGTTACACAACCTGGTCACATTGCTATCATCTTTTTATATGGTCTATAAACTGAAGGACCTATAAATAAATGGTTGTGGAATGAATCATTTGAGATTCTATTATTTCTTATGGGGAAATTCGCTTTAATATACAAGTGCTTTGGATTACAAGCATGTTTCCGGAACTAATTATGCTCGCAATCCAAGGCTTTACTGTAGTTACTATTAGTTAGTTAGTTAATTATTATTTCAGATTTTAGAATTTTCAGGTTTTCTAATTTTTGGATTTTTGTTCTCATTTTCGGATTTTTAAATTTTCGAATTTTAGATTTTCGAATTTCCGAATCTTCGAATTTCTAAATTTTTGGATTTTGGAAAATTTGTTAAATGGGTTTCCGTTAATTAGAATGCTTCCGAATTAACAAATTTGTCGAATTTCGGCAAAAAACAGAATGAAACAAATTTCACATGTTTACACTTTAAGTTCTGCAGATCAGAAAGAAAGCAAAGTGTACTGAACATGGTGGGGTGTGACTCTTGAAAGACTGGAGCCCCCTTTTTTAAAACGTAAAACTTTGTGAAAAACAGACTGAAATGTGAGGAGCTTGTGGACGTCCCCACAATGCAGATGTGCAGCTCAGACTGTCCTCAGTACAGATGTGGACACCCTCCAGGGTCCTAATCCCCTACACTACAGTAAATAAAAGAGAATTGGACAAGTCGATTTTCCTGACATCTTAAAGAGGGAATGAAAGAAGCGAAGCAGATCAGTGAAACAAATGACCGCTGTTGTCATCATTTATCGCAGATCTTTAATTGGATACAAATGACAGGGAAGATTCTTGAGGGTCCTGAGAACAGAGCACACGCCATGGAAGGATCATTTATTGTGTTTCAGTATCAGATTACTGCGATACTTCTACTAAAAGATTTCTGGCACGCTCTCTGTGCAATCTGGAAAAACACATCAAATATTACATGTACACTCCCAGTCTAATGTAAAAATCTTACTTTTATACCGACTCAGGAGTGGGGATGAGTAAAACTGTGAGTTTTATTGACTTGAAATTTTAGTAAAAATCTGGAGGCATGGTAAACTTTTGCCATTTTGGCAAAATGCATTGAAGTCAATTGAGAAGATGAAATTAAGATGTTTTTTGGTGCTTTTTCGGGAGTATAATGCCGCGTACACACGGTCGGACTTTTCGGCTACAAAAATCCGACAGCCCGTCCAACAGACTTTCGACTGACTGTTGGCGGACTTGCGGCGGACTTTCTAACGAACGGACTTGCCTACATACGATCACACAAAAGTAGGACGGACTCGTACGTGATGACGTACACCGGACTAAAATAAGGAAGTTGATAGCCAGTAGCCAATAGCTGCCCTAGCGTGGGTTTTTGTCCGTCGGACTAGCATACAGACGAGCGGATTTCTGGGTCCGGCGGAGTTACGACGTAAAGATTTGAAACATGTTCCAAATCTAAAGTCCGTCAGATTTGTGGCTGGAAAAGTCTGCCGAAAGTCCGGGGAAGCCCACACACAATCGGATTGTCCGCCAGATTTGGTCCGTCGGCGTCCGTCGGACTTTTGTAGACGAAAACTCTGACCGGTGTACGCGGCATAATGGATTTTAAATGGCACCTGGGGGTTACAGAAGCTCTTTTCACCTATCCCAGACTTGTTCTTGTGCCAAAAAACAGTCCCTCATTATCCTCATTATTTAATTATTTTTTTTACAGAAAGAGAAAAAAACAGACTGTGAAAAAAGTAACAAAAATCTAAAATGACAGTAATAAATGATGATTAAATATGTCCAACAAAAAGAAAAAAACACAAACACAAAATAAATGAATTAAACTATCCTAAATAGGTCCCCAAAAAATATACCTGTTAAAATAAAAATAGTAGACTATTTTTAACCACTTAAGGACCGAAAGTATTTGCCCCCTTAATGATCAGGCCATTTTTTGCAATACGGCACTGCGTCGCTTTAACTGACAATTGCGACTTTGTACCCAAACAAAATTTATGTCCTTTTTTTTTACACAAATAGAGCTTTCTTTTGGTGCTATAAACAAAAAAGAGCGACAATTTTGAAAAAAAAAACAATATTTTTTTACTTCTTGCTATAATAAATATCCCCCCCAAATAAAGAAAAAAAACATATTTCATCATCATTTTAGGCCAATATGTTTTCTTCTACATATATTTGGTAAAATCGCAATAAGCGTATATTGATTGGTTTGCGCAAATGTTATAGTGTCTACAAAATAGGGGATAGATTTATGGCATTTTTGTTATTTATTTTTTAGTAGTAATGGCGGTGATCAGCGATTTTTAGTGGGACTGCAACATTGTGGCAGACAGATTGGACACTTTTGACCCTTTTTTTGGGACCAGTGACATTTATAGCGCGATCAAAGCTAAAAATAGCTACTGATTACTGTATAAATGGCACTGGCAGGGAAGGGGATAACACTAGGGGGCGATCAAGGGGTTAAGAGTTCCCTAGGGAGGTTTTCTAACTGTGGGGGGAGTAGACTGACTGGGAGTAGAAAGAGATCTCTGTTCCAGATCATTGGAAACAGCAGATCTCGCTCTACTCCCCTGTCAGAATGAGGATCTGTCTGTTTACATTGACAGATCCCCGTTCTGGCTCTCTGTGGAGCTTTCGCGCGTGGCCGGCGGACATCAAGGCCACCAGCCACACACATCGGCTCCTGTGTCGTGCCACGCGCCCCCTATCGCTCTTAAAGCGGCTGACATACA
This sequence comes from Aquarana catesbeiana, assembly GCF_042186555.1. Classification (NCBI taxonomy): domain Eukaryota; kingdom Metazoa; phylum Chordata; class Amphibia; order Anura; family Ranidae; genus Aquarana; species Aquarana catesbeiana. Next base: position 218,867,966 of record NC_133333.1, on the reverse strand, counting down.
CCTACGGCGATTTGCACAGGGGAGCCAACCTGCCGCAGTATAATGATGGCGGCTGGTCAGCAAGCAGTTAGACAAGTTTCACCAGGTAGCTTAGTAAATGAAACTGAAAGTTTCTGATTGAGCAAAATTTCTCTGATAGAAAATTGGTAATTTTGTGGCAAAATCAATTTAGCCGAAATCACGCCACTCACCACCACTCAAGAGATAGAATGACCTGCTCAGTATCTGATTTTCTTCACAGCATTCATCCTCCCCACTTGGCTACCCCACCAGTCTTCTTGTTTTCTAGATGGCCCAGAAATTTCTATAGTGCAAATGCAGCCAGTGTTCCCTGGTTCCAGCTCCACCTCCCCGAGCTCTGAAGTTCCGCTCAAACTCTGAGACCACTGTAGCCTCACGTAAAAATATCTGAGCATCAGGATGAGGTTTCATAGAACAACATCTTGTGACAAGACATTTCAGTACCACCCAAAAGAACAGTGAGAAGCTTGTTTAATCTGGATGCAAAGGATTGTATAAAGCTATGGTATATTTAGCAGACTCTAGCCAAAGGGAGTTTTTTTCCTTCACTTTCTGTCCCGGGGACACCCTAACCTAATGTCTTTATATTTTTTGTTTATTTGGCTCAAGCACGTTTCATGACTTAGTGTGACCACTCTGGCTGCAAACAAGCATTAATTCTTCTAGGTGCACTTACACACAGATTTTGAAGGAACTAAGCAGGTAGGTTGAACCAAACATCTCAGAGAACTAACCACGGATCTTTTGTGGATGTTGGCTGCCTCAGATCCTTCTGTCTATTCATGTAATCCCAGACAGGCTCCAAGATGTTAAGATCAAGGCTCTGTGGGGGCCAAACGATCATTTCCAAGACTTTGTTCTTTTTTACACTGAAGATAATTCTTAAAGAGGACCTCCAGGGTCCCACCAAAAAATACTATAGCTGCGGACTTTTAATATAAGGACACTTACCTGTCCAGGGATCCAGCGATGTCCTCACCTGAGCCAATTCTTCAATTGCCTTTGGGTGCAGGCGCCGGCATCTCAAGTAAGGGAAACAGGCCTTGCGGCTTCACAGCTGGTTCACTACTGCACATGCGCGAGCCGTGCCACACCTTGTGAATGGTCCCGTAGTCTTCTGGGACCTATGATGTGTAGAAGGCTGTGGGAGGAAGGAGGGGGGCCGAACTTCCAGCTCCGATTGCCGCGGCGCATCTGACAGGAACTGGGAGTGAGTACCTGTCAAAATCACGTGCTTGCTGAGGAGGGCGGGGACTGCAAACAAACAGAACTTCCCTCTTTGGGTAAAGTCCCTCTTTAATGCCATTGGATGAATGTTTTGGATCATTGTCCTGCTGCAGAATAAATTCGGGACCAATTACACGCCTCCCTGATGGTCCTGGACATATGTTGTTCATTTTATATGATTTAAAAATGGCTATTCATAGATTGAATTTCATGCATTAGCTGCTGAATCTGGGAAAATTCCATCCATGGGTGGCCCTTGCCGGCAGTCCCTGGCTTAACAATAACAAACTTTGATCTGAAGATCGGAGGAGCCAAGTGGAGAATTGTTGGCCAAACAGTGATGGCAGTCAATGAGTTACTGTCACTGTTTGGGTATTCTGACAGCTGTGGGTGCTGGCCATCAGAATACAATAGCCAGGGAGATTCATCCACCCACGCTGATTAGCATTGATGGAAGAATCTGTTTGATTTCTTTCATTCAGCCTGCAGTCTAAATGAAATAAATCTACACGTTTATGACCAGCTTTACTAATAATCATTAAAGTGATTTGGACTAATTTTCTGTTCGATTTGGTGTTCATCCTCATGTTTATGGATGCTTTGAGCCCTATTTGGGTACCCATTGGATGGGAGCCTTGCTTTATGTGAGCTGCTTCACCAAGGCCAGTGAGCTCACCCAATGATCATGTGCTTCACAACTTTGAACAAATAAGTACTAAAGTCCCAGCACCTCTTGGATTTTTCATTTTCTGAAGTCTATATCAGGGTTTTTTTAACCAGGGCTCCATGGAACTCTAGGGTTCCTCCAGAGGTTGTCATGGGTTCCATGAGCAATGATCAATTTCTAGCACTCAGATAAGTTCCCACTGACACCATTGGTCTTTTTAGCTATCTGCCCCGTACACACGGTTGGAATTTCCGTCAGAAAAAGTCTGCTTTTGGTCAGATATTCCGACCGTGTGTATGCCCCATCGGACTTTTTTGTCGGAATTTCCGACAGACTTAGATATAGAACATGTTCAAAATTTTTCCGTCAGAAATGCCGACAAAGGTTATCCCGTTGGCAAGTCTGACCGTGTGTATGCGGGATAAGTCTTCCAATGACCACAAGTGTAAGGAGCATTCTTCCCACTGACCACCCCACTAATGTATCACAAGCAGAGGTTCCCTGAGACTGGAAAGTTATTTCAAGGGTTCCTCTGTGTTGAAAAGGTTGTGAAATGCTGGTCTATATGCTCTATCACACCCTGACATACAGGATGTCACTGGGACAGGAGATAAAACTCAACAGAGATTTGACCTCTTCATGCGCTATCCAAAAAAGAGTGAAAAACATTTTTGCTGGAGTTTGCCTTTAAATGAACGTTACAGTCAGGTCATCAGTCCTTTATTACATATGCTTGTTAAATTTTCATGTTAAGAGGATTAATCCAGTGTGGGAACATTTGGGTTTTCAGATATCTGTCTACAGACTGTAGTTCTTCTCCCAGATTGTCAGCAATGCAGAAATAAACGGATTTCTCTCTAAATCCCTCATGTCTGTCTTTCCCCTTAATCCAGAAAATCATGTCCGGGGACCGAAACAAACACTGTGTGTTATTTAACAGCTGCAATCCTATTCTGAATTCTTCCTATCATTCATATCCCTAGACCATGGCAGAAGATATTTTAATTTAATTTATAATTTCATGATATGTTTGAATAATCATTCAAATACTGAATATATATTACTGGATTGTTATGTGCCTGAGTGCAGCTTAAAGCTGAACTCCAGCCTCTCCTTCAGTCTTGCACAGTTGTACAGGCTCCTCCCCTGTACTGAAATAGCTCACTCTGATTTCACTGCACACTGCGAGCTTCTCACATTGTGCATTAGAAGCTGCAGTAAGTCAGATAGAGCCCACCTTGTTTCCTGGCTGGAGGATGTCCAGCATCTTCCAGTTCTTTTTTCCCCAGCCTGACTGTCCCTGGTAGAACTTTTTGGCTTTAATTCTAAGCGGTATGTGTAGAGAAAACCAGGCACTGCTCATCACCTGTCCAATACAGTCCCAACAGTGAAGCATGATGGTGGCAGCATCATGCTGTGGGGGTGTTTTTCAGCTGCAGGGACAGGACGACTGTTTGCAATCGAGGGAAAGATGAATGCAGCCAAGTACAGGGATATCCTGGACGAAAACCTTCTCCAGAGTGCTCAAGACCTCAGACTGGGCCGAAGGTTTACCTTCCAACAAGACAATGACCCTAAGCACACAGCTAAAATAACGAAGAAGTGGCCTCACAACAACTCCATGACTGTTCTTGAATGGCCCAGCCAGAGCCCTGAAAACCCAATTGAGCATCTCTGGAGAGACCTAAAAATGGCTGTCCACCAACGTTTACCATCCAACCTGACAGAACTGGAGAGGATCTGCAAGGAGGAATGGCAGAGGATCCCCAAATCCAGGTGTGAAAAACTTGTTGCATCTTTCCCAAAAAGACTCATGGCTGTATTAGATCAAAAGGGTGCTTCTACTAAATACTGAGCAAAGGGTCTGAATACTTAGGACCATGTGATATTTCAGTTTTAATTTAATAAATCTGCAAAAATGTCAACAATGTGACTTGTGTCGCAATTGTATACGCTATACAATTTTTTCTTTATTTGCTATTTTTTTCCCCATGAAAGTGGAGTTACCCTTTAAATAATGCATTACAATTTAGCTACACCCATTAGATTTTAGACGACTAAAATGAGTTTGTCGACTAAAATGTACTGGAGATTTAGTCGACTAAATACGACTAAAACTAAAACTCTTGCAGAAGACTAAAATGAGACTAAAACTAAAATGCTATTTTAGTCCTAAGACTAATGCCCCGTACACACGATCGGACTTTCCGACGGGAAATGTTGGATGTGAGGTTGTTTGCAGTAAGTCCGACCGTGTGTACGCTCCATCAGACAATTGTCGGACTTTCCACCAACAAATGTTGGCTAGCATGTTCTCAAATTTTCCGCCAACAAATGTTTGTTATTGGACTTTCTGATCGCGTGTACACAAGTCAGTCGGACAAAAGTTCAAAGTACAAACACGCATGCTCGGAAGCAGAAGCTGTTGGTCTTGTAAACTAGCATTTGTAATGGAAAAACATTTGTGACGTGGCAAATTATGAAATCTCCAAATTCAGCACACATTCTCTTCTTCTTTAATGGGATAATAATGAAGCTGTTTTGCTGGTGATACTGATGGAGTTATTGCAAATGAATTTTCAAAGGCTTTTTTTTTCTAGTGATATCAAGAATAATAATATTATGCTTTTTTTTTTTTTTATTTGGGCAAGTTATCACAACACCATTATCCCGTAGTTTTTAAGAACAAAGATACAACTTGTCAATTTTACATTGTATTTTTTAAAATGTAACTTCCTACTACTAAACTGTCATTTGATGTAAAACACATAGCCAAGTATTATTCTACACAATTTTTTTATTGTGCATTAAAAATTTTTTTTTTTAAATTAGACATGCTATCTGCCAATAGAACTTAACCAAAAAGTGCATTCTATGCATCCAAAAATATAGAAAATATACCAAATCAAATCATTATTCAACCAAAAAAATAACGTCAAAGCAATAACTCCAAAGCCAATAATAAATAACACGTTATCTTCTCCGATTCCGCAACATGTCTGGTTGACGAACGTCCGTTTAGAAACAAACTGAAAAGCGCTAAATGAAAAACGTGAAAAGAAAAGCGAGAATCAACACTCACCAAACTTCTACTATCACGAAATTAGCAGAAGGAGCCCAAAGGGTGGCGCTAAAGAGCTGAAAACCACGTTGTACGTCTTGTAAGTCACTACGTTCTTAATTGTTGGCCAATATTTGTGTGACCGTGTGTATGCAAGACAAGTTTGAGCCAAAACCCTTCAGACAAAAGTCCACGGTCTTGTTGTCGGAAAGCCCGATCGTGTGTACGGGGCTTTAGACTAAAACTATATAAAAATTTGCTGCCACAATTAATACTGGTGGGCACATCCACAAGAAGTTCCTACAAAGAGTCTACAGGATGTGCACAACGCAGGGAGAAAAATCATGAAAAAACGATGGAGAAAACCGCATTTTTGTAACAAAAAACAATGTAATCCTGTTTTACTTACAGAACTTTACATAACTGAGTATTCTTTTTATGAGAGGTTAGTCCTACTTTAAAGTAAACCCATATAAGGGAAATAAAGATGAAGAGAGAATCCTGGGAAACAGGCTATAAGGTGTCTGATTTGTGTTCCAACACCACTATGGCTGCCAGGAATGTGGCATTCCCAGATAATTTAACATAAAGGATTACAGGCCAGTAAAAATTATATATGTAGAAAAAGAGAACGTGAGATAGAGAGAACATTTCATTTTTCATTTCCTCTTCTTTTTTTATTCTCCTTTGAATGAGTTTCCTCGTCTTCTATCCAACATAAAAATGAGCGAGAGGCCAAGTCATCCAACAACAACGTTTAGTCTACCATAGAAGAATACAAATGTTCTTGGAAGACAAACTTGTTAGCTGGATACAGAAGAAACATCTGACGTGTTGCACACACATTTATGGCTTACAAATAATTACTGTCCTTCTTGCCAATTAATTAAACGATAGCAGATTGCCATGTGCGAAGCCGCTACATTTAATCTATTGGGCAAAGTCCCATCTTCTCTAAAGTTCTTCTGGGAGCAGAACTACCTATAGTGTCTCTGCTGCATCACTTGTATGACAACACCTGAAAAGGAAGAGGAGCTTTTGTCAAATGTAAGGAATTATAATGATAGTCCCACACACAGTGGCGGTGAGTCCATTAGGGGCGCCCGGGCGCCGCCCCCTCTCTCTAGCCACTCCCTCTGTGTACTGTAGATAGATTCATGCATTGCATGAATCTATCTACGGCTGCTGTAGCCACCCCCTATTCAGGCGTCCGGCCCCTTTTCGGGTGCCTGAATTACATCGGCGGAGGGGGGGGGGGTGTTTTTGAAGCACCTGTTGAGAGCCATAGGCTCTAATAGGCTTAAAAAAAAGGTGCACTGCGAGCACAAACCATTGCGCTTGCAGTGCACTGGGTGTGTTAGCAAAGCAAATGAATATTTGCTTTGCTAACACAGAACCGCCTCTCAGCCAGTCAGGAGGCCCGAATGTAATACCGGCCACCTGATTGGCTAAAGGCAGAGGCAATCCCATTGGTGCCAAGGAATACAGGAAGAAGACATGCACGGAGGAATCGGAGGACACACCATCCATTGCCGCGCTACCGTCCCGCAGCTCGCCGCCTTACCAGCTGGCTGACACACCACCACGATGAGGTAAGTGCCGGGCAGACAGCGGCTGGGCACAGTGGCTACATATTATGGGCACAAAGGCTGCAATTAATGGAGCACAGTTGTCTGCATTTGTGGGGCACAGTGGCTGCATATTATGGGCACAGTGGCTGAATATGATGGGGCACAGTTGGCTGCATTTGATGAGCACAGAGGCTGCATATGATGGACACAGGTGGTTGCATATGATGGGCACAGTTGGCTGCATATTATGGGCACAGGTGGCTGCATATGATGGGCACAGGTGGCTGCATATGATGGGCACAGTTGGCTGCATATGATGGGCACAGTTGGCTGCATATGATGGGCACAGTGGCTGCATTTGATGGGCACAGTGGCTGCATTTGATGTGGAAAGGTTTGGGAAATGATTGCACTTAACCAATCATATGTAAAGCTGCTAACACTAAAACAAACAAAGTCAAAGAAATATGCGAAAACACAGTGTAGCGCTAAGATCCATCAAAAATACAACATACTATACAGTGCATTAAAGATGTGTAAACATTAAATACTAATGTATACAGGAAAAATAATAATGTATACAAGAAATTAATAATAATGAAGTCCATTGACTGAAACAGTGAAAACGTGAAATCACCACTATAGTGAGCTCATTTAAGCAAATGTCCACAAATGTGAAGGACTTAAGATCCACTCTTGAGATTACTGAATAGTGGAATAGAGTGTGACTGGTAGTTGAGACGCCAGAAATAGTATATCTTCCACCAAGAAAATATAGATGTATATTCTTATCAGACGGAGTGGTCTCACATGCCAGCGGCAGTGGGTCAGTCGAGCTTGTATCGGCCAAAGCCTGGGACTCCAATGTTGCAAGAGGCTTGATGGAACTGGAACCTGGTTGGGGATCGATACAGAAGTAGGTAGTAAGTAGGCAGGTGTTCTCACCCGGACCAATGTAAGGATGATGAAAAACAAAAAGCCTCCATATGGTGCAGATCAAAAAAGGGGATTTTATGTAAAAAGTACATACATTAAATCATAGAGGTGTGTACAAAAATGTGATCACAAGGGTTAAAAGCAATGTGGGGAGCAGTAAAATGTAAGTCCAAAGGGGCCCAAAGATCACAGCCTGAAGAAGGACCATGCATGCTCCGAACGCGCGCCTGCTGGCCCTGTGCCCCACATTCAGTGACGTCACAGCCGACGGGGAGACAACTGCCAGCTTGACTCGGAGCCTTGGATACCCCTGCAGATAGCGAGACAGCAGCAGCACCCCACACCGCCAGCTATCTGGATCAGGACTACACAGCGAGCCTCCCCTTCTGACTAGCCATTTTAACCTTTACCCTGTGAGTTAATTATTTTAATTTTTTATCTTAATAAATTCATCATTTATCATTTTAATATACTGCACTCAAATGAGCGCCGCTGTTTTCCACATTATATATCTACAGAGCTGCTTCCTCTTCCACAGCTGGCTGCACCTCTAGAGTGCTATATACATCTTTAACCTATTGAACTTGTTCCTAATCCATTCTAGCCTGAACTGAATTTTCCAGGGTCCAAGCTACCCCCAACCACTGGATTTTATTGTCATAATCACCTTTACCTATAGTTTTGTTTCCCACCCATTTTTCTCTCTCCAAGTGCCACTATACTCCCCCCCTCTCTTCTCGTTAACTATAGCAGCCTTGTGACTTCTATGAGTATCTGGTAAAGCTTGTAGGGGGAGTTTTCATTCTACTCTGACTGTCCTATGAGGCTGCAGGACCCCTGACCCTCTGTCTGGACAGTGCTGATTGGCCCTGTGTTGATCACATGCCCCCTCCCAAAAAAAAAAAAACTATCAGGAGACGGATTGGGGACAGTGGAAGAAGGGGAGGATCAGAGAAGAAAGGATCAAACAGCCTTTTTACATAATGCTGAACATTACCCCAGTGAGCATAACAAGCATGCTTTACTGCATGTACAGACTGATTTTAGTGTTGTGGGTTTAGTAATACTTTAATTTTCAAGTGTTCCTTTAGGGTAAAATCAATTCAGTGGGGAGAATGCCCCATACAATGCTGGCAAGATTAAAAAATGCTCCTCTTACAACCGTGGCCAGACTGCCACCATTACAGACAACATCGGTGTACTGCCTCTGACTCTGCCAAGTGGTGTTGGCCCTAGAGCTAGGCAGGCACTATCAGGTGGAAGGTCAATCAACCACAACTCAGGGAACCCCTAGCAACATCTGGAGGAAACCTAAGGTTTCTAAAGAACCCTAGTTGAGAATGGCTATTGTAGACAATTTTTGCTCTTCCAACCTTGTGTTAACAGTTTGGACCCTTTACTGTTCAAGCATGACTGTGCCTCTGTGTACAAAACCAGCTCTATGAAGACATGGTGTGAACAGTTTGGTAAAGAAGAACCTGAGTGACCTGTGCAGAGCCCTGACCTCAACCTTACTGAAAACCTTTGGGATGAATTGGAATCCTAATTGTGAGCCAACATCAGTACCTAACCTTAAAAACTGCACAAGTTTCCACAGACACACTCCAAAATCCTGTGGAATGAGTGGAGGCTGGTATAGCCACAAAGGGAGGCAACTTCATAATAATGGCTTGGTTTTGGAATGGAATGATCAATAAGCTAATATAGGTGATGGTTAAGGACTTTTGTCTCTATAGTGTATCTGTACACAATGCACACATGTATTCCCAGGCAGTGGTTACATGGGGGGTCCAAAAATTGTTCTCACGTGGGAGCTCTTTGGAGACATCTTACACCACTGCACTGACTGCAAGTGATATAAGGTTTGCAGTAGGTTTGGAGTAATATCACTAGTTTTTCTATATACAAATAGGTCAACTGAATCAACAATTAGTTGCAGAAAATTTCCAAAATGCAGAGAAATCTTCTTCAAGACTTGGAATTATTAGAGTTCCCTGTCATTTTTTTTTTTTTTGCCACATGTGTCCCATTGGGGAGATTTCCCTCAACATCCTGTCCCATGGCCACAACAGAAAGTGAGAGGAAATCCCTCCATAGTGAGAGATTTCACTTCCATTCCAGTTATGGTCCACGGTCAAAATTTGGAATTTTCTTTCACTTTTACTTTTCGGTGATAAAGGTTACCAGGACAAAGAGAGAGGGTGACTCTCCCTAACAGGAACACAGACAGCAATAGAAACCATGCAGGTGGTCTCGGACCTTAGGTTTATTCCTTACCTGGTAAGCTGTAACTCCTTAAAAGAGAAGTAAAGAGGTTTTTTTTCAGAATATTACAGTAGCGGTACCCCCGTAGGGGCTGCTGAAAGTTGTGGCCCACATGTCACCCTGCCCAGCCCAGCATTCACTTCCCAGTCACCTTGGAGACAATGATCAGTCCATGTGCTTGTTTTTTTTTTATTTTTATTGAGAGATGTGAGCTTGGATAGGGATGGGAATATATGGGACGCTCAGTAGAACAAGCAATTGGTTGATTGTATTGGGACAACTATATACACTTGGCTACTTCAGTCTCCTCCAGCACTTCTCTTGCTTGAAGACTGTTACTCTCTCCTCTCTCTCCTGCACAACACTTAACTCCTAGCAAAGCTAGTCCATGGTTAGGCCCAACTCTGACTCAGTCAGGCCCTAGAAATTTCCATTTGCAGGCAAGACCGCGGGCCAATTTACTGTAGCAAACAATGGTAATAGGAAGTCTTTAGTGCTATCTGCCCTAAGGTGGACTACTGCTCCCAGTAAGCCCACTTCAGGTCCTGCCAGCCCTCCCGGCTGCAACTGCCTGACTCCACTGCCTGTGACATCACAGTCCTTACTGCTGGCTCTGCATCCATCCAGTCCTCTCAGGCATGCCTCCTCAGTCCTCCTGACCATGCCTGTCACTCACTGGTCCTCCTGGCCATACACACACCGGTGGATCCCTCCTGAAGACTTGCCCGGCAGTAGTAGCTCCCACTGTCCTCTCTGACTCCTCTCTGTGCCTCCTGTCCAGATCCTTCATGCATTCTTGAAAGGATCCTTCCTGCAACCGAATCATAGGCCCAAGGTCACCCCCCCTCCCAGACTGGGGGACGCCCTTAAAGGCCCCGACAGCCTAGTACCCCATCCTCAGTTCTTCCACCTGACAACTCCTCCCCAGCTGGGTTGACCCTGGGTATACCTGCCCCATGCCAATCCTTTAGGCCTGCCTAAATTTACCTGTACCAAAAATCTACCTCCAGCACCTACCTAAGTCGAGGGTGCTACATTACTTACTTGGTGGATGCAGCATCAGTCCCATGCTGCATCTGTTCCCCGCCGGCTCTAACACTGAGAACCGAGCGTTTAAACACCGCCGATCACAGCTCCCTGAGCAGAGAGCTGGTGACTGTCAGTCACTGCTGTCTGCTCTGCCCCCCGACCCTCACCGGTCACTGGGGCGCCAGGCTGCGGAGGGGGCAAGAGTGGCCGGATCAGACTCTCAATGGTTCGCTGTGAGGCTAACGCAGGTACCGGTCCAGGCATGGGAGCGGATCCCCAGGGCGTGTGGCCTGCTAATGCTGCCAATACTGCTGTTTGTAATAAGAAAGTATAGCTGACTGCCACCGTCTGTGTGATCTCCTGCAACTTCCCCACGCCATGTGTTGCTTGACTGAGAGGAGCACCCCCCTTTGTTGTTGTGCTTTGTCTCCAGAGCCAGGTGTGGAGCGACTTGCTTGATTCCCCCTTGCCCCCCACTGGTACACTTGTCAGAGTGGATCTGTGTAAACAAAGCAGGAGTAATGCCCCGTACACACGGTCGGACTTTGTTCGGACATTCCGACAACAAAATCCTAGGATTTTTTCCGACGGATGTTGGCTCAAACTTGTCTTGCATACACACGGTCACACGAAGTTGTCGGAAAATCCGATCGTTTTAAGTGCGGTGACGTAAAACATGTACGTCGGGACTATAAACGGGGCAGTGGCCAATAGCTTTCATCTCTTTATTTATTCTGAGCATGCGTGGCACTTTGTCCGTCGGATTTGTGTACACACGATCGGAATTTCCGACAACGGATTTTGTTGTCGGAAAATTTTATCTCCTGCTCTCCAACTTTGTGTGTCGGAAAATCCGATGGAAAATGTCCGATGGAGCCCACACACGGTCGGAATTTCCGACAACAAGGTCCTATCACACATTTTCCGTCGGAAAATCCGACCGTGTGTACGGGGCATAAGAGTTACAGCTTGTGCAATAAATGTTGATTTTATAATACTACACTTAGTTGGTGCCTCCCCCTCCCTGCTTTTTACATGTGAGAGTTGCAGCTGCAGACTGTGCATGTTTGCCCATTTTACCTCCCTTCCTTTTCACTCCTGATTCTCCTCCCTCCCTAATGCAGTGCAGACCAGAGCCAATCAGTGTGAAAGAATACAGTACACAGAAGCCGCTGAGGACACTAGAATATGTAGTTTAATGGGGCACTGTATAATGGAAGTGAATGGCTGCAGGAACTACAGGAGCCCAAATCCCTGGACACTTGAGAAGGGGAGAATCAGAGGTGCTTTACCTGGGCATATCTAGAGACTGAGGGGCAGTCCTGAGAGGTGAGCGAGAGGGGCAGACCTACTATCAGGGTATCTATAGGACTCCACATCCTATAAATGTGGAGTCCTATAGATAAGAGGCCCAGAGCCAAGAGCCTAAGCCGCTGCAAGCCTCCTGTGTGCAGGGACCTGGATCAGTGCAAACCCATCGCTAGGGTGCTTGCGCACACACCAGGGGCCAAAGGACTGACACACTGAGAGTCCTCCTGACGTACTGGAACCCAAAGCCTGGAGGAACCCATCGCCAAGAGAGCCTACTGTCAGGGCGAGCCAGAGAGGTACTACTCGTGAGGACAGGAACTTCTGGAACAGCTGACAACAGAGTGCATGGGACCAGGCCTACTACCTGCCAGGAGTGGTGAGCCAAACTATGCATCCTAAACTCCTGTGACACACAGTTAAGGCTACAGAGACTGCTCTTACCTAGCAGATAATCTGTCACTCATCACCCACACTCTTAAAGGGACAGTGTACCACCTGCAGAAGAGCCCCACCAAAAATCAGCTGCTATTCAGTAATCAGTTGACTAATGTACTTTGGTCAACTTCTGAGGTTCCCCCTTATTAGGCACGAGTGAATCCACCCATCAAAGATGCTGTATGCGAAGGGTGCACCCAAGGTCACTATTGTTGTGTTAGTTGATTCTGACTGCCAGTTATTGGTTACATTAGTTAAAACTTGAGCTTACAGAGCCACATTTCAGTTGAATTATCCAGTTGTAGGCAAGTATTTTCCTCATCTAGTTTTTGCAGCTTTGAAGGTGTTCTGTTGTCTGCCAATTCACACACTGTTTAACTGCCTTAATATAATGTATTTACCCGTATTTATCGGCGTATTACACGCACAGGCGTATAACACGCACATTTATTTTAAGAGGTAAGTTTCAGGAAAAAAACTTAAATTTTAAATAAGGAATGCCCATCTGCAGCCTCATCAGTCCACAACAATGCAGCCTCACCATTGCCATCAATGCAGCAGCCTCACCATTGCCATCAATGCAGCCTGATCGATGCCCATCTGCAGCCTAGAGGGGACAGGGAGGGGGCGGGACGAGCACCAACAGATTACATACAGTGAGAATCTCCTATGATAGACAGAACAGTGGTCCAATGGCATCCCAGGAGACGGGACTTCCTATTACAGAGGCTGCCAAGTAAACAGGAGATTCTCACTGTATTTAATCTGACGGCGCTCGTCCCGACCCCTTCCCTGTCCCCTCCGAGGCAGCTAAAATTTAAGTTTTGGCGTATAACACGCACACGCTATTTGCACCCAATTTTCATGGTGAAAAAGTGAGTGTTTTACGCCAATAAATACAGTAATTAATCTACCATTCATTACATTCTGTGTGCTGACACGGAGTGCAGGTATACTAATGATTAAATCACTAGGTGTGAGCGAGTCTCAGACCACAACCAGATATGTCAGTGGGGATCGAGCAGTTTACTAAGTCGTGGCAGAACAGAAAACGCATCATCACCAGTGACCCCTGCGGGGGTAAGCGCCACACATGTTTTCAATCTCTTTAAAGACACTTACTAAAAGCGCCCTATTGAGGCCAGTTATAGCATGTACAGTCAGGTCCATAAATATTGGGACATCGACACAATTCTAATCTTTTTAGCTCTATACACCATCACAATGAATCTGGCCAACTGTTGTGAACGGTGTTTTCTTACATAGTTACATAGTAGGTGAGGTTGAAAAAAGACACAAGTCCATCAAGTCCAACCTATGTGTGTGATTATGTGTCAGTATTACATTACATATCCCTGTATATTGCGGTCATTCAGGTGATTATCTAATAGTTTCTTGAAGCTATCAATGCTCCCCGCTGAGACCACCGCCTGTGGAAGGGAATTCCACATCCTTGCCGCTCTTACAGTAAAGAACCCTCTACGTAGTTTAAGGTTAAACCTCTTTTCCTCTAATTGCAATGAGTGGCCACGAGTCTTATTAAACTCTCTTCTGCGAAAAAGTTTTATCCCTATTGTGGGGTCAGCAGTACAGTATTTGTAAATTGAAATCATATCCCCTCTCAAGCGTCTCTTCTCCAGAGAGAATAAGTTCAGTGCTCGCAACCTTTCCTCATAACTAAGATCCTCCAGACCCTTTATTAGCTTTGTTGCCCTTCTTTGTACTCGCTCCATTTCCAGTACGTCCCTCCTGAGGACTGGTGCCCAGAACTGGACAGCATACTCCAGGTGTGGGCGGACCAGAGTCTTGTAGAGTGGGAGAATTATCGTTTTATCTCTGCAGTTGATCCCCCTTTTAATGCATGCCAATATTCTGTTTGCTTTATTAGCAGCAGCTTGGCATTGCATGCCGTTGCTGAGCCTATCATCCACTAGGACCCCCAAGTCCTTTTCCATCCTAGATTCCCCCAGAGGTTCTCCCCCCAGTGTATAGATTGCATTCATATTTTTGACACCCAAATGCATTATTTTACATTTTTCTACATTGAACCTCATTTGCCATGTAGTCGCCCACCCCATTAATTTGTTCAGGTCTTTTTGCAAGATTTCCACATCCTGCGGAGAAGTTATTGCCCTGCTTAGCTTAGTATCGTCTGCAAATACAGAGATGGAACTGTTTATCCCATCCTCCAGGTCATTTATGAACAAATTAAATAGGATTGGTCCCAGCACAGAACCCTGGGGGACCCCACTACCCACCCCTGACCATTCTGAGTACTCCCCATTTATCACCACCCTCTGAACACGCCCTTGTAGCCAGTTTTCAATCCATGTACTCACCCTATGGTCCATGCCAACGCACCTTATTTTGTACAGTAAACGTTTATGGGGAACTGTGTCAAATGCTTTTGCAAAATCCAGATACACCACGTCTACGGGCCTTCCTTTATCTAGATGGCAACTCACCTCCTCATAGAAGGTTAATAGATTGGTTTGGCAAGAACGATTCTTCATGAATCCATGCTGATTACTGCTAATGATATCATTCTTATTACTAAAATCTTGTATATAGTCCCTTATCATCCCCTCCAAGAGTTTACATACTATTGATGTTAGGCTAACTGGTCTGTAATTCCCAGGGATGTTTTTTGGGCCCTTTTTAAATATTGGTGCTACATTGGCTTTTCTCCAATCAGCTGGCACCATTCCAGTCAATAGACTGTCTGTAAAAATTAGGAACAACGGTCTGGCAATCACCTGACTGGGCTGGGACAAGGGGTGGGCAGAAGGGAAGGCTGCCCTGGGCACTGTAGTATCATGTGAGGTGGGGGAGGGGGGGCACTGCAAGGAGATTGGGGGGGGGGGTTTGTGTTGGGAGGGGGAATATGGGGGGCGGCAGCAGGGGGTAAGAATTGTTCTAGCAGGGGAAATTTGGGGGGCGGGGGTGCTAGGAGTGGTGATTTAGGGGGATTTGTGTTGGGAGGGGGGGTGGGGGAAGAGCATTTGTGCTAGGAGGGGGATTTGGGAGGTTTGTGCTAGGAGAGATGATATGGTAGAGGAGGGAGGGAAATTGTGCTAGGAGTGGATATTTTCTTCTTTTTTTTGGGGGGGGGGGGGGATTTGTGCTAGTAGGGATGGGGGGATCTGTGCTAGGTGGTGAAATTTTGGGGGAAGTATTTGTGCTAGGAGAGGGGGGATTAGGGGGGGGAATTGTGCTGAGAGAGTGGATTTGGGGGAAATTTGTGCTGGGGAGGTGGATTTGGAGTGAGGGGGAGGATGTGTACTCAAAGGGGAAATTTGAAGGGTAGAGGATTTGTGTTAGGGTTTTTTTTTTTGGAGGGGGGGCATTTTTGCTGGGGGGATTTGGGGGATAGGGGGCAGATATATGTGTTGAGAATGGGAGATTTCAGCACGGGGGCAGATTTGTACTGAGAGGAGGTGGAATTTTTGCTTAGGGGGTAAGCATGCAGATTAGTGCTCAATTTTTTTTGGGGGGGGGGGTTTGCTGACAATGCTCATACATCTTGGAGGTGGCGGGGGCATTTTCACCATTCATTTGGCATGTTCGCCCTGGGCTCTAGATGAGCTTGTCCCGGTGTTCTGCAGAGAAAGTTCCACTCGGCGGATAAGGACCCCCTTCTACTGCGCAGGCGCTGCACCTGCGCAGTAGGTTCTGGTGGAAATAGCCGAAGGTGAAAAGGGGAAAATCAGCTGTACACAGCGCCTGTAAGAGGGCCCCTCGTGGGCTCGCTTCGCTCGCCACGCTTCGGGCACGGCCTCGCTTCGCTCGGCTCTTTTTATTCCCCCTCTAGGTCCACTTGGATGGTAGGGAAGGAACCTGGACCTAGGGCGCAGGCGCCGTGTACAGCTGATTGAACATTTTGAGCTTCAGTTATCTCCGGTGGCTGATAGTAGTTCGTACTGCGCAGGCGCTGAGCCTGCGCAGTACAGGGGGGGTCCTTATCCGCCGAGGGAACTTTCTCGGCAAGACACTGGCACTGCTATGAAATCAACTGACTTTCTTCAACCATGAACTACTGATTAGTAGAATCCAATGATTTTGATATTCATTTTTTGGACTTTAGCAATAATACTTGGCAGGAATTTCAACCCTTTTTACTCTATCCAAAACAAACAGTAAGGGTGGTAAAATTTTGTTATGAAAACGTTTGTTACATTAAGCCATTCTTCTCTACATCATTACAAATGCAGAAGTAGGACATGCAGATAACACATTATTTACAGTAACTCACAAAAGTCAGTACACCCCTCACATTTTTGTAAATATTTTATTATATCTTTTCATGTGACAACACTGAAGAAATGACACTTTGCTACAATGTAAAGTAGTGAGTGTACAGCTTGTATAACAGTGTAAATTTGCTGTCCCTTCAAAATAACTCAACACACGGCCATTAATGTCTAAACTGCTGGCAACAAAAGTGAGTACACCCCTAAGTGAAAATGTCAATATTGGGCCCAAAGTGTCAATATTTTGTGTGGCCACCATTATTTTCCAGCACTACCTTAACCCTCTTGGGCATGGAGTTCACCAGAGCTTCACAGGTTGTCACTGGAGTCCTCTACCACTCCTTCATGATGACATCACGGAGCTGGTGAATGTTAGAGACCTTGCGCTCCTCCACCTTCCGTTTGAGGATGCCCCACAGATGCTCAATAGGGTTTAGGTCTGGAGACATGCTTGGCCAGTCCATCACCTTTACCCTCAGCTTCTTTAGCAAGGCAGTGGTCGTCATGGAGGTGTGTTTGGGGTCGTTATCATGTTGGAATACTGCCCTGCGGCCCAGTCTCTGAAGGGAGGGGATCATGCTCTGCTTCAGTATGTCACAGTACATGTTGGCATTCATGGTTCCCTCAATGAACTGTAGCTCCTCAGTGCCGGCAGCACTCATGCAGCCCCAGACCATGACACTCCCACCACCATGCTTGATTGTAGGCAAGACATACTTGTCTTTGTACTCCTCACCTGGTTGCCGCAACACGCACTTGATACCATCTGAACCAAATAAGTTTATCTTGGCCTCATAGGACCACAGGACATGGTTCCAGTAATCCATATCCTTAGTCTGCTTGTCTTCAGCAAACTGTTTGCAGGCTTTCATGTGCATCATCTTTAGAAGAGGCTTCCTTCTGGGATGACAGCCATGCAGACCAATTTGATGCAGTGTGCGGCGTATGGTCTAAGGACTGACAGGCTGACACCCCACCCCTACAACTTCTGCAACAATGCTGGCAGCACTCATACGTCTATTTCCCAAAGACAACTTCTGACACTGAGCATGTGGACTCAACTTCTTTGGTCGACCATGGCGAGGCCTGTTCTGAGTGGAACCTGTCCTGTTAAGTCGCTGTATGGTCTTGGCCACTGTGCTGCAGCTCAGTTTCAGTGTCTTGGCAATCTTTTTATAGCCTAGGCCATCTTTATGTAGAGAAACAATTCTTTTATTCAGATCCTCAGAGAGTTCTTTGCCATGAGGTGCCATGTTGAACTTCCAGTGACCAGTATGAGAGAGTGAGAGCGATAACACCAAATTTAACACACCTGCTCCCCATTCACACCTGAGACCCTGTAACACTAATGATTTACATGATACTGGGGAGGGAAAATGGCTAATTGGGCCCAGATTGGACATTTTCACTTAGGGGTGTACTCACTTTTGTTGCCCGCGGTTTAGACATTAATGGCTGTGTGTTGAGTTATTTTGAGGGGACAGCAAATTTACACTGTTATACAAGCTGTACACTCACTACTTTACATTGTAGCAAAGAGTCATTTCTTTAGTGTTGTCACATGATAGAATAAAATCTTTACAAAAATGTGAGGGGTGTACTTACTTTTGTGAGATACTGTATGTATTCCAGGAGTAATGGGCCCTCGCATTGATGTATGAGTCATGAAAGGGTTAATAGATCCCTTTATCCACGCTGCAGCAGAAACGCCCTGGGGCGTCACTTTCCCACGCACACATCTTGTACTGTAACAAATGCAAACCAACATAGATTCTGAGCCATCTCCTATCTGTAGCCTATCCAGGTTCATGTCTGAGGAATCCCTCTTCTCTGCCAAGTGAGAAATCAATTTCAGCTTGTCATGCCAATGAGAGGCTCATCATGTTCACTGCTGTTCCCGCTGACCCCGGGGTGTGAGTACTGCCTGGAACCAAGAGACAGCAGGCTGAAACCAAACACTGACTGCTCCAATCACAAGTGTGAGCTCTGCAGCCAAGATCAGCGTTGTTATCCCCCGTCTACTAGCAGTATATATTGTCACCATTACAGAACATAACCCAAAACATTAGTTGTCAGAGCTCTGCTCATATACAGTATACAGAGTATGATCTGATTGTACAATCTCCTGCAATCTCACCACACACATTACAATCTGGCTATACAATCTCCCTTAAATCTACCAACAACTATGTAGTGCAAGGGCCTGCCTGACTGGATACAAATTGATTGGGGTAGTTTAGGTAGAACCTTGTTCTAAGGGCCAGTTCACGCCACATGCAGTCCAGTGCATTTTTTTTCTGCATTAAAAGCGCATAGAAAGTAGGTTATATGGTTTCCAAGGGCATAGTTCATATCAGTGCAGTCAGTTCCAGGGCTTTCCAGTTCCAGAAAAAAAAGTAGAACATGCTGCATTTCACCTGCACTGGACTGAACTGGAACACAGTAAAAAACACTTCAAAAATGCACCGGAATGCACTGGAACGCATCAAAAACGCACTGGACCCCAGTACAGAAAACAGAAAAAAAATCATTTGGAATATAGCCAAGTCCTGAGCCTCTCCAAGCCTAATGGTGACCTCCAGAATTAGGGACAGCTGACATCCTTCTGTGTAGAGTGGGTTACGAGGCATGGTGGGTGCAATGTAAGGTAGATTAATGGGTGCCAGACACTTCTTGAATGCAAAGAGATTTATTGTCTCTTAAACACAACTGTGGGTGAGAGGGTTAGGGCCAGGACACCCTTTAGTAGTTGCAATGTTAATTAGCAGACTTCGAGACTTCGAGACTTCTATAGGTAGGCAACAATGCAGGGAAAGGCATCCAGCCAGTTGCCACATCTGAATGTGTAGATGCACTGTCTCCTATGGCAACAATCTTGAACAGTTTCTAACAAAGGTTGCAATAAACTCTTTCACTTTCTCCACAATCTCCTCTTTTGATCTTCACTCAACTGAGCTCCCAGTCTATCACCTAGACCCGCTGATCCACTGCCACTGGATCTCCTGAGCTCTTCCAGTCCTCTCACTGAGTATCTTCCTCAAGCGTCCCTACTGGGTCTCTAGCTTGGCACTCACAGATACTCCTCAAGCGTAACCCCACTGGCTTGCGCGGTCCCTGGCTTGGCACACAAGACTGATTTGCAAGCGTCACCTCCACTGGCTGAGTCCCTGGCTTGACACCTGCCGAAGTTTCCCAATTCATCACAATCCCCGGCTGGTGAGAATACTGCTCCAGTACTTGCTTCAGCTACTCACTGTGGTCCCTGGTAAAAAGGTGGATGGTCCCTCAGTGGTGACAGCTTCCCCTCTACCTCCGACCACGACAGGTTCTCCGGCTGGCAGAACCGTCACTTTTGGTTGAACTGCAAGCCGCAGTCCCAACCCTGCACTGCTCTCTTGCTTCTGGATAGGCCCTCAGACAGCCTAGCAGCCAGATGTCCCCAGGATAGGCCTCAGGCTCTGGCCTAGTAGCCCAGGGCAGCACAACACACGTCCACCCAGACAGCCGTCCTGGTGGCACAGAACCCCGATCACCTGACCTCACCCAAACAAATAGGCTCTGCCAGCAGGCCAAGGGGCCCAAGAAGATCCCTGCCCATTGGCTGAGATAACCCATCTATTCCTAATCTGTCCTTGCAATGCCCTTGTCTTATCTAATGTCACCAGATACCCGGCCATCTAGTGACAGAAGAGAGAAGTGCAGTAATTCCAGAATTAGGGTGGAATCAATTGATCTCCTATCAATTGGCCAAGGCAACTACACCTGGCAGGTAAATTTACTAGCAAACCTGCCTAAACGTCAGGGTTCTACAGGAATGCAACTGGAAATGCATAAAAAACACATCACAAATGCACTAGAATGCACCAAAAACAAGTTAAAACTGCACATGCAAAAACGCATCTGGAACGAATTTGGAGTGCGTTTTTGTGGTGTGAACCAGCCCTCTTTCCTCCTGCTGGTGATCCCTCTAGTGACAAATAGATCTCTATATAAAGGCATGAGGACCTCATTCTTCCTGCTGTTGATTCCTCTAGTGATATCTAAAGATCTATATAGAGGAATCAGGACTTCCTTTCTCCTGCTGGTGATAACTAAAGATCTACATAGCGGAATAAAGACCTCTTCCTCCTGCTGGTGATTGCTAAATATCTATATAGGGGAATCAGGACCTCCTTCCTCCAGCTGATGATAACTAAAGATCTATATAAGGGAATCAGGACCTTCTTCCTCCAGCTGATGATAACTAAAGATCTATATGGGGGAATCAGGACCTCCTTCCTCCAGCTGATGATAACTAAAGATCTATATAGGGGAATCAGGACCTCCTTCCTCCAGCTGATGATAACTAAAGATCTATATAGGGGAATCAGGACCTCCTTCCTCCAGCTGATGATAACTAAAGATCTATATAGGGGAATCAGGACTTCCTTCCTCATGCTGGGGATCCCTCTAGTGATAATTAAAGATCTATAATCTATATAGGAGAATTAGGGCCTCTTTCATCCTGCTGGTTCCAACGCACTATTCCCACTGCACACATTCCTGTAAAGATGTCTGTATTAGTTAGTGGGTGCTAAAGCGACCACCGGTTGGAACCATGTGTAGTCAGAGAGAATAATGTCACCAGCACACCAAGATCTCCAAAAATGGAGGGAGGGATCCTGCGTGGCTCTGAAATGTTGCTTTCTGTTGTAATGATGTGATCGCTGTAATGATTTGAACCCATTTTTGGAGATCTTGGTGTGCTGGTAACATTACTCTCTCATCCTGCTGGTGACACCTCCGGCTGACGACACAGAGCAGGTCCAGGCTCTGCAGGGATCCCGGCAACAATGTCGGAATCCAACCAGATGCCTGACCGGCAGCTGGCTCAGCCTCTCAGCATGCCGCTGAGAACCTAAGCCAGCCGCTTCCTCCCCTTTTACAGCCCAAAGCTCCAGTGAGAGCTGGAGGGGCAGAACAGAGAGAGGTGACTGATAGTCAATGCTCTCTGCTCACTGAAGACCAAGAACAGAGTGAACAGTGGTCATATGATCTCAATCTAAGAGCTGGCGGAAGACAGCTGCAGCTCCGATCAATGCTGACGCTATCTAGGTAAGTATGATTGTTTTTTTTTTTTAAACCCGCACTTTTCTTTTAAAGCCAAGGAGACCATGGAGATCTTCTGCAGTGTAGAAGCCATGGATTCACAATGTAGAATTTCTTCCTCTTTAGCCCTGCATAGCACTAGCTTCCCTCATCTCATAAGCTTTCCTTGCCACAGTGGTACACTTATGGAGTATTTTATGTGGTTTGGGTCACTGTGGCATGAGTGGTGTTTGGAGAACTTGAGAAATGGACTGCCCAGTTTTTGGCTCGGTTGCGCTTGGGCAAATCTTGTTTGTCACATAATATCTGCCTTTGGAGAAGAGGTTTGCGTGATTTTTCAGGTGGAATTTTAGAGCCAGCAGAAGGCCTACATATGTCCAGGAACCAGATTATTTACATCAACATTAATAGTTTAAGATAGCTAAACCAATTAGACGCAGTGCCTTGAAAAAGTATTCACACCCCTTGAAATTTTCCACATTTTGTCATGTTACAACCAAAAACGTAAAAGTATTTTAAAGGATTTTATGTGATAGACCAACACAACATGGCACATAATTGTGAAGTGGAAGAAAAATGATAAATGGTTTTCAAGAAGAGAAGAGTGGCAAGGAGAAAGCCATTGTTGAAAGAAAGCCTTAAGAAGTCCCGTTTGCAGTTTGCGAGAAGCAATGTGGAGGACACAGCAAACATGTGGAAGAAGGTGCTCTGGTCAGATGAGACCAAAATTGAACTTTTTGACCTAAAAGCAAAAGGCTATGTGTGGCAGAAAACTAACACTGCACATCACCCTGAACACACCATCCCCACCGTGAAACATGGTGGTTGCAGCATCATGTTGTGGGGATGCTTTTCTTCAGCAAGGACAGGGAAGCTATTCAGAGTTGATGGGAAGATGGATGGAGCCAAATACAGGGTAATGTGATGCCCTGTACACACGACCGGTTTTGCCGTCGGAATAAACTCCAAAGGTTTTTCCGACGGAACTCCGACGGAATTCCATTCAAGCGGTCTTGCCTACACACGGTCAAACCAAAGTCTGACTAAAGTCTGACCGTCCAGAACGCGGTGACGTACAACACGTACGACAGGACTAGAAAAAGGGAATTCAATAGCCAGTAGACAATAGCTTCCGTCTTGTACTTGCTTCAGAGCATGCGTCGTTTTTGGTCCGTCGGGAGCGGAGGTTCACCTTTCAGCAGGACAACTACCCCAAACATACAACCAGAGCTACAATGGAATGGTTTAGATCAAAGCATACTCATGTGTTATGCCACGTACACACGAGCGGAATGTCCGACAGAAAAAGTCAGACGGAAGTTTTTCATTGTGTATTCCGATCATGTGTATGCCTCATCTGACTTTTTTTTTAGAAAATTCTGACGGACCTAGAAATTGAACATGTTCTAAATATTTCCGATGGAACCAATTCCTATCGGGAAAACCGCTCGTCTGTATGCTGTTCTGACAGACCAAAAACGACGCATGCCCTGAAGCAAGTATGAGACGGAAGCTATTGGCTACTGGCTATTGAACTTCCTTTTTCTAGTCCCGTCGTATGTGTTGTACGTCACCGCGTTCTGGACGGTCGGACTTTGGTTTGACCGTGTGGAGGCAAGACCGCTTGAATGGAATTCCGTCGGAGAAACCTTCAGAGTTTATTCCGACAGCAAAACCGGTCGTGTGTACAGGGCATAAGAATGGCCCAGTCAAAGTCCAGACCTAAATCTAATTGAGAATCTGTGGCAACACTTGAAAATTGCTGTTCAGACGCTTTCCATCCAATCTGACAGCTTGAGCTATTTTGCAAAGAAGAATGGGCAAAAATGTCACTCTTTAGATGTGCAAAGCTGGTAGAGACATCCCCAAAAAGACTTGCAGCTGTAATTGCAGCGAAAGGAGGTTCTACAAAGTATTGACTCAGGGGGGCTGAATACAAATGCACACCACATTTTTAACATATTTATTTGTAAAAAATTTTGAAAACCATTTATCATTTTCCTTCTACTTCACAATTATGTGCCACTTTGTGTTGGTCTGTCACATAAAATCCCAATAAAAGACATTTACGTTTTTGGTGGTAACATAAACATGACAAAATGTGGAAAATTTCAAGGGGTATGAATACTTTTTCAAGGCACTGTAACCGTTGGGGTCCAGCTCTGTTGCCTTTAGAAATAAAAACCTTCAACCCTTCAGCACTCAATCAAACACTTTAATTGGAGAGAGTCGGACTCTTTCCTAAGGAACCCATTTACCTGGACACCAATCTAAAACAGAGCAAAACACGATTTTTCATTTTGGGTGGGATTTTGGTTTTGAGAGATACGTTAAATGATTGAGTTTGATCGGCCAGCAATTTTCCCACCTGTTACTACAGAGAAAAAATTCCTGACCTGAAAAATGATCTGATTGATGGCGGGGCCCCCAACTGACCCTAATAACACAACCTCCCCCCCCCCCCCCCCCCCATTGCTACATATGATAATACATTCCTGAGCAGCATGTTTGCTGACAGAGGCAAATATGATTGTGTCATTTTACAAGCTGTGCGGACGGAGGTGTGAGAAATTGTAAGTGCTGCTAAAATGCTGCAAACCATAAAAATGCATCCAACATCAAAGTACAACCACAATACCGAGAGAAGCCAGCTGGAAAAAACTGTGTGTGGGATCAGGAATGAGACGAGCTCACATACATTCATTACTCCTATCTTGTATATTTAGCTTTTTAGTTTTTTAATTAAAAATGATGGCAGGGTATTTACACATTTTTGGGCAGGTTTCCTTTAAGGTTATGTTCAGACCAGAATCATATTTAATGAGAATGAACTCACCTTTGTTACAGACTCAGATTGCAGGGAAATCCCACCATTGTGGGAGGGGCAGAGACACAAATTACTGCAGGGAAATCTCACCATTGTGGGAGGGGCAGAGATACAAGCTGCTGCAGGGAAATCTCACCATTGTGGGAGGGGCAGAGACACAAGCTGCTGCAGGGAAATCTCTCCATTGTGGGAGGGGCAGAGACACAAATTACTGCAGGGAAATCTCACCACTGTGGGAGGGGCAGAGATACAAGCTGCTGCAGGGAAATCTCACCATTGTGGGAGGGGCAGAGACACAAACTACTGCAGGGAAATCTCACCATTGTGGGAGGGGCAGAGACACAAACTACTGCAGGGAAATCTCTCCATTGTGGGAGGGGCAGAGACACAAATTACTGCAGGGAAATCTCACCATTGTGGGAGGGGCAGAGACACAAGCTGCTGCAGGGAAATCTCACCATTGTGGGAGGGGCAGAGACACAAGCTGCTGCAGGGAAATCTCACCATTGTGGGAGGGGCAGAGACACAAACTACTGCAGGGAAATCTCACCATTGTGGGAGGGGCAGAGACACATGAAATCTCACCACTGTGGGAGGGGCAGAGACACAAGCTGCTGCAGGGAAATCTCACCATTGTGGGAGAGGCAGAGACACAAACCATACCTCCCAACCGTCCCTGATTCGCCGGGACCATCCCAGAAACTGATATATGTCCCGGAGTCCCAGTGAATCAGGTCTGAGTCCCGGAATGGAGCCCAGTGCTGGAACAAATTCCAGACACTGGGCTTCAGTGACCTGCTCAGAAGGGGTGCACTAGCCGCCTGCTTGCAGGAGGAGCTGAGAACAGGAGTACAGGATGGGGGAAGACCCGAGAACAGTAGCGACAGCAGTCTAGAGCCGTGTGTCTGCTCAGCTCCCTCTTCCTTCCCTCATCAGCACAGCCTGGTGTTGGCTATGAGAGACGTGCTGCACACTGTCTGCTGCCGCCCCGCTCTGCCCCCCACTGCCCAGGGTGAGAAAGAGCAGAGCCTGGGGCCACAGAGCGTAACAGCTTTGGTGCCGCTCAGCTAGACAGAGTGCTGCCTGCAGAACCTGAGGAAAAAGGGGACAAATGGTCCGCAGAGGTCCCCTTTACATCAGGGTCTGCAGAGGTTCCCCTTGCACTGTAAAGGGGAACCCTGCAGACTCTGATGTAAGGGGGAATTCTGTGCCAGGTAATATAAACCTGACCTGATGTAAAAGTCGAAATATCTTTTTTGTGCTGGGACGGAGGATTAGGGGGGTAGAAGAGGATTTATTCTGAGAGGAGTACTGGGGGGGAAGGAGGATTTGTGCTGTGAGGGGGAACTGAGGGGCGTGGAGATAAGTGCTAGGATAGGGAACAAGGGACAATTGTGCAGCGACTGGGGCTTTGGGGGAGGGTGGGGGAGGACTTATGCTAAGGGAGAGGCAAGATTTGTGATGGGAGGGGGGATTTGCATGGAAGGATTTGTTCTGTTTTGTTTAACCACATCCCTTAACCCCCTCCCACTGTTAAGAGTTTGGCCACGCCCACATTTTGCCGTGACGCGCTACGCGCGAGGCAGGTCGTTTTCTACTTACAGTGTCCCTCATTCTGAAGTTCAAAAGTTGGGGGGTATGCGCAAACTACTGCAGGAAACTCTCACTATTGTGGGAGGAGCAGAGACAAAAACTACTGCAGGAAAATCTCACCCGTGTGGGAGGGGCAGAGACACAAACTACTGCAGGGAAATCCCACCATTGTGGGAGGGGCAGAGACACAAACTACTGCAGGGAAATCTCACCATTGTGGGAGGGGCAGAGACACAAACTACTGCAGGGAAATCTCACCATTGTGGGAGGGGCAGAGACACAAACTACTGCAGGAAAATCTCACCATTGTGGGAGGGGCAGAGACACAAACTACTGCAGGGAAATCCCACCATTGTGGGAGGGGCAGAGATACAAACTACTGCAGGAAAATCTCACCCGTGTGGGAGGGGCAGAGACACAAACTACTGCAGGGAAATCTCACCATTGTGGGAGGGGCTGAGACAAAAACTACTGCAGGAAAATCTCACCATTGTGGGAGGGGCAGAGACACAAACTACTGCAGGGAAATCTCATCATTGTGGGAGGGGCAGAGACACAAACTACTGCGAGGAAATCTCACCATTGTGGGAGGGGCAGAGACACAAACTACTGCAGGGAAATCTCACCACTGTGGGAGGGGCAGAGACACAAACTACTGCAGGGAAATCTCACCATTGTGGGAGGGGCAGAGACGCAAACTAATGAAAGAGATCTCACCATTGTGGGAGGGGCAGGCACAGACACACAAACTACTGAAGGAAATCTTCACCACCATTGTGGAAGGGGGGCAGAGACACAAACTAATGAAAGAGATCTCAACATTGTTGAAGGAGCAAGGAAATTTCACCAGTGTGTGTGTGTATGGGGGGGGGGGGCAGAGACACAAATTACTGCAGGGAAATCTCACCATTGTGGGAGGGGCAGACACACAAACTACTGAAGGAAATCTTCACCACCATTGTGGAAGGGGGGCAGAGACACAAACTAATGAAAGAGATCTCAACATTGTTGGAGGAGCAAGGAAATTTCACCAGTGTGTGTGTGTGTATGGGGGGGGGGGGGGGCAGAGACACAAATTACTGCAGGGAAATCTCACCATTGTGGGAGGGGCAGAGACACAAATTACTGCAGGGAAATCTCACCATTGTGGGAGGGGCAGAGACACAAATTACTGCAGGGAAATCTCACCATTGTGGGAGGGGCAGAGACACAAACTATTACAGGGAAATCTCATCATTGTGGGAGGGGCAGAGACACAAATTACTGCAGGGAAATCTCACCATTGTGGGAGGGGCAGAGACACAAACTATTACAGGGAAATCTCACCATTGTGGGAGGGGCGTAGATACAAACTACTCCGGGGAAATATCGCATTTTGGGAGGGGCAGAAACACAAACTACTGCGGGGAAAGCTCAGCATTGTGTGAAGGGCAGAACTACTGTGGGATACAAGCAGATTCAGTGCATGAGTTGGTGCACAAATTTTTATTATCATTTTTAATTGATTTAGGCATAAATGTTTTTAATATTTTTTTGTTTGCTCTTTTAATTACATTTGTTATTTTTATTTGTTGTCTTTGGACTATAACACATTGCGTGTGAGTTATGAGTTGAATTGAGTCTACTTTCACAAGTCCTCCCACATAGTCTGAGCTCCTGAAGCAAAAAAGATGAAAAAAAGATCTCATGAAAGTTCAATAAACATTGCAGAGAAGTCAGGTGTGAATTGCGGTCACAGAACAAGCTATCATATTCCATCATTCTAGAGGTGATGGATGAAGATCTGTACATTGTGAGATGTAGAAGATGACAGCATGGTCATGTAGGAGGCCCCTGTAATATGTCATGTACAATTCCTTTTCTACAAATGTCATGTCAATCCGTCTGTTCTGCGATAATATAAATGGTAAAACATTTTTTTTAAATGGATAGTTTTAAAATTCTGAAACACTAAAAACAACCAGTTACAGTGCCTTGAATTCATACCCCTGGCCCTTGAAACTTTCCACATTTTGTCATGTTACAAACAAAAACATAAATGTATTTTATTGGGATTTTATGTGATAGACCAACAAAAAGTGGCACAAAATTGTGAAGTGGAAGAAAAATGATAAATGGTTTTCAACATTTTTTTACAAATAAATATGTGAAAAGTGTGGGGGGCATTTGTATTCAGCCCCCCCCCCCCCCCCCCCCCCGAGTCAATACTTTGTAAAACCTCCTTTCAAGTGACAGAATGTATATAGTTTGATTTATGTGATTTCCAATTCCATCTGGTCATTGTTGACATTTTTAGTTGGCACTGTGCTGTCATGTCATACTACTGTGTTCTGTTGCATACCCTTAAATAACGAATTAAAAAAAAAAAAAAAAAAAAACACCTTTCACTGGCTGCACTTACAGCTGCAAGTCTTTTTGGGGATTTCTCTACCAGCTTTGCACATCTGGAGAGTGACATTTTTGCCTATTCTTCTTTGCAAAATATCTCAAGCTCTGTCAGATTGGTAGGAGAGTGTCTGTGAACAGAATTTTTCAAGTCTTGCCACAGATTCTCAACTGGATTTAGGTCTGGACTTTGACTGGGCCATTCTAACACATGAATATGCTTTGATCGAAACCATTCCATTGTAGCTCTGGCTGTATGTTTGGGGTTGTTGTCCTGCTGGAAGATGAACTTCCGCCCCAGTCTCAAACATTTTGCAGATTTTCCTCTAAGATTGCCCTGTCTTTGGCTCCATCCATCTTCCCATCAACTCTGATCAGCTTCCCTGTCCCTGCTGAAGAAAAGCATCCCCACAACATGATCTTGCCACCACCATGTTTCACGGTGGGGATGGTGTATTCAGGGTGATGTGCAGTGTTAGTTTTCTGCCACACATAGCGTTTTACTTTTAGGCCAAAAAGTTCAATTCAGAGCACCTTCTTCCACATGTTTACCGTTTCCCCCAAATAGGTATGAATGAGGCTGCAGTGTGCTTGGGAAGTGCTGGAACCAGGGAACACACTCGCTGTATTGCAAAGGCTCAGATTCAGAAGATGAAAATGCACACCTACAGGAACTCAGTGGGCATGGCAGCCAGGCACCAAAGATAAATGCCAGGAGGGAAGCTGTGATGGTGAGCTACATTCCCTGAGAAAGCTTAAAGCAGTACTCCAGACAAAAATAAGAAGGCAAAATGAATAGTTCATTAAAACATCAAATAACAAAACCAGCCTGTAGGCAGGTAAAGATGGCTGCTGCCCCAGCAAAAAGTTAGGGGTTAACTGTTTTTCTTGGGTCCGACACTCCGGTCCTGTCTATTATAAAAGGGACAAGGATCGGATCCACGAGGGATTGCCTGTACCCTGCTGAAGCCAGAGGTAGACTCCAGACATGGACTCAACCAGTATTGGACTTTTGCTTGAACAGGTATGCTGGGGCAGCCACAATCCTGTAGTTAGGGACTAGGGATGAGCCTGCGGTTCGAGTCGAACGTAAGTTCGAGTCAAATGTAACTTTTTTTTTTTTGCACTTAACACTGGTTAGTAAGAATTGAATACAATGATATGGTATAGGGGTATTCGGTATACTGTACATGCTTGTTAAAGTATTTCATTTTACATCTTATCACTTTCCCCCAACCAATTGAACCGGAGCCCCCCTTTTGTTTATTTTTTTTAAATCTTTTTATTTAGTGATGGTTTCACGATTATATCACTTATATTACTGATCATGTTTTCCTTTTTTTTTAAATATGACGGTAATTCATATTTCACCCTTTTTTTTTCCCAGTATTTAGTGATGGTTGCACGATTATATTACTTATATTACCGATCATATTTTCCTTTTTTTTAAATATGACGGTAATTCATATTTCACTTTTTTCTTTTTTTTTATATTTGGTAAATAAGAATCAAAATAATTATTAAATAGGGTTATTCAAGATCAGATGATTGGGTCATGGGTGAATTATTATAGTATGTAATGGTGTATTGTTGATAATAATAATAAGTACTATGAAGGATCCCACTCCCCTTTTGCCTATCCCCCCCCCCCCCCTTTTTTTTTCTTTCTTTTTGTGTATGTGTTTGTTTGTTTTTTATATGTATCAAGATATAAAAGAATGTAATGTGATCATGGTTTGGATTGATGTTAAATGATGAAATGTTTCTAAAATAAAACATTTCTATTACGAAAAAAAAGATAGCTGCAGTCCCGAGATTTCCCCAACAGTACTTTTTTCTACCACTAGACACTCTCAGTCTGATATCCATGATCATTAAACCCATCATTTAACCCGCCCTCTAATGCCGCGTACACACGGGCGGACTTTTCGACCGGACTGGTCAGACGGAACGAATCCGTTGAACAATCCGACCGTATGTGGGCTTCATCGGACCTTCATCGGACCGTTTCTGAAAATCAGATGGACTTTAGATTTGGAACATGTTTCAAATCTTTCCGATGGACTCGAGTCAGATCGAAAAATCCATTCGTCTGTATGCTAGTCTGAAGGACAAAAAACGATGCAAGGGCAGCTATTGGCTACTGGCTATGAACTTCCCTATTCTAGTCCGTTCGTATGTCATCACGTTCAAACGACTGGACTTTCGAACGGACTTTAGTCCGTTCGTGTGTGTGCAAGTCCTGTCGTTCACAAGTCCATCGGAAAGACCGTCGCACGTTTGATGCTGAAAAGTCCGCCCGTGTGTACACGGCATAAGCCTAGTTCATCCTGGATCTGGAGAAATGAGACAAATCGCTGCTCCAAGTAAGTAATATAACCCACCAAAAAGGAAGGGATGGGTGCTAGCTCTGGCTCGCAACCGAGAACATGTAGACCAAGTGAGAAAAATTAGCTGCACACCAACATCCGTCCAACAAGTTTATTGAAAGATTGCCACCAGGACTAAAACAACGGACCAAGGGGTGATGATGTTTCACACATACATTGTGCTTCTTCAATCCACCCTCTAAGCCTAGTTCATCCTGGATCTGCCCCAGCCTGTGACTGCTCAAGAGATGCGCTTGTCCTTCTGTCACTCTGATTTCTCCTCCTATCAACATTATGGCTGATACCAGGTCTAATTCAGGAACTTACACTGCTTCTAATTAAAAAATCCATTTAATGTTGTATTAATGAATACAGAACTGCAGTAATCTGTGTCTTTTATACCTGCCCAGAGCTCTGTTTTAAATGATAAAGTTTTGGCTATGTGTACCATTATGAGCCTAGCCCTGGGCTATAGGAAGAAATAGAGAGTGGAATTATTCCAGTCTTCTCTGCAGCCAAACCACATTCAGAATACTATGTCATCCTGCTGCAGGACATCAGAGGTCTAGATCATCTTCAGTCCGGTCCATTGTTACCACTACAACATGCATTACTGAGGTTCATCATCTAAAACCTTCAGAGTGTCCTTATTCCAGATTAAAGCCGCTGTCACAATTAAACTCCCTCCCAAGAGAGATGGCAGATTGTAACCGTTATAAAGGAACGCGTTAAACCGCGAGATGAAGATGATGCACTATGACTTTTCCTGGCTCTGGGAAACGTTCACATTTGGGGAAAAAAAAATGTTATTGTGATTAGAGGTTCCTCTCCCCCCGCCAATTAATCTGACTTATACCAGCTGGAAAAACACAGGCAGTAAAGAGGCGCAGGGTGGGGTGGTGGGGTATCTGTTCCCCGGGGGGGAGAGGGGCTTCTATGAAGTACAGATCAGCTGATGTTCTGTGTTTGTTATGAGACAGATGAGAAGTTGAGGTCACGGATCACCATGAGGATGAGAACTGCAATTGGTTTTAGAAATGAAAAGTAAGTGTTTGACAAAAATCATTACCACGTTACTCTCAGTCGTTCTTCATCAGGCCTGTAATGTGGGGCTGGGTCTTCTGTGAGTCTGAAAATCATTAGCTTTGAAGAGAAGCTTGACTATGTCACCTGAACATAGAGGAGCCGGCAGTGGTGGGACAAGGTCATCCAGAGCCCAGGTTGAAGATGCCAAACTGCTGATCATCTTCTGCAGCCGAGACGTATGACACTAGCACTACCATACCTCCCAACTTTTTGAGATGGGAATGAGGGACACCTATCAGCAAAAGTATGCAGGCATAGGACACACCCCTTGCCACGCCCCCTTAAAGGAGAATTGTACAAAAAAAACAAGATTTGTTAAACCCACAAGTGCTTTTTTACCCCTACTATTCCTTTATATTGGCTTTTGGAATTTACAAATGCAGCAATTTAGAAATCAGATGAAAGGTTTAACACTGGAAAACACCTTTTGATAGATAAAAAGTGCATTTTATATACATCTATATAGATCAGACCAAAATGAGGGACAAATGAGGAATGAGGGACAGAGGGACATTGCTCCAAATCAGGGACAGTCCCTCGTAATCAGGGACAGTTGGGAGCTATGGCACTACGGTTCTGCTTCC
Organism: Aquarana catesbeiana; assembly: GCF_042186555.1. Lineage (NCBI taxonomy): Eukaryota > Metazoa > Chordata > Amphibia > Anura > Ranidae > Aquarana > Aquarana catesbeiana. The sequence continues at coordinate 218,835,262 of NC_133333.1, read as the reverse complement.
GCTTGTCTAATGGCTGCAAGGTGCAACAAATAATAACATGTTGGCCGGCTGGTCGGCACCCCTATTGTGCCGGTACTCGGTGTGGAGTGCACCCCCCCTAAGTACTCTACTGGTGCATGCAGTGAACCTCAACACTGGAGGAATCATTGCTCCTCTGCTCAGGCTCCTCCTGTCAGGTTGGTCAGCCACCAAGCAGCAAGGCGGACCAGTAAAGGATGGAAAGACTGAGGATGGGCTCTCTGCTCAGCTGAATGTATTTGCGGCACCCCCTCCCCAACACATAAAGACACTGCACCCAGGGCAACTGCCCCTTCTGCCCCCTTCCACCCCCAGTCCCAGCCCCGGGAGCTGGAGCAGAGCAGAATGCATGTGAACGCTTGTGTGCCAAAGTGAATTCACTTCCCCACAATTGTTTAGGTTGGGCAGCAAAGGCAAAAAATTAAAAACATGTATTCTTCCTAAATTTATAGCAGAACTCTGATCAATTTGGTTCTTTTTTTTTTGGTTTTGATATAGTACCACAGAATTAAAATTTCCACCAGGTTTTCATTTCTGATAGAAATATGTCACCAGCACTTCTATTCATCATAAAGATCATCGTACATCACACAAAGCTTCTTCATCAAGGCAATGTGACATGTTTTTGCAATATGCATCAGCACATGTCCTTATAATTTCCACAATGGGCAAATGTGACACGGTGATAATACAGGGAAGCAATTGGGAAACAGTGACTGAGCATTGTCACTAGGGTTGCCACTTTTTCTTCAACCCAAACATGAACACTTTAGAGGCACACTGTAATTTTTTTTTTTTTTTTTTTTTTTTTTTTTTAGTATACACTATAGGATTGTAACAGACCTGGGACACCTTTGGGCACTTCAAATAGAATAGTAATGCCGAGCACATAGTGCCCCCTCACCCTCCCGTCAGGCCCTGTTACGAGCCACATTCCTGTCTGAATAATGTGTCCACATGGACTGAAACCCAGACACATGATTCAAAACCCGAACTGTCTGGGTGAATCCCGGACAGGTGTCACCCTATAACAGGATGTTTCTGAACAGACCTGAAAGTGGACCTTAAACCCTTTACAACCATTTTTGACTACAGGTAAGCCTAAAATAAGGCTTACCTGTAGGTACCCCGGATATCTCCTAAACCGTCACGGTTTAGGAGATATCCCCTGTATCAGTTTGTGCCGACGCCATTGGCATATGCGCACTGAAGCAACGGCACGTCCGTGCCGATGCTTCAGCTAGTATGCCATTACCAGCGGCTCCCACGTGCATGCGCGGGGGGGACGTCATTGCAGCTCCGGCCAATCACAGCACCGGAGCCCGCGATATCCGGAAGTAACTCCGGGAGAGGTGTCACCAGCCAGAGCAGTATACGAGGACAACTGCGGGGGCTTCGATCTAAGGTAAGTAATTCACAATGAGCTACTAGCTCATTATGCCTTTGTCTTGCAGGTTTTTTTTTTGGGGGGGGTTATAACCACTTTAAGGTGGAACTAAGCTCTCCTAATCAACATTAACTATGCTATAACACGCACTTTTCCCCCTTAAAATAGGGGGAAAATCGTGTGTGCGTGTTATACGCCGATATAGGGCTACCTCGGAGGGGAAGGAGGGAACGAGTGCCTCCGAAATACAGAGCCGCGATCTTCTGTGTACTCGGCTCGCAGTCAAGCCCAGTCCTGCCCCCTGGATGGCTCCTAGCATTGACATCCCGCATTGGACCGTTGTTATGTCCATCATAGGAGCCGAGCCAAGGGGCGGGACTGGGCTTGACTGCAAGCCGAGCCAAGTACACAGGAGATCCGGCTCTGTCTTTCCCGGCAATGACAAGGCTACAGATGGGCACTGGTTAGGCTGCAGATGGGCACTGATTAGGCTGCAATGATGGGCAATTGCGAGGCTGCAGATGGGCACTGACCCTTATTTTGCTTCAGAATTCTTTATTTAAAATTTAAGTTTTTTTCCTGAAACTTCCCTCTTAAAATTACGGTGCATGTTTTACACCGATAAATACGGTATTTTCAATCCTTATGCTGCAAGCATTAGTAAATAGATAGGAAGGTGTATTATATTTAATTGTTTAAGCTTTTTGTTTACATTTCCTCAGTTGCTTCCTGGTTTGTTGCCTAGGTCAAAATGATGTCATACATCTCAGGAGTCTTCATGGTATTTTTTTCCTTCATCTGGAGGATAGGAGGAGGAGCTTTCTCAGCTAGGTACGCCCTCCTGTCTGCATGCCTGAGCTAAGAGCAGATGGATTCCAGGAAGTAAATGTTACATGAATCACCTGCCCTTTCTCTCGATAGCTGTGACTTCAAATGCTAGGGGGGGTGTTTTTCAAAATGATTTCTCAACAAAATAAAGCATGGAGACATGGATGAATGGGTGAGTTTGCTTTGAATGTTATAAATTAATTAAATCGTGTTTTCAGTTTGTGGTGCTCAGATACAGTTTAGTTCCACTTTAATGCCCTGTACACACGATCTGATTTTCCGACAACAAATGTTGGATGTCAGCTTGTTAGCGGAAAGTCCGACCGTGTGAATACTCCATCGAACATTTGTTGTCGGACTTTCCACCAACAAATGTTGGCTGGCAGGTTCTCAAATTCAACAAATGTTTGTTGTCAGACTTTCCGATCGTGTGTACAAAAGTCCACGCATGCTCAGAATCAAGAACGAACCGGAGGCGCTCAGTCTTGTAAAACTAGCTTTTGTAATGGAGATATCACATACGTCTTGTATGTCACTACGTTTGTAATTGTTGGCCAACATTTGTGTGACCGTGTGTATGCAAGACAAGTTGGAGCCAACATCCTTCGAACAAAAATCTGCGGTTTTGTTGTCGGAAAGTCCGATCGTGTGTACGGGGCATTAAGTGGAGTTCCACCCACTTTTACAACTCTTCAGCATCCCTCACTAAACTGTGCACTATAAACAAATTGGATATTTTTAATTTTTTTTTCTCAGCACCTACTGTATATCTGCTGTATTCATTTTTCACTTCCTCCTCCCTGGCCGTGGCCCATCGCATCATTTCCTGTTTGCAATGCCTTCTGGGAAGGGGCGGCAACTTCCTCTGACACTGTCATTGCTATGGAAACCTGACCTAAAACCTATTACACTGCTTGTGCTGCACTGAGCATGTGCGAGATCTGCAAGGATGAGATCCAGGAAGAAATACAGTCTGGCTTCAGATGCCCACACTTAAGATGGCCACGGCCTGCTGTAAGTTTATAAAATAACAAACTACTGCTATAAGCTAACAAAACAGACCTAAGTTTACAGACTAACTTTACTAGAAGACATTAAGCTTGTGTATTATAGGGGTATTTTTATTTAAAAAGTATCATTTCGGCCGTAACACCACTTTAGGCCCCTTTCACACTTGTGTGACGTGAAAGTTGGGTGATATTGCCGTGATTTTTTACCTTTGACGCTACTTGAAGCAGTGCCTGTGTAATCTGGAGGTCTATGGACCTCAAGTCACATCAAAGTCGGACCAAAGTAGTGCAGGCTCTACTTGGAAGTTGCTGCAACCTGAAGTCGCACAGATATGAATGGTACTCACTGGAAATCATGGGGTACGACTTGTCATGTGACTTTGCAGTCCCAAGTTGCACAAGTGTGAAAGGGGCCTAAAGGTGAGATCACTAGGTATGGTTTTAATAAAAGCAGTAGATTTGAAAAAAATATATATAAATAAGCCTTTAGAGTGACATTAACATGTTAACATTTTTATAATTTTTGGATTGAGATTATTTTTAAGGACTAACTAAATTGGCCATACACTGAGCCAATTACAGCCGATTCCTGATAAACTGGGCAAAATTCGCTTAGACCCCTTTCACACTGAAGTGCGCTAAAACAGCACTAAAACACCAGTCGTTTTTGCGGTGCTTTAGCAGCATTTTAGCGGCGCTTTTGCGGAGCTTTTCAGTCGCTAGTGGAACTTTTTTTTAAGGTCCCGTGACAACATGACCTTTAATAAAAGGTAAAAAGACCCATTTTTTCAGCACTTTCAAAGCACCTTTAAGGTGCTTTTGAAGCACTGTCCATTCATTTCAATGGGCAGGGGCATTTTGGGAGTGCTATTTATAGCACTCCCAAATTGCCCCAAAGATGCAGCTTTCAGGACTTTTTCTAATGTCCCACAAGTGCACCGCCCCACTGTAAAAGCACACATTGCAATGAATGGGAGGCTGTGTTTTCAGGTGCTTTTCAGAGGCTATTTTTAGCACTAAAATGCCTGAAAACTGCGTCAGTGTGAAAGGAGTCTCACTGGGTGGCCCTGCCAGCCTCATTCTATTCAGCAGAAGTCAATCCATTGGCTTTTATCACAGGATCCTGCTGGAAACTTTTCTGAGAAACATCAGCTGCACCCAATCAGATGCAGCTACTGTTTGGATATTCTGACAGCCTCCGTTGATTGTTAAACCTCATACACACGATCGGATTTTTCGCTGGGAATTGTGTGATGACAGACTGTTGGCCTAAAATCTGACCGTTAGTATGCTCCATCGAACAATTTTTGTTGGATATTTTGCGGACAAATGTTGGATGGCAGGCTTATAAATTTTCCGCGACAACAGCCTGTTGTCAGATTTTTCGAGCGTGTGTACACAAGTCCGTCAGACAAAAGTCCAAAGTACAAACATGCATGCTCGGAAGCAAGGACGAGCCAGAAGTGGTCGGTCTTGTAAACTAGCGTTTGTAATGGAGCATTAATATTCGTGACGTGGCAAATTATGAATTGTAGAAATGCAGCGCACAATTTTCTTCTTCTTTAATGGGATAATAATGAAGCTTCTTTGCTGGTGATACTGATGGAGTTATTGCAAACTAATTTTCAAAGGCTTTTTTTTTTTTTTAGTGATATCAAGAAGAATAATATTATTATGCTTTTTGTTATTTTTTTTTTTGGTGCAAGGTACCACAACACCATTATCCCGTAGTTTTTAAGATCAAAGTTACAACTATGTTGGTGTCCCTTGTCAATTTTACATTGTATTTTTTTAAATGTAACTGCCTACTCCCAAACTGTCATTTGAAGTAAAACACATAGCCAAGTATTATTCTCCACAATTTTTTTATTGTGCATTAAAAAAAAAGAAAACAAATAAAATTAGACATGCTATCTGCCAATAGAAATATAGAAAATATACCAAATCAAACCATTATTCAACCAAACAATAAAATAAAAGCCTCATGCATGTGTCTTGCGTCTTAATATAGGGGGTCAACAATGCCAAGAGTTGGTGAAAGCAGGGGTCCGTCATCCGGATATAATTCCGAAAATCATCAGGATTATTCTCCTGGAGCTCCCGCAGCAAAGGCATATGACATAATTGGTCACGATTAATAAAGCAACCAATTTTTGGTCCAAGAAATCCTCCTCCTCCTGTTCCTGGACTGGACTTGGGTCAAAGCAATAACTCCAAGGCCAATGATAAATAACACGTTATCTCCTCCGATTCTGCAACATGTCTGGTTGACGAACGGCCGTTCAGAAACGAACTTAAAAGTGCGAACTGAAAAGCGCAAAATGAAAAGCGCAAAATGAAAAGCGTGTTCTATCATGGCTGATCACAGTGTAAACAGGAAGAGCCGTTGATCGGCTTTTCCTCCCTCGCATCTCTCAGACGCAAGTAGAGTGCCCATCAGTGCCGCCTTTCAGTGCCCATCAGTGCCGCCTATGTGTACCTATTAGTGCTGCATATCAGTGCCACCTATCAGTGCTGCCCCATCATTGCCACATATTAGTGTCCATCATCAGTGCCCATCAGTGCCACCTCATCTGTGCCCATCAGCGCCACCTTATCAGTGCCCGTAAGTGCAGCCCCATCAGTAAAGGAGAAAACTTACTTATTTACAAAGTTTTGTAACAGAAAAAAATTTTTTTTCAAAATTTTTGGTCTTTTTTTTATTTGTTTAGCAGAAAATAAAAATCCCAGAGGTGATCAAATACCACCAAAAGAAAGCTCTATTTGTGGGAACAAAATGATAAAAACATAGTTTGGGTACAGTGTAGCATGACCGCGCAATTGTCATTCAAAGTGCGACAGCGCTGAAAGCTGAAAATTGGTCTGGGCAGGAAGGTGTATAAGTGCCCTGTATTGAAGTGGTTAATATCCCCCCCATGCAGTGTTTTGCCCAGGCTGAGATTGATTTACTGACCTTTTATTGTGCCAGATGGAAAATCACTGCTGATATCTTACGATCACCCAGTAATGGATGGGGTGTCTCTCACACACAGCTGTTTGAGCTGTAATATCTTAGAACACAAACGCTTTCTTCTGTTACCTAAATTCATGTATTATGTTACATAAAAGCCTACTATTATGCTACATAAACACTTGTTTATGCCGTCTGGAGTGGTTTCTACAAGAGGTAATTTATGTTTCACTGTTTACATTGTTAGAGATGAGAAAGCGGTAATCTGGCCAATCTCATGCGTCTGGTAGATCCAAACAAACAATACAACAACTGTCCGAGCAGTCACCATCACCGGGAACCAGCCAGATGACGAAGGACCTGCAGCCATTCCCAGCCCAGAGAGGCGACAGGAGAACCTGTGTATGATTGTAACATGGAATTAAGTTGTCTGTCACTTAAAAATGCAGCATTGTTCTCTGTTTCCTTTTAAGCCTAGAGATAATTGATTCGCTCCTGGCAAGATCAAAATTGATGTTTGTGAAATGTGCGGTGAAGTAATAAGTAATTACGAGAGGAAGGCTCAGAAACTTTCAAAACCAAAGAAAAACTGCACTGTAGTAATAACTGACAAGTTTTTAATCCCTACATCTATCCCTATTCTATCATTTCATTGAATATGTTTCATGTACAGATCTGTAGCAGCTAGAGGGCGCAGCTAAGGGAATATCAAAACTTGAGGTGTGAAGCTTCTGAACATGCTCAGTGACACTCCCACAACTTTCAACCTTTTCAAAGGTGAAGCTATTCATTTTGTAATCTGATAACCGCTTTGTAACTTCTTCTGTTGTTGCTGCTGTATTATCCTTCTGCAGTGTGAACAGGGATAAACTGAATATTCATTTATGCAGAAGTGCAGCAGCCATCTTTGAGGAGACCACTTTACAAAGGCTTGTCTGTGGAGTGTCTCCAGTGCAGGTGGCAGCCATCTTGGTAAGGCCTTGGTCGATCCTGGAAGGACAGTGATTGGCTGCTGCAACAAAGCAAGGGGAGTAGGGTCTGCAGGCTGCTGAGAGGAAGAGAGAGGGAAGTCTTACAAAAAAAAAAATGAGATGAGTAAAAGACACTGGACTGCCGACTGAACAGAGAGACTAGATCGCTGGCTGAATGGAACCATATCATAACTCAGTGGTTCTCAACCCTGTCCTCAAGTACCTCCATCAGGCCATGTTTGCAGGCAGGGCCGGATTTCCCACAAGGCCACTGAGGCCAGGCCTCCGGGCGGCAGTGGTACAGGGGCGGCGCCGCTCCTGCAACGACCTCTCGGCCGCCCCCCACACTAACATAGCAGCATGCAGCGCACCCGGGCACCAGAGAGGTGGGGGCGCTGAAGCACTAGAGTGCTCCTCTCCCTCCTCCTCCTCTCTGTGTCCAGACTGAGGCGGCTCCCTCCGCAGGTCACCGCCGCCGCTGCTGTTTTTTTCGAGGCTCAAGCCTGTCCCCCCTCCCTCCTCCTGTCAGAGAAGGAGAGCAGCCGCCGGAGATCGGAGCGGCTGGTCTCTGTGCGCGGGGGGGCGCGTGTTCTCCTGTGTCTCTCACTCCCGCCCAAGCCTGTCTCCATCTGTTCACTTATGGAGGGGGGGTTGTCCTGGGGGGTCTGTACTAATGGAGGGGAGGTTGTCCTGGGAGGGGGGGTTGTCCTAGGGGGTCTGTACTAATGAAGGGGGGGTTGTCCTGGGGCTCTGTACTAGTGAAGGGGGGGGTTTGTCCTGGGATGTCTGCACTAATGGAGGGGGGGTTGTCCTGGGGGTCTGTACTAGTGAAGGGGGGGTTTGTCCTGGGGGGTTTGTACTAATGAAGGGGGGATTTGTCCTGGGATGTCTGTACTAATGAAGGGGGGGGTTGTCCGGGGGGGTTTGTACTAATGAAGGAGGGGTTTGTCCTGGGGGTCTGTACTAATGGAGGGGGGGTTTGTCCTGGGGGGGTCTGTACTAATGAAGGGAGGGGTGGTTTGTCCTGGGGGGGTTCTGTGCTAATGGAGGGGGTTGACCTGGGGGGGTTTGTACTAATGGAGAGGGGGTTGTCCTGGGGGAGTTGTACTAATGGAGGGGGAGTTGTCCGGGGGGTTTGTACTAATGGAGGGGGGGTTGACCTGGGGGGGTTGTACTAATGGAGGGGGGGTTGACCTGGGGGGGTTTGTACTAATGGAGGGGGGTTGACCTGGGGGGGGTTGTACTAATGGAGGGGGGGTTGACCTGGGGGGGTTTGTACTAATGGAGGGGGGGTTGTCCTGGGGGGTATGTACTAATGGAGGGGGGTTGTCCTGGGGGGGGTTGTACTAATGGAGGGGGGGTTGACCTGGGGGGGTTTGTACTAATGGAGGGGGGGTTGTCCTGGGGGTTTGTACTAATGGAGGGGGGTTGTCCTGGGTGGGTTTGTACTAATAGAGGGGCGTTTGTCCTGGGGGGTCTGTACTCATGAAGGGAGGGGGGTTTGTCCTGGGGGGTCTGTACTAATGAAGGGAGGGGGGTTTGTCCTGGGGGGATCTGTACTAATGAAGGGAGGGGGGTTTGTCCTGGTGGGGGTCTGTACTAATGGATGGGGGTTTGTCCTGGGGGGGGGTCTGTACTAATGGAGGGGGGTGGTTTGTCCTGGGGGGTCTACACCCAGGAAAGTACACCCAGGGCTCCAGAGGGAGAGGGCAGTGCTGAGGGAAAACCATTAGAGAGAGAACCCCGCTGCCCTGCGCCACCAGAGGGAAAGCCACACAGCCTGGCGCCATCCCTGGCGGAGAAAGGAATGGAGTCATTGCAGGAATACAGATCTGGGTGCTACCCAGCGGAGTCGCCACGGGCAATTCAGAGTGAGCTGACTCCTGATCAGAGGAACCGTTGCTGTATCGCTGGGTCAGGTGAGAGGGCCGATCGGCCATTATTTACTAATGTCCCTAGGAACTGCAGTCTCTGACCGTCTCCTGTATCATGTCTGCAGTCTCTGACCATCTCCTGTACTATGATTGCAGTCTCTGACCATCTCTTGTATCATGTCTGCAGTCTTTGACCGTATTATGTCTGGGGGCTCTTTCTGGTGGTGTGTGTGTGTGTGGGGGGGGGGGGGGTGGCATTGAAGGGCCTGGCCTAGGGGCGGCAAAGGGAGTAAATCCGGGCCATGTTTGCAGGTTTTCCTTTATCTTGCACAGGTGCTTAAAATCAGAGTCAATGGTATTTTGGACAGCTATTTTATCTAAGAGAAATTCCCAAAACATGGCCTGTTGGGGGTACTTGAGGACAGGGTTGAAAACCACTGTCATACCTAACTTCTATTGGGTGAGACCTCAGAGGGACTGTTCGTTGCACAGGACTTTGCGGGGAATGGGTGGTTGTTTACCGCCCCCCTCAAAAAAAAAAAAAAAACACAGCCGCCACTGCTTGCTAAGTATTTCTTCTTTTAGGCTATGCTAGGTCTAATAAACTCTTTGAAATACATCAAGGTGTGTCTGTAAGTGCTGGGTGAGCAAGGTGTGTCATCTTCAGCTGTGCAGATAAATCACATAACAATTTAGCAGCTCTTCTGGGGGTTTCGCTACAATTTTATGGTAACTTACTGCCAACAAAACACATCGCTTGCAGCTCAACTTATAATGACCTAAATAACAGAGCCAGGAAGTATAAGGTGTGTAGGTGACACCACCACCAGGTTAGGGCATATCAGTTGTCATTGTTAATTTGAGTGTTTGTTCACACCATGTCCATTAAGCTGTGGGGTTTTTTTTTGCACACCACCACACAGGAGTTGGTGACGAGATGCAAGTGCATGCTGGGACGCGGCGGCCATCTTTCTGGTGGGGATTGTTGAATATTAAAACAAACACAAGCCTTTTTTATTGCCGAAAAATGTGAGTTTATTCCCTCGTTTTTATCTAATAAATGCTGTTTCATGTACTGCGCAATGAGGTTTATCTCCTTCTATTTACATGGGATGACATTTGTGTGGTGACCATTGGAAAGAGTATATTTAACAAGGAGAGTTATCACCTGGGGCTGCTGCTACAGGAGTATGGTGTATGGAGATTGAGGGGCTTCCTATATCATTTACATGCTCATGTGGCCTTTGTAGTGAGAGTTCACTAAGGAGGGTAAGCAGCTGTGTGATTGGGTGCCAGTGATGGTTTCTTCTATCATATGCCTCTTCTTCATCACTAATTGAATTGAACTGGATATCTGTTCCTGGATTGATTTCTTATGGACTTTATATACAAGCGCTGCACCTTATCTATATATGTTTTTATTGATTTTTTTACAATACTGTGTTAGCTGCTGTTGTTATATTATACTTTTTATTGGAATTTAAATGAGCGCAGCAGACTTTTATATATATTTTATATACAAAAAAAGACCAACAATTTAGAAAAAAAAAAACTGCTATAAAACATGAGAAACACACACATGTGGAGAAGTAATGGTGCTGCACACACCGGATAATATGTTATGGGAGGGTTCCCCCAGAGGGATTTTAAAGCAGCAAAGTAGATAAATAATAAATGTAATTGTAAAAATACATTCTTTATTAAAAATTATTAACATACAATGTTTCCACAAAAGTTAAAATATGAGCTCTTAAAGGGGGCATGCCCAAAAGTGCAAAGAAGGCAAACACAGAATTGTACATGTCTAATGTATGACAAAACTGGACGCGTTTCAACCCATTTTGTTAGGGTCTTCTTCAGAGGATAGGTTTGCTGCAAAGAAGTTGCATTTATCACATCAGATTGAAAGATGCATGAAAAGCTACATGTGCACAAAGTTGCTATCTCATATAGTTACCAATATATGCGGTGGGGACCTCCCAACCAAGAATTCCCTAAAGCTGTCAAATGAGCCTGTGTGATTCAAGGTCAGGTAAAACTCCAGGAGGAGACGACAAATCGCTGAGTGCAGCTTACAAGGAGTCACACGTTTGTGTACCCCGCAGGGCACACCAGGCCGGGTGGGGTCGGCAGCTGCGACAGAGTTCCAGAGCATAAATTCATAGGATATATACTAAGTAGTGCTTATATAGAATTTGAGAGTTTTATCATTTTAATTAATTGCACGGTCAGAAGAAACCCCCCGAGGAGAGTATTATATACGTTATGTATGTATCGCAGAATTAATAAGTGCATAAATGGTGGTATTATAGAGAGACATAAAGAACACAAGAGCATGTTGTGAATAAATGCGTGAGAGGAGTGAAGGGTGAAAGTTGACAGATGGAAATGACAAAATATAATGGAAGAGCGTGGGAATGATGAAAATCAGAAAATGAAAATACAGCAGAAGTGCAAGAGATGGAAATGGCAATGGTGGAAGTGGGGATGCGGTGAGAAAAGCAAAGTAGGAAAAAAAAAAAAAAAAAGAGAAAGAAAGAAAGAATGCATGTAGATGCACAGCAAAATGTATAGGGAGGTGTGAGGAAAGGTGGCAATTGTGAGGATATAAAACATATCCAATAAAAAAAAATAAAAAAAATCACATTTTGTTTTGTTACATATTTTGTTCCCAATAACCATATATTGATTTGTTTGTGCAAAGGTTATAGTGTCTACAAACTATGGTAGGCATACTGGAACTTTTTATTATACTAGTAAACGCGGCGATCAGAGACTTATAGAGGGACTGCGATATTGAGGCAGACAATTGGACACTAACTGACACTTTTGACACTTTGCAGGAATCAGTGACACTAATACAGTGATCAGTGCTAAAAATATGCACTGTCAGTGTACTGACACTGGCTGGGAAGAGGTTAAACATCTAGGGTGATCAAAGGGTTAAATGTGTGCCTAGCCAGTGTTTTTGTGTACTATGTGAGGTGCTTTTACTAAGGGAAGTGATGGATTGAAGTGCTTTGCAGGGAAAGAAAATCCATCACTTCCTCCCTGTCAGGACAGAGCTCTGCCTTGTTTACATAGGTAAAGCTCCATCCACCCTTTGTTCCCGACGATCAGCGGGTGTCGGCAGACATCCATTGGTCAAAACCCGCTGATCGACTACTGCTGTGACAAATCACAGCAGAAGCGGCACGCCAGCAGCGCACGCACCCCCTACCAAGAAGTGCAGAATCATGTATATACACTATATTACCAAAAGTATTGTGACGCCTGCCTTTACACACACATGAACTTTAATGGCATCCCAGTCTTAGTCAATAATGAGTTGGCCCACCCTTTACAGCTATAACAACTTCAACTCTTCTGGGAAGGCTGTCCACAAGGTTTAGAAGCGTGTCTATGGGAATGTTAACCATTCTTCCAGAAGCGCATTTGTGATGGGGATGAGAAGGCCTGGCTCGCAGTCTCCGCTCTAATTCATCCCAAAGGTGTTCTATCGGGTGTTCTACCTGGGAGTGGGAAGGTGGATGATGCAGGATGTATTCTAATGAGGTCATCTGGTTAATTCCTTCCTGTGTCATGGCCTAAAGTCTGATCAGGAAGACATTACAAATGGAAACGTCTGGAAACATGGATTAGGACAAGAAAAGTAAGTGAATGTAAATTTAATGGAAAGCTTTGATATTTTTGCAAAAAAAGTACATCAATGCTATGTTGGTGCATAGGGGAGCTGGAATTTAGAAAAAAAAGTGTACAAAGGTGAACTTACCTTTTAAAATGTTACTATGAGCATTTTTTATCAAAGTTTATGTGTAGGATGATCTGTTACCCTACAGCAACCATCAGATCTGCATTGGAAAAGGACAGTCTGAGTTTCGTCAGTCGTTATTGGCAGGAGTGTCATCCCATCACTGCCTTGTGCTAATGGTATAGGATTGTCTGCACAGCCAGATCTTTGTCTGCAACTCACTAGCCCAACTTTTATTGTTTATTTCAGTGATACTATCAGTGTACTGCACATTTAATCCTATGCTGAACAAACTTGTGCCATGGATGTACTTTTCACATTACATAAATCATACATAGACAGATATCATTTGGTTATGTACGACTCAGCATTCTGTCATACCAGACTTAGTGCTGGGTGTGTTTCGCTGAGCCGCTCGTCACTCTCACCTCTTACACAACAGACTCAGCCATGAGCCAATAAGAGTTAGACACAATGGGGAACTGGCCAAAATTTTCAGTAAGTGGATTTGGTGACCCAACAGTTCAGACAAAGAGCTGACGGGATTGTTTGGTGGGGAAAAAAAAACAAAATCTCGGGCTATGTTCTGGCTCTGCTCAGAGCTGCACAAATCCTGGCCAATGTTGGGCCCAACGGGCCCAATGTTCGACATACAGGACCCGAAGGGCCTGGTATGGACCTGGGGGGGGGGGGGACTCTACTCTGTTTTTTTTTTTTTTTTCCTTTTTTTTAATCTATATTGCCAGAAGCCGGTAATACATTACAGCCACAGGCAAGTTTAAATGACATTTTTTCCTTTAGAAATGTAATTATTGCTGTGGCATGTTCAATACATTATACAGATGTGCCACTTTACAGGCAGACTAAGGGGACTCCCCAGGCATGATAGTTAAATGAATATTTAATTGTTATCGCTTCACTTTAAGCATCATTAAAATCACTGCTCCTTTAAAAACGATTGTTTAAAAAAGTTTTTTTGCATTGATACCTCTGGGGCAATACTCGGGTCCCCATACACTTTTTATGGCAATAACTTGCATATAAGCTTTTAAAATGAGGACTTTTGATTTTTCATTTTCGTGTCCCATAGACTTTAATAGAGTTTACATGTTCGCTAGCACTTTTTGCCTGTTCGACATGTTTTGGTGCGAACCGAACCGGGGGGTGTTCGGACCTTCCCTACTGGCCACATTCCAGTGTCATCTATGACAAACAGGTGAGGATCAGTCCTTGTCATCACTGTGCATATGTCACCATAATTTACTCTCCTACTGAAAAGGTGTAAGGAACATTGGCATTAAAGGTCACAGCTGGAATAGTTGACAATCTGATATTTTACTATAGTGGTTAAATGGTTAGCACTAGGGCATTAGGGTCATTGGTTTGAATCCCAACCATGGCAATAACTGCTTGGAGTTTGCATGTTCTCCCTGTGCCTGCAAGAGTTTCCTCTGGGTATGGGTACTCCAGTTTCCTCCCACACTCCAAAGACATGCTTATAGGTTAATTGTCTGCTGCCAAATTGGCCCTAGTATGTGTAAATATGAGTTAGGGACCTTAGATTGTAAGCTACTTGAGGACAGGGACTGATGTGAATGTGCAAAATATATGCAAATTGTTGTCGGCACTATATAAGTACCGTATATACTCGAGTATAAGTCGAATTTTTCAGCACATTTTTTTGTGCTGAAAGTGCCCCCCTCGACTTATACTCGAGTCAAGCACTTTCCTGCAGCAAAAAATTTCATTTTCTGAACCGTCTTTGGGGCCCCGTATCTCAGGGTTACTTGGTGCTAGGAATCCCAAGTTTGGTGTGCAAACCCAGTGGACCTGGTACCATAACATATCCAAAGCTAGAGTTCTTAGCACCAAGTGGCCCTGAGTGGCCCCAAAATAGGTTCGGAAAATGTCATTCTCTGCTGCAGAAAAGTGCTTGACATTTTCTGAACCGATGTATCTCGAGGCCACTTGGTGCTAGAAATCCCAGCTTTGGATATTTTATGGTGCTAGTTCCACTGGGTTTGCACACCAAATTTGGGGTTCCTAGCACTAAGTGGCCCCGAGATACGGGGCCCCAAAATCAGTCAACTGTGTCTATCTGCAGCAATGTCATTTCGGGACACTTTGGGTTCAGAGATCCCAAATTTTGGCTGCATCTAGGGGGCATCTAGGAACACTTAACTACCGAATTTGAAGTTCGGGGGACCTATGGCTGCAAATGGGCACAGTGAGGCTGCAAATGGGCATTGTTGACCCTCTTTTCCACTTACAGTAGCTGTGCATTTCTCCCCCTCGTCTTATACTCGGGTCAATAAGTTTTTCCCATTTTTTTGTGGTAAATTAGGGCCTCGACTTATACTCGGAACGACTTATACTCGAGTATATACGGTACCTGAAATAAATATTAGTGATCTCTTCTTTAATCTATGGGAATGCCATCAACATACCGCCCAACTTTTTGAGATGAGAACGAGGGACACCTATTTGCAAAAGTATGTAGGCATAGGACACACCCCCTGTCACGCCCCCTTAAAGGAGAATTATACAAACAAAATGATTAGTTAAACCCACAAGTGCTTTTTTTTACCACTACTATTCCTTTATATTGTCTTTTGAAATTTAAAAATGGAGCAGTTTAGAAATTGGATGAAAGGTTTAGCACCGGAAAAGACTTTTTGAAAGATAAATAGTGTGTTTTATATACAACTATAGATCAGGCCAAAATTAGGGACAAATGAGGAGGAAAGAGGGACAAAGGGACTTTGTTCTAAATCAGGGACAGTCCCTCGAAATCAGGGACAGTTGGGAGTGATGCATCAATGGGACATATATGGCAATGCTTAACTGGAGGTGATCCCATATATACCCAATAGAGGTTTTCAGCTGCCTGCCATATGTCTGGATCTCTTATGTATCGCTCTTCCTTTAGGAAAGTATGGGGTAACCATCTTGATTTATTAATTACTGCACACTGTATGTCACAGTGTTAGTACTCTCATAGATGCAGCAGAAAAAGAAATTGGTTCTCTAATGGAAACAATACAAACATTTCCCAACACAATCTCTGCCCAGTCAGCTCAATCTACATAATTAAACATTTTTAGGTTTTTGGTTAACACCAGTACACGACACGTAAAGCCACATTTCCATGTCAATGGACCTCTGAAAAGTGCACCCTCTAACTATCTGAGCTCACAGACTTTTACTCCTTCAAGGTACAGCAACACACCAGAACTTCAACATTTCTCAAGTCCTCTGAATTCTTCTAGTGTGTGTCTGCATCTACTGAAGTCCTCGTGTACTGTATGTCTGCTCCAGTATGAAGTGCACCAGTGTGTGTCTGCACCAACTGAATTCCTCCTGTGTGTTTGCTCCAAATGAAGTCCTCCAGTTTTTGTCTGCACCATTTGAAGTCCTGCAGGTATTTGCACTAAATGAAGTCCTCCAGTGTGTGCCTACATTAAATTAAGTCCTTCAGTGCGTGTCTGCATCACATGAAGTCCTTCAGTGTGTGTCTTGATCAAATTAGGTTTGCCAGTGTGTGTCTACATAAAATTAAGTCCTCCAGTATGTCTCCACCAAATGAAGTCCTTCAGCGTTCGTCTGTACAAAATGAAGTCGTTCAGTGTGCGTCTACACAAAATGAAGTCATCCAGTATGTCTCCACAAAATGAAGTCGTTCAGTGTGTGCATTGCACTAAATTAAGTCCTTTAGTGGGTATCTGCACCAAATGAAATCCTGCAGTGTATATCTGCACCCAATGAAGTCCTCCAGTATTTGTCTGCACCCAATGAAGTCCTCTTCTGTGTATCTACACCAAATGAAGTCATGCAGGGTATATCTGCACCCAATGAAGTCCTCCAGTATTTGTCTGCACCAAATGAAGTCCTCCATTCTGTGTTGGCGCCAAATGAGATCCTCCAGTGTATCTTCACCCAATGAAGACCTCCAGTGTGTGTCTGCATCCAATGAAGACCTCCAGTGTGTGTCTGCATCCAATGAAGACCTCCAGTGTGTCTACACACTCTCCCTGGCTAGTCAGTAGAAAAAGATCCTAACCACGCTTCCTCAGAATCCTAACAAAGCTTCTAAACCTCCCTCACTCTAATAAAAAAAGGGGTTTCCACTCCTACTAGTGTCTGTGTTGAGCAAATTTCCCCTCGCATACACAGGAAATGGGAAGACTTCTCCGCTTCCTGTTTTTTATGACAACTAGGATGTCAAATAGGATGTAAAGAGATATTTAAAAGAAAGTATTATCTATTCTGGAGTTGGTCTTTAATTTAGTACCACCTCTCACTGAAATGTACAAATAGAAGTCAGTAATAAATATACACAGGAAACCATTCAAATACCAACAGTGTGAAAGTGAGAGTCCATAAAAGGTGAGGCACATAGACAGGTAATAACATTTATTGCTGTTTTATAAAAACTGGAGCTGTTAGCCATGAAGACCACAAATCAGTGTTCATCTTTTAAAAGCATTTGTTACAGTTTTTATATATCACCTTTGTGACATCACATGGACCCCACGGCCGCTTCATTCCAGGGTGGGCCATCCATCCCTGTGATGTCACACAGTCTTCTCAAGGTTACACACTGCACTAAGTACAGAAAGATGTATTAGAGGTGCACATATGGCAAACATAATCCTGGTACAATGTGAGAAAGGTTCTATACAACTAATATTCAGCATTTATCCTACTGCTGTTGTCAGGTCACATTAGAAAGTGACGCTCTCCAGAGCTCTGTGTGTTAGGGAATAAAGACCTCTAAAAATAAGAACACAAGAATGTCTGAGTGACTTCATTAGTAATTCCCTCTATGGGGCAGCAAGAGACTTTCAACTCCAAAACCGTCACATTCCTGAGAGCCACATCGTGTGATAATACCAGCACAGCTCCCAATTGTCCCCCTATAGACCCCAATCCCCCTGTCCCTCTTATCATACTTTAGGCTATAGGTGTCCCTCTTTCTCATCTCAGAAAGTTGGGAGGCACGTCCAATAGGCTCAGGCTGTGTCCCAGAGCTGAGTGCAGAACCAGCAACACTAGGGCATTCTTAACCCCAACGGACAGTATAACGCTAGGCATATTTTTTTCTTTTCACTAACCAGCAATACATACTCCTAACCCCTAAACTCTATAAATTATATTGTATATTGCATGGTCCTGACCCTGCAGTATATACATGGTATTGTACATCACATAATCCTGACCCCTGCATTCTATGCACTATATTGTACATTGCATAATTCTGACCCCTGCACTCTATAACCTATACTGTACATTGTATAGTCCTGACCCCTGAACTCTATACAATATATTGTGCATTGCATAGCTCTAACCCCTTGATGTTATACACTGTAATTTACTTAACTCTATACACAATATGGTACATCACGTGCTCCTGACTCCTGCACTCTATACACTATGTTGTAAATGACATATTCCTGACCCCTGCACTCTATGCAATATATTGTACATCACATAGTCTTGACCGCTGCACTCTATACACTATGTTGAACATTGTTTAGTCCTGAGCCCTACTCTCTATTGCAGCCTTTTTCAACCTCTCCAATATAGAGGAACCCTTAAAATAACTTTCCAGGCTCAGGGAACTCCTGCTAAAAATTACCAAATCTACAACTCATGATACCCTTTGGGATGGTTAGTAGGAAGAATGATCCTTACACTTGTGGTCACTGGGAAAAATTACCC
This sequence comes from Aquarana catesbeiana, assembly GCF_042186555.1. Taxonomy (NCBI): domain Eukaryota; kingdom Metazoa; phylum Chordata; class Amphibia; order Anura; family Ranidae; genus Aquarana; species Aquarana catesbeiana. Next base: position 218,816,752 of record NC_133333.1, on the reverse strand, counting down.
CATTACAGATAGCTAAAAAGATCAATGGCATCAGTGGGAACTTATCTGAGAGGCAGAAATTGCTCATTGCTTAAGGAACTCCTAGGAACCTCTGGAGGAACCATGCTATATACAATATATTGTACATTACATAGTCCTGACTCCTGCACTCATTTCACTATAATGTACAGTGCAATGTCCTGACCTCTGCACTCTGTATGCTGTTTGTTACATACTTCTGGCATTATGCCACGTACACACGATCAGACATTCCGACAACAAAATCCTGGATTTATTTCTGATGGATGTTGGCACAAACTTGTCTGAATTCCAAACGTCAAGAACGCGGTGACGTACAACACCTACGACGAGCCGAGAAAAATGAAGTTTAATAGCCAGTGTGGCTCTTCTGCTTGATTCCGAGCATCTGTGGAATTTTGTGCGTCGGAATTGTGTACACATGATCGGAATTTCCGACAACGGATTTTGTTGTCGGAAAATTTGAGAACCAGCTCTCAAATTTTTGTTGTCAGAAATTCCGACAACAAACGTTCGATGGAGCCTACACATGGTCGGAATTTCCGACAACAGGCTCACATCGAACATTTGTTGTCGGAAATTCCGACCGTGTGTACGCAGCATTAAGGCGTCAGCATACCAAGACATTTTGGACAATTTCATGCTCCCAACTTTTTGGGAACAGTTTGGGGATGGCCCCTTCATGTTCCAACATGACTGCGCACCAGTGCACAAAGCAAGGTTCATAAAGAGATAGATGAGCGAGTTTGGGGTGGAGGAACTTGACTGGCCTGCACAGATTCCTGACCTCAACCTGATAGAACAGCTTTGGGATGAATTAAAGTGGAGACTGCAAGCCAGGCCTTCTCATCCAACGTCAGTGCCTGACCTCACAAATTAGCTTCCGGAAGAATGGTCAAACATTCCCATAGACACATGCCTAAACCTTGTGGACAGCCTTCCCAGAAGAGCTTAAGCTGTTATAGATGCAAAGGGTGGGCCAACTCAATATTGAACCCTACAGAGTAAGACTGGGATGCCTTTAAAGTTCATTCATATATATATATATATATATATATATATATATATATATAAGTATCTCACAAAAGTGAGTACACCCCTCACATTTCTGTAAATATTTTATTCTATCTTTTCATGTGACAACACTGAAGAAATGACACTTTGCTACAATGTAAAGTAGTGAGTGTACAGCTTGTATAACAGTGTACATTTGCTGTCCCCTCAAAATAACTCAACACACAGCAATAAATGTCTAAACCGCTGGCAACAAAAGTGAGTACACCCCTAAGTGAAAATATCCAAATTGGGCCCAAAGTGACAATATTTTGTGTGGCCACCATTATTTTCCAGCACTGCCTTAACCCTCTTGGGCATGGAGATCACCAGAGCTTCACAGGTTGCCACTGGAGTTCTCTTCCACTCCTCCATGATGACATCACAGAGCTGGTGGATGTTAGAGACCTTGCGCTTCTCCACCTTCTGTTTGAGGATGCCCCACAAATGCTCAATAGGGTTTAGGTCTGGAGACATGCTTGGCCAGTCCATCACCTTTACCCTCAGCTTCTTTAGCAAGGCAGTGGTCGGCTTGGAGGTGTGTTTGGAGTTGTTATTGTAGCAATAACTCTCGGTGGAGCTGCTGGTTTAAAGCGGGCTGTTACCGTCACCTTCGTTGCCTCTATTTCACCATAACCGGGTCTAGGGTCCCGTTGAGTTTAATACCAGACAATGTAGGCACCAGACACCTGAGTATCTTCTCCAATGCTTTAATAAACATAAATTGAAGGAAGTAGCAGGAAAGGTAGAAGAAGAGTTGCAGGGAAGTTCAAATACCTTTTCTTAGTGTAGTATTAGGAATTGAAAGCTTGTAGATGAATGTACTCTCTTTTAGTATTGAATCTTTGCTCGCCCGGATAGGTTTCTCTCACTAACCTTGCAGCCAGTACGTAGCACGAACAAAAGTCTCTGCCACAGACTTGATTGGAACAAAACCCGTACGATCCTCTGCCACAGGATGTAATGGTTTATGATGAACAGCAAACACATCACTAGAACCTTTAAGGCGACCCGTCAGTACTATGCGGTAGGGTTACTTTAGGATGCGTCCTCCAACTGAGTCACCAGGCCCCTCTCCAGACCAGCACTCTGCATGATCCTTCCATGATGGGTCCTCCCCTGGGATTTTCTCAGTTGTCCAGCTTCTTCCCGTAGGACAGACAGCACAGGACCATTCCCTCGCTGCTGTGGTAGGCCCCAGACAGGCTTCTGGGCCCACCCACACGCTGCAGCGACGTGGGCCTCCCGATCGGAGGACCACGAGGTAGTACTCCTAGCACCTACCTGTCGGCCAGGAGGGCCAGCAGGTGGAACGAAAGACGAAGCCTAAAACATGGCGTCTGTCCCATAAATACCCTCTCCCAGAATGCAACTCGGAGGACCATCTCCACCGAGTTATCTCCGGGACAGAGGAGCACTCATACGCTTCAACGTGTTGCCTTTCCAACACCGACCCATGGTGACAACGACACCCACAGGCACAGTGTAGAACTAAATGCAACTCAGCCAAGCTGGAACAGAGGCAAATCTGACCATGTATAAACAGATAACCCACTAAATTTACCTATAAGTAGTAGATTGAAAATCTACCAGCGCTACATAATCATGTTGGAATACTGCCCTGCGGTCAAGTCTCTGAAGGGAGAGGATCATGCTCTGCTTCAGTATGTCACAGTACTTGCTGTGAGTAGAGGAGAAAATCCGGACAGCCGCACACCAGGAAAATATAATCCAAAGAAGTTTCTTTATTGTAAAATCAGGATCAAATCATGTACAAGGTACCATGGATAGATGGTGTCTTGTACATGATTTGATCCTGGTTTTACAATAAAGAAACTTCTTTGGATTATATTTTCCTGGTGTGCGGCTGTCCGGATTTTCTCCTCTACTCACAGCATGGATTAGCATTAGCCAGCACCTGGGGCTTTTTATCTCTGGAGAGCAACATCCATTATACTCCTGATTTGGATTCATACTGGTGCGGGGAAAACACTTGTGATGTCACAGTACATGTTGGCATTCATGGTTCCCTCAATGGACTGTAGCTCCCCAGTGCCGGCAGCACTCATGCAGCCCCAGACCATGACACTCCCACCACCATGCTTGAATGTAGGCAAGACACACTTGTCTTTGTACTCCTCACTTGTTTGCCGCCACACACGCTTGGCACCATCTGAACCAATTAAGCTTATCTTGATCTCATCAGACCACAGGACATGGTTCCAGTAATCCATGTCTTTAGTCTGCTTGTCTTCAGCAAACTGTTTGCGGGCTTTCTTGAGCATCATCTTTAGAAGAGGCTTCCCTCTGGGACAACAGCCATGCAGACCAATTTGATGCAGTGTGCGGTGTATGGTTTGAGCACTGACAGGTTGACCCCCCCACCCCTTCAACCTCTGCAGCAATGCTGGCAGCACTCATACATCTATTTCCCAAAGACAACCTCTGAATATGACGCCGAGCACGTTCACTCAACTTCTTTGATCGACCATGGTGAGGCCTGTTCTGAGTGGAACCTGTCCTTTAAACCGCTGTATGATCTTGGTCACCGTGCTGCAGCTCAGTTTCAGGGTCTTGGCAATCTTCTTATAGCCTAGGCCATCTTTATGTAGAGCAACAATTCTTTTTTCCAGATCTTTAGAGAGTTCTTTGCCATGAGGTGCCATGTTGAACTTCCAGTGACCAGTATGAGAGAGTGAGAGTGATAACACCAAATTTAACACACCTGCTGCCCATTAACACCTGAGACCTTGTAACACTAAAGCCTCGTACACACGATTGGATTTTCGTCAGGGAATTGTGTGATGACAGACTGTTTGCCTAAAATTTGACCGTTAGTACGCTTCATCAGACAATTGTTGTCCAACTTTCCGCCAACAAATGCTGGATGGCAAGCTAGTAAATTTTTAGCAGACAACGGTCTGTTTTTCAGATTTTCCTATTGTGTGTACACAAGTCCGTCACACAAAAGTTGAAAGTACAAACACGCATGCTCAGAATCACTGCTCACAAAACCATTAGCAGAAGGTGCCCAAAGGGTGGCGCTCAAGAGCTGAAGTTCCTCATAGTACGTCACTATGTTTGTGTTTGTTGGCCGACAATTGTGTACCGTTTGTATGCAAGACAAGTTCCTGGCACACGCCCTTCGGACAAAAGTCTGACGCTTTGTTGGCCAATAATCTGATCGTGTGTACGAGGCTTTACAAGTCACATGACACCGGGGAGGGAAAATGGCTAATTGGACCCAATTTGGACATTTTCACTTAGGGGTGTTCTCACTTTTGTTTCCAGTGGTTTAGACATTAATGGCTGTGTGTTGAGTTATTTTAAGGGGACAGCCTCCCAAGCTCTATCATGGAAAGTCTTTAGTTATCATTTATCCAGACAGGCGTTAGGTAAATGCCCTTTTTTACCTATTATTAAAATGGCCTTGGCTGTTTGTTGTTTTAGGTGTTTTATTTGGATCCAGCATTCAGGAATTGAGAATATGAAGCTGTTGATTTCTCTTCATCTTTATCTCATTTGTGTGCCAGTAACACGTTAGATCGGAGAATTGGACACAAACCGCTGGAACATGATGTTTCCTGGGAAAAAAGTTTTCTCTGCAACATTGTCTCCATGTAGCATGTCTGGCACGTCTGCTGGCACAAATACCATTCAGTTTATGCTATCTCTCACTCCTTCTGACCCCCATTACATCTGCCTTCCCATTCCCAGGTGGCTGAATGCCAGGAATAGCATGCCAGACGGTTGGGATTGTTGAAAAAGTCAGACAGCAATGTGCAAAGTGCAGTGACCCACTGCATGGGAAATTATCCTTTGCCGGCCTCTATGAACATTGAAGGCACCACCTGTCTGTGCAGGTTCCTGAGGGCAGAGCTGAGAGCAAATCCACCCAACATCTCTCACCAACTTATTTCAGCATCGATTCCGAGAGCCAATGTGTGGCAGCAGCTCAATCAATTTATAACTGATACAGCAAGAGGGGTGCACAAGCATAGCTCCCAACTGTCCCTGATTTTGAGGGACCGTCCCTGATTTGGAGCAACGTCTGCCTTTCCCCCTCATTTGTTCCCTATTTTGGTCTGATCCATATAGTTGTATATAAAATGCACGTTTTAACTTTCAGAAAGTGTTTCCCAGTGCTAAACCTTTCATCTAAATTCTAAATTGCTGCATTTGTACATTTTAAAAGCCAATATAAAGGAATAGTAGTGGTAAAAAAAAGCCCTTGTAGATTTAATTAAACTTTTTCTTGGTTAATTCTCCCTTAAGGGGGTGTGGCAGGGGGCGTGTCCTATGCCTACATACTTTTGCTAGTAGATGTCCCTCATTCCCATCTCAAAATGTTACATAGTTACATAGTTGGTGAGGTTGAAAAAAGACACAAGTCCATCAACACAAGTCCATCTTTGTTTTCTTGTAGTTGAAAAACATGCCACTATAGAAGTATTTTACTCAGCAAGGTAAAAACTAGGAAAGAAGAGGCTGTGTCTAACTAAAAGGCAGGCCTAAACAGAAAACAGACAGGGTGAATGGAATACGACAATTGCACTACAATAAACAAAATAGACTGCTGAGGCAGCACAATTGCAGTTGTATAAACATAAAAATAAAAAGTGAAAGTTATGCAGTATATTAAAGTGGGGTTCCACCCCAAAAAACAAAAATACCTGAAAAATTCTAAAAAAAAAACAAAAAAAATTTGGATATTTTTTTTTTTTTTTTTACTTACCTCTAAATGCCTGTTGCTAGGTGGTCCCTCGTAGTCTGCCTCTTCCATTGCCTGGGCTGGTGACATCACTTCCCCCTTGGCACATGAAGGGCTCGGCTCTTCTTCCTCCCTCCTGTCAATCATCTGGAACCCATTACAGGTCCCAGGTGATTGAGCGGCCAATCACGGCGCGCGGCGCCGCTCGCGCATGCGCAGTGGGTGCCAGGCTGTGAAGCCACAGCCCGGCGCCCACAGTTGAAATGCCGGCGCCGACGAGCGGAGGGGGGGGGTACGAGCGGGGCTTCTATCCCCCGCATCGCTGGACCCAGGGACAAGTAAGTGTCCAATTAAAAGTCAGCAGCTGCAGTATTTGTAGCTGCTTACTTTTAATTTTTTTTTTTTTAATGGACCCCCTGGGTGGAACTCCTCTTTAAGGTGTCTATGTACAGTGCACCCCTACTCCAATCTATGAGAGTGCCAACATTCGGACATATTTATAGCAAAAACTTACATATGAAAAAATTTGGAATTATTCGTTTAAATTAAGGTAAAGTACACCCAAAGTCTCACGTTGACGGTCTAAACCAGTGTTTCTCAACTCCAGTCCTCAAGGCACCCCAATAAGTCATGTTTTCAGGCTTTTTATTATTTTTCACAGGTGATTTGATCAGTTTCACTGCCTTAGTAATTACCAGAGCCGTTTCATCTGAGGGAAATCCTGAAAACATGACCTGTTGGGGTGCCTTGAGGACTGGAGTTGAGAAACGCTGGTCTAAACAAGTCCCAAATTCAGTTACTATACACATGCCTCTAATAAACAAAAACTTCCTATACCTACCTGAGCAAAATCCACCTTCATTTGTGTCTCACATGCTCCCCTTCCCAGGCACAGCAGCTCACACTGGGATGGTTTCAGCAGCAGAGGCAGTGCTGTCAGTCCTAAGAGCATTGGGCAGGACTAAGTGTGATCAGGGACCAATTGACTAGCTGCAGACTAGTGACAATGCTAAAAGCCACACCCCCTGCAACATCTTCACCCCCTCTGTAATGCAAGAAGGCACAACTTAAAACATAAAAGATGTCCGTTAGCCCCGGTTCACACAGGGGCGGCACGACTTGCAGGTCGCCTCAGCGAGGCGACCTGCAAACTACTTCTGAGGCGACTTGCAAAACGACTTCTGCATAGAAGTCTATGCAAGTCGCCCCCAAAGTAGTACAGGAACCTTTTTCTAAGTCGGAGCGACTTGCGTCGCTCCTATTAGAACGGTTCCATTGTACAGAACGGGAGGCGACTTGTCAGGCAACTAGGTCGCCTGACAAGTCGCCCCTGTGTGAACCGGCACTTAGACTTTACTTCTCACGCCTGATGAATTTTTTCCTCCCAGTGGGGGAACAAGGTCGCGGTATGAGAAGCACATGGCACAATGCCAAAGTGCGTCCGGCCATCCGCATATACCAGGGCCAGGCTAGCACAGAAATTACAGCTGCCATCTGCCAGACCCAGGATTGCCACCTTCTCCATGAAAAAGTAATACAATGGACCCCAGGAGGGAAGTGGGCACTCAGCACTGCTGTCACTGGATACATGCTATGCATACTAGCTCATTATGCCGTTGTCTTGCAGGTGTTAGTTTTTTTGTTTTTTTTTTCAAAGTGGATTTACAATCACTTTAAAGCAGCTTACACAGCACAGCGCTTGTGCTGTGCAATCTGCCCCCCTCTAAACTGTAAAAAAAACCCTAAACCTGCCACTTCCTGTATGGCCTCTCTAAACAGACCACGATAACCAGGGCTGCTCCGCCCTGATCACCGTGGTCAAAGTGCCTCCCTCCGTGATAGGCTGCCTGCTCCGCTCTTCTCTCTCCCCCCTGCTTCCTGCCTGTCATCCCCCTCTGTGTTTGTCTCTGGCCCAGCCCCACCTCCCCCCCTCACCCCGCCGCCATTCTTGTAAACTAAATTTCCAAAGTTTTCACTGCCAGCGTCTCTATTAGAGGCTGGCACATCACACTATGTCATTTGTTTTAAAAAACAAGCGCTGTAAATACCTAATTTGAGCTGTCTTCAGGTCGGTCACGTGACTCGCGGCCGCTTTCCAGCTACAATACATGGCTTCTGCGGAAGAGACGAGTGGCCACGTGATCTCCCTGGCTAAAGTCAGAGGGAGATCATGGCCCCCTCAAAAGCAATGCATCGGAGCTGTAAAGTGGCCGCGAGTGATGTGACCAGCCTGAAGACAGCTCAAATTAGGTATTTACAGCGCTCGTTTTTGAAAACGAATGACATAGTGTGCTGTGCCAGCCCCTAATAGAGGGGCTGGCATAGACTTGTATAGATGGGTTAACAACCACTTTAAGGGGGAGTGGCAGGGGGTGTGTTCTATTCCTACATATATTTGCTAAAAGGTGTCCCTCATTCCCATCTCAAAAAGTTGGAAGGTATGCTTAATGCAATCTCTTTCCTCTTTCACGCACCATGTGGCCAAGCTGTGGGTCTCCATAACGTGGGTTCGGTCCCGGTGCTTTCGGAAAAATGACCGCTGGGGGGGGGGGGGTCAGATCAGCACCCCCCCCCTCGCTACCGGAGGACTCGTCACCATGCTCCACGCTTCACGACCGGCTGCAATGTAGAGTACTTTGGACTAGTTCTTGGCTAACCACGGCATCTGCATTTTCCTCCTTCTCGTCTTGCCTAGTACCTAGTAGTGGCTTTGCTTTGTACCCCACATGTGCTTTACTGACTCTAGTTCTTTTATACGCCAGAAACCATCATGCACCCCTTTAAATGACTTCAAACCAGGCTTAGATCAGTTGATGCAACTTTACTGAACATTTTGCGGCAAAGTTCAACATGAACAATACAGTGAAACATTCCCTGACTAACTCAACTAGGCTGCCCAGGCATACCTCAGCAAGGTAATTGTCCAATACTGATATCTTCCAAGACTTGGTAGTTCTCCAGCCTCCCGGTGTCTTCCGACGGACTGCTGGGTGCAGCAGCCCCACTCAGTGCTCCATGATGGCTACGGCATCACGAGAAACAAGGCACAGAACAATCCTACGAACCCGGCCTTCCCCCTAATTTATATATTACAGGGCAATTAGGCAGGGTCCAAAAATCCCAGGAACAGTGATGCAGAACAATAACTCCTTCCCAGCCTGGGCCAGCTAACTTCCTAACTGACATACTTTAGGCAACCTGACTACACACTTACCTGCAGGTGGGAGCTCCACCAATCACACCCCTGTGCAGGTGTCGGCAGGAAAGAAGACTTGCCTATAGATGGTACAGCAGAGGAGAGACGCTTACAGTATAAAAAGGCATGTCTATAAGTGGTACAGCAGGAAAGGGGTACTTTCCTGCAGGTGGCCCCTCCACCAATCACATGACTGTGCAGGTGTCGGTGTCAATAGATGGTACAGCAGGAGAGGGGAATTTACCTGCATTTGGGGGCTCCACCAATCACATCCCTGTGCAGGTGTCGGTGTCAATAGATGGTACAGCAGGAGAGGGGAATTTACCTGCATTTGGGGGCTCCACCAATCACATCCATGGAAGTTTTCTCTTCTCTCCTTACTGGCTGAGCATTTTCTGTGTTTGGTATTTTACCATGAGAATTAATAAATTAAAGGGAAATTGGCACAAATTAAATTTCTGTTTCTTAAAACCTTCTCCTCCTCACAGCTGTACAACTAGTACAAGGCTCATATAGAAAACAGCTGCATGGAGTCTGCAGGTAATATTTCAGAAGAAATACATTTACTATTACATTATTCTGGACAGACTCAGTCAACATATGTTCACCTAAATTTCTGAATCACTGCTGTCAGATTCCTCCTAAACTATTATGGTTAATTTTATCTTGAATTGAACCTTTCATGATAGAAATATGACATTGCTGACACGCTTATACAGATACAGTCTTCAGAGAAGTCATCCTGATCCCTGGCTTCAATGCCTACCTTCTAACATAAAGAAGCAGAACGAGAGTTCAGGGTTTCAGCCTTCACTGGTTGCATGCTTGTGCTGGGTCACTGACTCACATGAGTAGTACAGTCAGGATGATTATGACAATCCTGGAGCCTTTAAAACCAAGGGGTTTTGAGGGCATTTCCTGAGCTTTGCCAACCAGGCAACTAAATGCAAACCTTCAAAAACGCATTTGGCAGTTCTAAAAACGCACGGTGAGGCTTCTTGCTGGACCTTGAGACCCTAATTGTAGAGATTGTGACACTCTGCAGATTGTTTGTTTACACACATTCCTGGAAGAAGTTATAGGCTGTTACACTGTATTACACTCACCCGCACATTCCACTCATGGTGATTGTCATTGATAATGTGCTATAGATTCTCTTTATGGCGCTGATTTATAGCTTGCTGTGTATACAGGACATTTGGCCTCATCTATTCCAGCTTATAAAACTCTCTCATAGATTCCTCATCACATGGGCCTGGGCTCATCAGAGAGATCTGGAAATGAATCATGATCGTTAAATAACCCTAATAACAGGAACAGTATTTCCTTTACAGAAAAGCAAAGCAGCATTAAAGCTGAAGTTTAATCTGCTTATATTTTGCATGACTATTGTATAACAGATGTTCCCTGCTTACTCTCTACTGCCAGACCAACCCCCCAGCTACTACTTCCCCATATCTTTTACCCAAAATCTGAGACCACACCAAGCTGGAGTAAATATTGGCTGTAGCAGCCATTTTATTAACACTCAAATAAAATTAACATTAACTGTATAAACATCTGTTAGAACCACCCCCATCAGTTAAATACTCACGTTGGTCTTTGCAGGAAAAAAACCCCCAATCTTGCCACTCGATCCACTCCGGCACTGCGGTACCTTAAACTGAACTAGGCCTCCAGCAAACATACTAGCTCAGAGACAACAAACCACTGACCGCAGTGCACCCGTTAACCAAATTCCAACTAAACCACCGTTAGCTGGAATACCACCAACAGGACCCATACCACCCGATGGGTCCCAAACTCTTCCATATGCGGGGTTTCTTCCTTCACCCGCAAAGACCAACACCCCGCCTCTGCCATGACATCCACTGCTCTGTAGAAGGCAAAATCATGTGGATTAATACAAAACCACTATACTCACCGCTATCAGGGAGGGAGGGTGGAAAGCTTGCTCCTCCTGCTACACTGAGCTGAGGAGGGACCCACACTTTCCTAATTGAACTCTGCTCCTCCTCACCTTCCTTTTATCCAATCCACTTTTCCCTTACACTAAACCTACGTGCAGTTGCCCCACTGTCATGCCCGCCCTACGTTCATTTATTTATTTTACTTTGCTCCAGGCTTCTCTTGACTATTATATAACAGGAATAAAAAAAAACCCCAATCTTGCCACTCGATCCACTCCGGCACTGTGGTACCTTAAACTGAGCTAGGTGCTAGGCCTCCAGCTGACATACTAGCTCGGAGACAACAAACCACTGACCGCAGTGCACCCATTAACCAAATTCCAACGAAACCACCGTTAGCTGGAATACCACCAACGGGACCCATACCACCCGATGGGTCCCGAACTCTTCCATATCTGGGGTTTCTTCCTTCACCCGCAAAGACCAACACTCCGCCATAGCACACACCAGGGGAACACCTTACCCTTGTGTGCCCTGCCACACTCTCAACGCTCTCCATATCCCATCCTGTAAACCCAAAGCCCATATGTCGATCCCCACAGCATTAAGGTGTATACCGTCCCCCTGCAGATAACGCCAGGTATCCACTTCCAGCTCCAAGTGTCTAATTGCCAACCCCCCATTCCTGACAACAAATCTACTAACCTCCCTGTTCACCTTCTTCCTGGCCCTATTAATCTTCTCCACTGACCTAGCCAACCGCCAAGTGGTCCGTGCTACAATGTCAGACCACACTATTAGCATTTCTGGAAAGGCCATGCGGAGTCGCAAGAAGTCGAACTTGACATCTCGCACCAAGTCCAACATTGACCTGAGCCCCAAGTCGTTACCGCCAACGTGCAACATTAAAACATCAGGCGGCCTATCCAAACGTGCAAATCTGTGCACTTCTGGAACTGTCCTGCCCTAATGCATCCCCAACCACCTAATACAGGCTTCCTGTCTGGAAATTCCCAATTGTCTCCCATCGTGCCTCGCATCTGCCCTCCTTGCCCCCCCAACAAACATATGAATGGCCCAAGCCTTGGGTTCTTCCTGAAAGAGAAGAAAAAGCAACCTTTATAACAATAAATGTTCACCTTAAAACAGATATATCCATGCCCCACACATCCCTCATAACCACCTATCCTGTTAAACAGACAAGTGGGGACGGACATACGATTTGAACCTACGCGATTCCCATCTCCCAATTCATTTTACAGCGGCCTCGTCCAACCCCCATCTAACTGCCTCCGTAGTGGCCCCAATGCGAAACGAATGAGAAGAAAATTTCTGATCCCCCAAACCCAATGCCTCCAAACATTTTCAAAAAACTGCAATGAATTGAAACCGTGATAAGGAATGACTGTCCCGGTGCACCACTTCCAGGCGTATTGCGAGGAACCCCCTTACCAATTCTACTGGGCACAAGGACGAATCTGGCAGCGAGAAAACCTGCACCATCCTACCCCTGCCCCGCTGCTCTGTTTTAGATCTGCCCACCAATATGGACAACCTATCTATCCCACAGCTGACCTCTGCCACCCCTATGCCCCTTTTCAACTTCTTAGAAGGGCTAACTAACTCACTAATCCGAAAGGCCCCAAAGAATGCCAGGCCAGGGCAAGCGCCGCTTTAAACAACACACTGTGATGAACACGTAGTACCTAACTGGGCCACTATCCTTCCCAATAGCTCAAACTAAACAGGGCGCCTGAAGTCCCTGCACGGCTTAGAACGACGATAACCCTTCAATGCTTGTCGCACCCAAAAATCCTTAGTGAAATCTGGGCAGCCCTGAAATTTAAACCAAAGTGCCGGGGGAGGGTCCAGAGACAGAGATAGCCAGCGCGGAAGATATTCCAGAGGGTAGTATTGGGGGCATTAGTGGTAGGTTGACCAAAGCACAAAAACACAAGGTGAGTATAGTAGCAAGTCCTAGTTGCAATCTCGAAACATCCAATATGAGGACAATATGCGACCGGTCTAAACTATGTGGAATGTTCACCAATGCCAGGAGCATGGCGGACAAGATGGGTGAACTAGAGATACTGTTGTACAAGGAGGATTTGGATTTTGTGGGAATTTCAGAGACCTGGTTCAACAGCTCTCATGATTGGCTGGCAAACATTCAAGGGTATACCCTATACCACAAGGATAGAGAGGGTAAAAAAGGGGGAGGGGTATGCCTATATATCAAGAATAATGTACAAGTGAATGTGAGAGATGACATCACTGAGGGAGCTAGAGAGGAGGTGGAATCCTTATGGGTAGAGCTCCAAAGGGATGAAGCTAAGGGGAAAATAATACTGGGAGTATGCTATAGGCCCCCTAACCTGAGGGAGGAAGTGGAGAAGGATCTCCTATCACAAATTGGATTAGCAGCAAGGATGGGAAGTGTTATCATAATGGGGGATTTTAATTATCCAGACATAGACTGGGCGGAGGGAACCGCACATTCATTTAAGGCTCGCCAGTTCCTTAATGTCTTGCAGGACAATTTTATGGGTCAGATGGTAGACGCACCAACTAGAAATAAAACATTACTGGATCTACTGATTACCAACAATACAGACCTGATCACGGATGTGGAAATATGGGGCAATTTAGGTAACAGCGATCACAGGTCAATTAGTTTCAGTATAAATCACACAAATAGGAAACATAAAGGGAATACAAAGACACTGAATTTCAAAAGAGCCAACTTCCCTAAACTACAAACCTTGCTAAAAGGCATAAATTGGGATAAAATATTAGGAACAAAGAATACGGAGGAGAGATGGGTTTGCTTTAAGAGCATATTAAATAAGGGCATTAGCCAATGTATCCCATTGGGTAATAAATTTAAAAGAGCGAACAAAAATCCTGGATGGCTTAACTCCAATGTAAAAATGCATATAAAAGCAAAGGAGAAGGCCTTCAAAAAATACAAGGTTGAGGGATCATCCTCAGCATTCAGACTTTATAAAGAATGCAACAAGAAATGTAAGGGTGCAATTAGGATGGCTAAGATAGAACATGAAGGATACATAGCGGAGGAGAGCAAAAAAAATCCCAAGAAATTCTTTAAGTATGTAAACATTAAAAAAGGGAGAACAGACCATATTGGCCCCATAAAGAATGAGGAAGGACATCTGGTTACAAAGGATGGAGAGATGGCGAAGGTATTGAATTTATTCTTCTCCTCAGTCTTCACGAGTGAATCGGGGGGCTTCAATAACCAAAACTGCAGTGTTTATCCTCATGACACAACACAGGAAGCACCTCCATGGTTAACAGAGGACAGAATTAAAATTAGACTTGAGAAACTTAACATTAATAAATCACCGGGACCAGATGGCTTGCATCCGAGGGTACTTAGGGAACTCAGTCAAGTGATTGCCAGACCGTTCCTAATTTTTACAGATAGTCTACTGACTGGAATGGTACCAGCTGATTGGAGAAAATCCAATGTAGCACCAATATTTAAAAAGGGCCCAAAATACATCCCTGGGAATTACAGACCAGTTAGCCTAACATCAATAGCGTGTAAACTCTTGGAGGGGATGATAAGGGACTATATACAAGATTTTAGTAATAAGAACGTTATCATTAGCAGTAATCAGCATGGATTCATGAAGAATCGTTCTTGCCAAACCAATCTATTAACCTTCTATGAGGAGGTGAGTTGCCATCTAGATAAAGGAAGGCCCATAGACGTGGTATATCTGGATTTTGCAAAAGCATTTGACACAGTTCCCCATAAAGGTTTACTGTACAAAATAAGGTCCGTTGGCATGGACCATAGGGTAAGCACATGGATTGAAAACTGGCTACAAGGGCGAGTTCAAAGGGTGGTGATAAATGGGGAGTACTCAGAATGGTCAGGGGTGGGTAGTGGGGTACCCCAGGGTTCTGTGCTGGGACCAATCCTATTTAATTTGTTCATAAACGACCTGGAGGATGGGATAAACAGTTCAATCTCTGTATTTGCAGACGATACTAAGCTAAGCAGTGCAATAACTTCTCCGCAGGATGTGGAAACCTTGCAAAAAGACCTGAACAAATTAATGGGATGGGCGACTACATGGCAAATGAGGTTCAATGTAGAAAAATGTAAAATAATGCATTTGGGTGGCAAAAATATGAATGCAATCTATACACTGGGGGGAGAACCTCTGGGGGAATCTAGGATGGAAAAGGACCTGGGGGTCCTAGTAGATGATAGGCTCAGCAATGGCATGCAATGCCAAGCTGCTGCTAACAAAGCAAACAGAATATTGGCATGCATTAAAAGGGGGATCAACGCCAGAGATAAAACGATAATTCTCCCACTCTACAAGGCTCTGGTCCGGCCGCACCTGGAGTATGCTGTCCAGTTCTGGGCACCAGTCCTCAGGAAGGATGTACTGGAAATGGAGCGAGTACAAAGAAGGGCAACAAAGCTAATAAAGGGTCTGGAGGATATTAGTTATGAGGAAAGGTTGCGAGCACTGAACTTATTCTCTCTGGAGAAGAGACGCTTGAGAGGGGATATGATTTCAATTTACAAATACCGTACTGGTGACCCCACAATAGGGATAAAACTTTTTCGCAGAAGAGAGTTTAATAAGACTCGTGGCCACTCATTACAATTAGAAGAAAAGAGGTTTAACCTTAACCACTTCAGCCCCGGAAGGATTTACCCCCTTCCTGACCAGAGCACTTTTTACAATTTGGCACTGCGTCGCTTTAACTGCTAATTGCGCGGTCATGCAATGCTGTAACCAAACGAAATTTGCGTCCTTTTCTTCCCACAAATAGAGCTTTCTTTTGATGGTATTTGATCACCTCTGCCGTTTTTATTTTTTGCGCTATACACGGAAAAAGACCGAAAATTTTGAAAAAAAATGATATTTTCTACTTTTTGTTCTAAAAAAAATCCAATAAACTCAATTTTAGTCATACATTTAGGCCAAAATGTATTTGGCCACATGTCTTTGGTAAAAAAAATGTCAATAAGTGTATATTTATTGGTTTGCGCAAAAGTTATAGCGCCTACAAACTAGGGTACATTTTCTGGAATTTACACAGTCTTTAATTTATGACTGCCTATGTCATTTCTTGAGGTGCTAAAATGACAGGGCAGTACAAAACCCCCACAAATGACCCCATTTTGGAAAGTAGACACCCCAAGGAAATTGCTGAGAGGCATGTTGAGCCCATTGAATATTCATTTTTTTTGTCCCAAGTGATTGAATAATGAAAAAAAAAAAAAAAAAAAAACAAAATTACAAAAAGTTGTCACTAAATGATATATTGCTCACACAGGCCATGGGCATATGTGGAATTGCACCCCAAAATACATTTAGCTGCTTCTCCTGAGTATGGGGATACCACATGTGTGGGACTTTTTGGGAGCCTAGCCGCATACGGGGCCCCGAAAACCAATCACTGCCTTCAGGATTTCTAAGGGCGTACATTTTTGATTTTACTCCTCACTACCTATCACAGTTTTGAAGGCCATAAAATGCCCAGATGGCACAAACCCCCCCCAAATGACCCCATTTTGGAAAGTAGACACCCCAAGCTATTTGCTGAGAGGCATGTTGAGTCCATGGAATATTTTATATTTTGACACAAGTTGCGGGAAAGTGACAATTTATTTATTTATTTTTTTTTTTTTTGCACAAAGTTGTCACTAAATGATATATTGCTCACACAGGTCATGGGCATATGTGGAATTGCACCCCAAAATACATTTAGCTGCTTCTCCTGAGTATGGGGATACCACATGTGTGGGACTTTTTGGGAGCCTAGCCGCGTACGGGACCCCGAAAACCAATCACCGCCTTCAGGATTTCTAAGGGTGTACATTTTTGATTTCACTCTTCACTGCCTATCACAGTTTCGGAGGCCATGGAATGCCCAGGTGGCACAAAACCCCCCCAAATGACCCCATTTTGGAAAGTAGACACCCCAAGCTATTTGCTGAGAGGCATGGTGAGTATTTTGCAGCTCTCATTTGTTTTTGAAAATGAAGAAAGACAAAAAAAAAAATTTTTTTTTTCTTTTTTTAATTTTCAAAACTTTGTGACAAAAAGTGAGGTCTGCAAAATACTCACTATACCTCTCAGCAAATAGCTTGGGGTGTCTACTTTCCAAAATGGGGTCATTTGGGGGGGGGTTTGTGCCACCTGGGCATTCCATGGCCTCCGAGACTGTGATAGGCAGTGAAGAGTGAAATCAAAAATTTACGCCCTTAGAAAGCCTGAAGGCGGTGCTTGGTTTTCGGGGTCCCATACGTGGCTAGGCTCCCAAAAAGTCTCACACATGTGGTATCCCCGTACTCAGGAGAAGCAACAGAATGTATTTTGGGGTGTAATTTCACATATTCCCATGGCATGTTTGAGCAATATATCATTTAGTGACAACTTTGTGCAAAAAAAAAAAAAAATAATAATAATTTGTCTCTTTCCCGCAACTTGTGTCACAATATAAAATATTCCATGGACTCGACATGCCTCTCAGCAAATAGCTTGGGGTGTCTACTTTCCAAAATGGGGTCATTTGGGGGGGTTTGAACTGTCCTGGCATTTTATGCACAACATTTAGAAGCTTATGTCACACATCACCCACTCTTCTAACCACTTGAAGACAAAGCCCTTTCTGACACTTTTTGATTACATGAAAAAATTATTTTTTTTTGCAAGAAAATTACTTTGAACCCCCACACATTATATATTTTTTTAAAGCAAATGCCCTACAGATTAAAATGGTGGGTGTTTAATTTTTTTTTTTTCACACAGTATTTGCGCAGCGATTTTTCAAACGCATTTTTTGGGGAAAAAACACACTTTTTTACATTTTAATGCACTAAAACACACTATATTGCCCAAATGTTTGATGAAATAAAAAAGATGATCTTAGGCCGAGTACATGGATACCAAACATGACATGCTTTACAACCGTGCACAAACGTGCAGTGACAACAAAATAAATACATTTTTAAAAGCCTTTAAAAGCCTTTACAGGTTACCACTTTAGATTTACAGAGGAGGTCTACTGCTAAAATTACTGCCCTCGATCTGACCGTCGCGGTGATACCTCACATGCATGGTGCAATTGCTGTTTACATTTGACGCCAGACCGACGCTTGCGTTCGCCTTAGCGCAAGAGCAGGGGGGACAGGGGTGCTTTTTTTTTTTTTTTTTTTTTTTCTTTATTATTTTTTTGCTTTTTTATCTTATTTTAAAACTGTTCCTTTCATTTTTTTTTTTTTTTAATCATTTTTATTGTTATCTCAGGGAATGTAAATATCCCCTATGATAGCAATAGGTAGTGACAGGTACTCTTTTTTGAAAAAATTGGGGTCTATTAGACCCTAGATTTCTCCTCTGCCCTCAAAGCATCTGACCACACCAAGATCGGTGTGATAAAATGCTTCCCCAATTTCCCAATGGCGCTATTTACATCCGGCGAAATCTAAGTCATAAAATGCTCGTAGCTTCCGGTTTCTTAGGCCATAGAGATGTTTGGAGCCACTCTGGTCTCTGATCAGGTCTATGGTCAGCTGGCTGAATCACCGGCTGCATTCTCAGGTTCCCTGTTGAGACAGGAGAGCCAGAGAAAAACACGGAAGACGGTGGGTGGGGGGGGGGCATTCTCTCCCACTGCTTGTAAAAGCAGTCTAGAGGCTAATTAGCCGCTAGGATTGCTTCTACATGAAAGCCGACCGCTGGCTGAAAAGAATGATACCAAGATGATACCTAAACCTGCAAGCATCATTCTGGTATAACCACTCAAAGTCGTGAATGCTGTACTCAGACAAAAATATGGTTAACAATAAAGCACAGTAAACGGTAAAGTATAAAAAATTGCAGACCTGAAAAGCAAACATGATAAAACATAATAACAATAAAACATTGCAGAATAGAATACAGTAAAAAAGAGCAGAACAATAGAGAGAATAGAGAGAGAGAGAATAGAGAGAGAACAATAAAACGACAACTATTATTTTTTATTTTATATTTTTGTTTGTGTTTTTTTTTTTTTTTTTTTTCACTTTTTTTGTAACTGTAACTTTTATAACTGTAACCGGTTCCAGGTTCAGGTCTCTCAAAATGCGATGGCATCTTGGGAGACCCTGTGAAAGTGTGTCCTAGTCTGTGCAATGCTGTACCCTACGCTAATACTCAGCTAGTGAATGGTAGCGTTCAAAACATTCACCAATGCAAAGACCAGGATTGTCAGGACAGGAGGGACAATAATAGCGGGTGTCACGCCTATATCCGCGCTTGCTGCAGACACAACATCTTTTTTGGGGGGGTTCGCTGGGTAGGGGTACTCGGGAGGACATAAAAATGCCTCTCATGCAGCCGACTGCATTTGGTTGGGGATGTGAATGGGGGAAGTACGGGCGCTGCAGAAGCGGTAGGTTCCCAATTAGGATTGGCGAATGCAGCAGGAAGGGCACTATGGGCACGACGGGCCTGTGTTTGTCTTTTTGGTGGCAGCGGGACACTACTTGTGCTTGCCACCTCACCAGCTTGAACTGCACTTATGGGACTCGCCACGTCACCAAGTGTTACTGCAGTGCTGGTTTGACTACGACCGGGGTGTACTAGGCCGCTGGCGCTTGCCAGTTCACCAAAACGCTACCAAAAAAACTGTTAACGATCGCAGGGATCAGGCCTGACTCTGCGAACGCTGCAGTTATGCATTTAGTGTTTTGTAAGTGACAGTGATCGATCGATACTGCACTTGGGTGGGCTGGGCTGGGCTGGGCCGGGCGGAGGGGCAAAACGCAGGTGCTAGCAGGTATCTGGGCTGATCCCGCTAACACTGCGTTTTTGGGAACCCTAAACTGCTGGGGACGCCAGTATAGATCTGATCGGATCAGATATTGATCAGTTCAGATACTATACCACTAAGGGAGGTGTACAGTGCGTGCGTGGGTGTTAGCGCTACTGGCACTAACCTGACGCTGCCTGGGGCTGGTGCTTGCCAGTTCACCAAAACGCTACAAAAAAAACTGTTAGCGATCGCAGGGATCAGGCCTGACTCTGCGAACGCTGCAGTTATGCGTTTAGTGTTTTGTAAGTGACAGTGATCGATCGATACTGCACTTGGGTGGGCTGGGCTGGGCCGGGCGGAGGGGTAAAACGCAGTTGCTAGCAGGTATCTGGGCTGATCCCGCTAACACTGCGTTTGTGGGAACCCTAAACTGCTGGGGACGCTAGTATAGATCTGATCGGATCAGATATTGATGCGTTCAGATACTATACCACTAAGGGAGGTGTACGGTGCGTGGGTGTTAGCGGTACTGGCACTAACCTGACGCTGCCTGGGGCTGGTGCTTGCCATTTCACCAAAATGCTACCAAAAAAACTGTTAGCGATCGCAGGGATCAGGCCTGACTCAGCGAACGCTGCAGTTATGCGTTTAGTGTTTTGTAAGTGACAGTGATCGATCGATACTGCACTTGGGTGGGCTGGGCCGAGCTGGGCGGAGGGGCAAAACGCAGGTGCTAGCAGGTATCTGGGCTGATCCCGCTAACACTGTGTTTTTGGGAACCCTAAACTGCTGGGGACGCCAGTATAGATCTGATCGGATCAGATATTGATGCGATCAGATACTATACCACTAAGGGAGGCGTATGCTGCGTGCGTGGGTGTTAGCGGTACTGGCGCTAATCTGACCCTGCCTGGGGCGACGCATATCACCGCCGGGCGATCAGGGGGCTAAATCTTTATTCGGTAATAAACGGCGGGTTCCCTGACACTATAAAAAATAAACAAACTAACCAGCGTCACCCGTAACGGTTATACAGTGATCAGTGGTGAAAGGGTTAACTAGGGGGCAATCAAGGGGTTAAAACATTTATTAGATAGTATATGGGGGTCCCTGTCGCTATAAAACTCTGACGGCGAACCTAAATATTTACGTCCCTAACTAGCATCACCAGCGACACTAATACAGCGATCAGAAAAATGATCGCTTAGCGACACTGGTGACAGGGGGTGATCAAGGGGTTAAAACTTTATTAGGGGGGGTTAGGGGGGTACCCTAGACCTACAGGGGGCCTAACACTCACTGCCCTGACACTGTAACTGTCACAAACTGACACCAATACAGTAATCAGAAAAAAAAAAAAAAAAAAAAAAACTGCTGGTGTCAGTTTGTGACAGGGGGGGGGGGGTGATTGGGGGGGGATCGGGGGGCGATCGGGGGGGGGATCGGGGTGTTTAGTGTGCCTGGCATGTTCTACTGTGTGTGTAGTGTTGGTGCACTTACATTGCAGTCTTCTCTCCTCGGCCCGGAACGGAAAATACCGAGCCGAGGAGAGATGACATCATTTCCTCTGCCTCTGTGTACAATACAGAGGCAGGGAAATGATCCCATTGGCTGAGAGCGATCGCGAGGGGGGGGCCACGAATGGATGGCCTCCCCCTCACCTCCGATCGCCGGGGGAGATTTGCCGACCGCCGCAGGCACCGGGGGGGGGTCCGATCGGACCCCCCACCCGCGGGCAGGCAAGGACGTACATATACGTCCTTTTGCCTGCCCGTGCCGCTCTGTCGACGTATATAGTCGTGCGGCGGTCGGCAAGTGGTTAAACTACGTAGAGGGTTCTTTACTGTAATGCCCCGTACACACGGTCGGATTTTCCGATGGAAAATGTCCTATCGGAACGTGTTGTCGGAAATTCCGACCGTGTGTGGGCTCCATCGGACATTTTTCATCGGATTTTCCGACACACAAAGTTGGAGAGCAGGAGATAAAATTTTCCGACAACAAAATCCGTTGTCGGAAATTCCGATCGTGTGTACACAAATCCGACGGACAAAGTGCCATGCATGCTCAGAATAAATAAAGAGATGAAAGCTATTGGCCACTGCCCCGTTTATAGTCCCGACGTACGTGTTTTACGTCACCGCGTTCAGAATGATCGGATTTTCTGACAACTTTGTGTGACCGTGTGTATGCAAGACAAGTTTGAGCCAACATCCGTCGGAAAAAATCCTAGGATTTTGTTGTCGGAATGTCCGAACAAAGTCCGACCGTGTGTACGCCCTATAAGAGCGGCAAGGATGTGGAATTCCCTTCCACAGGCGGTGGTCTCAGCGGGGAGCATTGATAGCTTCAAGAAACTATTAGATAATCACCTGAATGACCGCAACATACAGGGATATACAATGTAATACTGACACATAATCACACACATAGGTTGGACTTGATGGACTTGTGTCTTTTTTCAACCTCACCTACTATGTAACTATGTAACCCCGCCAACTTCTTCTCTAACCCGGACACCGACACTCCAGCTTCCAAATTACGCAAAACAAAGTACAGAACAAGCAACCTGAAATCCCGCCCTTCCTGCCCATCCCTGACCTGCTGCACCAGGGACAACCATTCGCGCCATACCCTGTTATATGCTGACCACGTGGCAGCGCTCACCAACTGCCTGATCCATCCGTATACTCGTCCAAGGCAAATTTCCTCAGCCACTCGGGACAAGGGACCCCGCACTGCTCCACCTCCGGTGCCAACTCCCGGAATCTGTCCCACCGAAAGCGAGACAAAGCGTCAGCAATGACGTTTTCCACTCATGGGAGGTGGACAGCATAAGTAAATACATTCAGCTGCAGACAGTGCAAGACGAGGTGTCTGAGTAACCTGACCATCATCGGGGATGCAGCCGACACCTTGTTAATGACCTGTACCACCTCTAGGTTGTCCCCATGAAATCGCACTTTCAAGTTTCTGATGGATTCCCCCCATAGCTCCACAGCCACAACCACTGGAAACAATTCCAGCAACAACATATTCCTCACTAGCCCTGCTTCCTTCTATGAATCCGGCCAAGGCCCCGCACTCCACTTACCTTGAAAAAAGGCTCCAAAACCCGCCGAGCCAGCCGCATCTGTGTAAAGTTCCAAATCGAAGTTGCTAACAGGCCCTGACATCCACAGCACCCTGACGTTGACATTAGCCAGGAACACGTGACACACCATGAGATCCTCCCTATGTGCCTGCACCAAGCGCACATAGTGCGTGGGGGACGTAACCCCCACCGTACTTGCCGACAGACGTCTGCAAAATACCCTTCCTATCGGTAGAATGCGACGCGCAAAATTCAACTAACCCAACAATGACTGCAGAGTCCGAAGTTGCTCCTTGCGTAATCCCATGATCCCCCGAATCTCAGCCTTCAATGCCATCAGCTTATCCTCTGGATGTCTACACTCCATTGCGTCCGAGTCCAGGACAATGCCCAGAAAACTCAGTACCATAGTCGGACCTTCCGTCTTCTCCGGGGCCAAGGGGATGCCGAACTTGGCGGCAATGTGTTCCAGCGTAGCCAACAGTACCGCGCAGACTTCCCATGAGGCCGGGTCCACACAAAGGAAATCATCAAGGTAATGTATGATCACATTCACTCCCGCGACGTCACGCACCACCCATTCCACGAAGGAATTAAACTGCTCAAACAAAGCACAGGATATAGAGCAACCCATGGACGGGCAGCGATTCACATAGAACTCCTCCTGCCAACGACAACCTAGCAAACGAAAGCTATCCGGATAGACCGGGAGCAATCGGAAAGCCGACTCTATGTCTGGGGCCCGCGGGCTGGGCCCGCTCTGTCTGCCTCCTGCTGCGTGGTAAGCCTGGTGGCAGCCCCGGAGTTGCCGGAGCTCCTGCCTGCCGAGCCCAGACCTGGATGGGGATTCCTCCCAGGACCCCCCACCGCGGGCACTGCCGTGCGCTTAGCAGAGGGCCCTGAAGGGGCCCGTATGGGTCTCCTGTGCTGCCGCTAGGCTCTGGGGGAAGGGGGGAGAGTCTGGGGAGAAGCGCTCCAGCGGCTGGGACCATATATATTTCTATGTATATGGAATTTCCCTCCAGTGCCCAGCGTTACTAACTGACACCATATTCGTGAGCCAAACTAAAGGGATTGTGGGGTTAGTAGTTTCTCAGAATGGCAATTGCTCCGCATGACTATACACCTGGACTACATATGCCAGGGATCTTTGCTACCATCAGGGAGATTGCTGGGAGGAGCTATAAAAGAAGCCAGAGTCCTGCCCCACGCTCTCTTCCTCCTGGGCCTGATGCGTGACGGTTGGACCTCTCCATGCATGGAGAATGGGGTCGCAGCCCATCACGTTGCTTGCTGTTCTTCCGACATCCATCCAGCATTACCTCGGTCATCTGACAACCCGGGCTTCGAGCTTCGCATCGGGAGAACGTCACAGCCGATTCACTGCACGAGTGTCACTCCAGGAGCTGCTGTCTGGAAGGCATTGAATCAGCCTGGTCATTGGTGAGGGGGCAATTGCCCACTTTTGCCAACCCCATAGACATCTTTAGCTTCTTCCATTTCAAGAAATCTCACTGCTTGTTGCTGCACCTTTTTGGATCTAATTAATGAGCCCCGACTGCCAGTGAAGACCATCAGGCCTGCAATAGGGACATTGCTGTTATTACTACTTAAAGGGCCCTCATACCATTTCTATTAAGCATGATCTCTCATTAGGATTAAAGATTAATAAGCCAGCCTGTGTTCCTCCTTTAGAAGTTTGCCAGGATAAATACTTAACCTTTGCTTATCCTTTCATGTTCAAGCAGTACTCAACTGTACATATGTGTATATAATATACTGTTATCTACATATCTACAAATTATATTACCTTGTGTTATTGTGGAGGCATTCCTCTACTGAGCTAGGACTCTTACCCAAAGCTCAGTAGATCTATGGCCTCATCTGTGTAACACTATCCTCTTTGAAGTATTAGAATATAAATGTTGTTTGCCTTATTACTTTAGGAGGGTGCAAAGATGTCTGAACCCAGAGTGTCAGGTGGGTTGGAATGTTCACAAGGTCATGGCGGTGCAGATGAGCAGGTAAATCCAAGCAGTCCTCATGCTACATTTGGGGGCCCGTCTGGGATACCATCTGCAGCTGGCCCTAGTCAACCTAGACAAGAGCCACAATCCGTGTGGGAAGCCGCTTCGGTGGCCGCGTTTGCCTGGGGCAGAACTCAGGGAGCTCAAATGGAGAGGAGCACTGTGATGTAGATCTCAGGAAGTGAGTACACTGAGAGAGACATCAGAAGGTGGCTGAGAGCTCTGGCCCCAGGACACCGGGCCTACATTGTTTCAGCAGCGCCCTGCACCTGCGGAGCTCTACAGTGTGATGCAGTAGGGTGGCTGCCCTTAAGCTGCCCCTAGAGGACATCCTGCCTCCTTGGAGTTGTGCCTCCTCCTCCTCTCTTCTATCAGGCACCCAAGTAGAGTCAGTGACCTCATCATCCCCTCCCTCCTCATCACTGGAGCAAATTTGGCAGTATGCTGCGGCTGGGGGAACATGACTGCCAGTTTCTAGTCCTTCTTGGGCACCCCCTCTCTCTTACTCCTTTCTTTAACCTGGGAACCAACATCGGAGCCTTCCAATTGCTGCACATCCTCCATAAGCATATACCTAACACTGTGGTCAAATAGTTCGGGGGACTCCTCCGTGCATGATGGTAGGGCTAGGGAAGGAGTGACTGTGGACAAGGAGCCGGTGGAATAGGCCGCTTTGCTAGCTGCACTGGAAGCCAAACTACTCTGAGCCTGGGTAACAGAGGATGAGGAGGATGAGGAGGATGAGGACGACTTTGTTATCCACTCCACCAACTCTTCTGCATGTTCTGGCTTAATAACACGGCCAGCAGCAGAAAAAAAGGACAATCGTGCCCCACGGCCACCTGCAGAAGATGCACCATGTCCACGACCAGCACTGTTGACTGTAGACATGGAGCCTGCTTGCCCTCTTTTAGTGGCCTGTGAGCGTCTGCCTCTCCTTGGTGGCCTTCCGGACATGATGTATATTTTGTTTGGCAACACCACACTGCACTGTATTGTGTGTTGTGTACACCACCAGAAAAGTAGTAGCAACTGCACTACGGTTGCACTGTATTGTGTAATGTGTACACCACCAGAAAAATAGGAGCAACTGCTCTACGGTTGCACTGTATTGTGTAATGTGTACACCAACAGAAAAGTAGTAGCAACTGCACTACGGCTGCACTGTATTGTGTGATGTGTACACCACTTGAAAAGTAGTAGCAACTGCACTACGGTTGCACTGTATTGTGTGCTGTGTACACCACCAGAAAAGTAGTAGCAACTACACTATGGTTGCACTGTATTGTGTAATGTGTACACCACCAGAAAAGTAGTAGCAACTGCAGAAGAGTTGCACTGTTTTGTGTGCTGTGTACACCACCAGAAACGTAGTAGCAACTGCATTATGGCTGCGCTGTATTGTGTGATGCGTACACTACCAGAAAAGTAGGAGCAACTGAACTACAGCTGCACTGTATTGTGTGATGTGTACACCACCAGAAAAGTAGTAGCAACTGCTCTACGGTTGCACTGTATTGTGTAATGTGTACACCAACAGAAAAGTAGTAGCAACTGCTCTACGGTTGCACTGTATTGTGTAATGTGTACACCACCAGAAAAGTAGTAGCAACTACACAACGGTTGCACTGTTTTGTGTGCTGTTTACACCACCAGAAAAGTAGTAGCAACTGGACTACGGTTGCACTGTATTGTGTGATGTGTACACCACTTGAAAAGTAGTAGCAACTGCACTACGGTTGCACTGTATTGTGTAATGTGTACACCACCAGAAAAGTAGTAGCAACTGCACAACGGTTGCACTGTAGATATACGCTACACTGGATGCTGCAGAGTGTATATATATATATATATATATATATATTACACCGCCTGAAGTAGATAAGAAATAGTACACCACAGAATGCACTGTAGAATGTAGATCTCTAGGCTACACTGACTGGATGCAGAGTGTATATATACAATCAGGTCCATAAATATTGGGACATTGACACAATTCTAATCTTTTTGTCTCTATACACCACCACAATGGATTTGAAATGAAACAAACAAGATGTGCTTTAACTGCAGACTTTCAGCTTTAATTTGAGGGTATTTACAATCAGGTAAACGGTGTAGGAATTACAACAGTTTGTATATGTGCCTTCCACTTTTTTAAGGGACCAAAAGTAATGGGACAATTGGCTGCTCAACTGTTCCATGGCCAGGTGTGTGTTATTCCCTCATTATCCCATTTACAAGGAGCAGATAAAAGGTCCAGAGTTCATTTCAAGTGTGCTATTTGCATTTGGAATCTGTTGCTGTCAACTCTCAATATGAGATCCAAAGAGCTGTCACTATCAGTGAAGCAAGCCATCATTAGGCTGAAAAAACAAAACAAACCCATCAGAAAGATAGCAAAAACATTAGGTGTGGCCAAATCAACTGTTTGTAACATCCTTAAAAAGAAAGAACGAAAGTTCCCTGGTGAAGAAAACACCCTTCATAACAGTTGGCCAGATCAAGAACACTCTCCAGGAGGTAGGTTTATGTGTGTCAAAGTCAACAATCAAGAGAAGACTTCACCAGAGTGAATACAGAGGGTTCACCACAAGATGTAAACCATTGGTGAGCCTCAAAAACAGGAAGGCCAGATTAGAGTTTGCCAAACAGCATCTAAAAAAGCCTTCACAGTTCTGCAACAACATTCTATGGACAGATGATACCAAGATCAACTGTACCAGAGTGATGGGAAGAGAAGAGTATGGAGAAGGAAAGGAACTGCTCATGATTCAAAGCATACCACCTCATCAGTGAAGCATGGCGGTGGTAGTGTCTTGGCATGGGCATGTATGGCTGCCATTGGAACTGGTTCTCTTGTATTTATTGATGATGTGACTGCTGACAAAAAAAAAAAAGCAGCAGGATGAATTCTGAAGTGTTTCAGGCAATATTATCTGCTCATATTCAGCAAAATGCTTCAGAACTCATTGGACGGCGCTTCACAGTGCAGATGGACAATGACCCGAAGCACACTGCGAAAGCAACTAAAGAGTTTTTTAAGGGAAAGAAGTGGAATGTTATGCAATGGCCAAGTCAATCACCTGATCTAAATCTGATTGAGCATGCATTTCACTTGCTGAAGACAAAACTGAAGGGAAAATGTCCCAAGAACAAGCAGGAACTAAAGGTAGTTGCAGTAGAAGCCTGGCAGAGCATCACCAGGGATGCTCTAGTGATCTGGTGATGTCTATGCGTTCCAGACTTCAGGCTGTAATTGACTGCAAAGGATTTGCAACCAAGTATTAAAAAGTGAAAGTTTGATGGTTGATTGTTAATCGGTCCCATTACTTTTGGTCCCTTAAAAAGTGGGAGCCTGTACACAAACTGTTGTACTTCCTACACCGTTCACACACCGCTCAAATTAAAGCTGAAAGTCTGCAGTTAAAGCACATCTTGTTCATTTCATTTCAAATCCATTGTGGTGGTGTATAGAGCCAAAAAGGTTACAATTGTGTCGATGTCCTAATATTTATGGATCTGACTGTATATTAAATATACTGCCACTAACTGAATAACCTGCCTGCTGAAATCTAAATCAAGCTATATCTCCATCCACACCAACAACACTACACAGGGCCGCCGTGCAGGCAGCCTTATATAGCGTGGGGCATGGACTTAGTCCCCCTGAGCCATGATTATGGCTCTCTTAGCGGAAGGCGCTGGGATTGGCCAAAGCATGCAGGTCAGGTGCATGCTTTGGCCAATCATCATACAGCAATGCACTGGGATCTCGCAGTGCATTATGGGGCGTTCCACGGGCGCTCGAATTTCCCGCAAACACCCCATAATGTTCGTTCATTGGCCAACGGGTGAACACCCGATGTTCGTGTCGAACTCATGTTCAAGCACATCAAGCTCATCCCTACTGCAGATGGGCATGAATCAGGCTGCACTGATGGCAATGGTGAGTCTGGATTCATGTCAATGGGGGTGCTGCATTCATGGCAACAGGGGTGCTGCATTCATGGCAACTATGAGTCTGCATTCATGTCAATGTGGGTGCTGCATTCTTAGCAACGGGGGTACTGCATTCATGGCAACGAGGTGCTGCATTCATGGCAACGGTGAGTCTGCATTCATGTCAATGGGGGTGCTGCATTCATGGAAATGGGGTTGCTGCATTCATGGCAACGGGGGTGCTGCATTCATGGAAACGGGGGTGCTGCATTCATGGCAATGTGGGTGCTGCATTCATGGAAACAGTGTTGCTGCATTCATGTCAATGTGGGTACTCCATTCATGTCAATGGCGGGGCTGCATTTATGGCAATGGTGAGTCTGCCATCATGTCAATGGGGGTGCTGCATTCATGTCAATGGGGGTGCTGCATTCGTGTCAATAGGGGTGCTGCATTCATGGCAATGGGGGTGCTGCATTCATGGCAACAGTTAGTCTGTATTCATGTCAATGGGGGTGCTGCATTCATGGCAATGTGGTTGCTGCATTCATGGCAACGGTGAGTAAGCATTCATGGCAATGGGGGTGCTGCATTCATGTCAATGTGGGTGCTGCATTCATGGTAATGGTGAGGCTGCATTCATGGCAGTGGTGGGGCTGCATTCATGGCACTTGTGAGGCTGCAGATGGGCACTGATTAAGCTGCATTGATGGGCACTGACCCTTAATTTGCTTCACAGTAAAATTTGAGATTTTTTCTGAAACTTCCTTCTTAAAGTGAAGGTGCATGTTATACGCCGATAAATACAGTATATCCAAATAACACTAAGCTCATCTCTACAACACACACAGCTACAAAGGCAAGAGAATTCTTGTTGGGCAGTGTATTAGTGCTCGGATGAACAAACTTAGACCGAATTTTAATGGTTCAAAGAATGTCAGGCAAAATGGTTGGCCCTTACGCATGTTCACTTCATCAAATCTGGCCTTCTTTGAAAAAAGTTTGGACACCCCTGATCTAGTGTGATGAAGACTCCCACTCCTCCTACTAATACAGCAGAGAGAGAGACTGTTCCAGAACCTGAACATGAACCAGAGCCTGATTCAGAACTTGAACTTGGATCCGGATGTAGTTTCTGGGGAACAGAACAGGGACCGGAGCCACTGGAAAATATCTACTCCAGATTGAGATGGAAGATATGCCCTCCAAAAAGATTGACGTATGATACATTTGGAGAAAATTCTGACGAACTTATACCTACCAATCAACGTTCCAGTCAAACACTTGCCTCCTTTATTGATCTTTAGTAAAGGATGACCCTGATCCACCTCCTGACGCTACTGAGTGGGCCACTGACTTGTTATTGGCCTGTCACAAAATGAATATGACTTTGCCGGATAATGTATATAATTTACTGTTAGAAGATCCTTCTTTGGGTCAGTTGTTGGCTGTTGCAACTTATGGTTTGTCAGATGATTAATCATTCATTTTCTTGTGATACAGTAAGGTGATCCCACAGGTTGTGTTCTGTCTTCAGGGACCAAAGACTTTCAAGTGGGGGGAGGATGTAGCAATGTGGACTACAATTGCAAAGTACAGTAATCCTCCAGTATTTCTATATATCGCATGTCCCTCTAGTGCCCAGCGTTACTAACTGACATCATATTGGTGAGCCAACTTAAAGCGATTGTGGTGTTAGTAGTTTCTCAGAACGGCAATTGCTCCACATGACTATACACCTAGACTACATATCCCAGGGATCTTTGCTACCATTAGGGAGATTGCCTGTCCTGTCCCACGCTCTCTTCCTCCTGGGCCTGATGCGTGACGGACCTCTCCATGCATGGAAAAGGGGTCGCGTGGTACAACATTCCAAACCAGATGAGAAGGGCCTAGCACTGCTTGCTGTTCTTCAGACATCCATCCAGCACCACCTCATCCGACAACCCGGGCTTCGAGCTTTGCATCGGGAGATGGTCACAGCGGATCCGCTGCACAAGCGTCGCTCTGAGAGCTGCTGTCTGGAAGGCATTGAATCGGCCTGGTCGTTGGTGAGAAAGCAATTGCCCACCTTTGCAAACCTTTCCTTATTACTTCACTGGGACACTATGTACAGACAGCTTTACCTTGGGAGTACTTTCTTTGAAAACTGTACACAGACATCTTTAGCTCCTTCCATTTCAAGAAATCTCACTACATGTTGCTGCACCTTACTGGATATAATTAATGAGCGCCGTCTGCCGCTGAAGACCATCAGGCCTGCAACGGGGACATTGCTGTCATTACTACTTTAAAAGGGCCCTCATATCATTTCTGTTAAGCCTGATCTCTTATTAGGATTAAAGGTTAATAGGCCAGCCTGGGTTTCCCCTTTAGAAGTTTGCCAGGATAAATACTTAACCTTTGCTTATCCGTTTAGGTTCAAGCAGTACTCTACTGTACATATGTGTATATAATATACTGTTATCTACATATCTACTAATTATATTGCCTTGTGTTATTGTAGGGGGATTCTTCTACTGAGCTAGGACTGTTACCCAAAGCTCAGTAGATCTATTGCCTCATCTATGTAACAATATCCTCTTTGAATTGTTCCAGTAATTGTTATTAGAATATAAACGCACTGAGTTTTTTGCCTTATTATTTTAAGAGGGTGCAAAGATGTCTGAACCCAGAGTGTCAGGTGGGTTGGAATGTTCACAAGGTCATGGCGGTGCAGATGAGCAGGTAAATCCAAGCATTCCTCAAGGGGGGTCGTGCTACACTAATGGGAATCTAAACAAAATATTTCAGTTTCCATTACAAACCTCTTTTTACAGCCAGTGATTTTATAACTGGGTCTCTGTGTTTCTCTATGTACTGCAGACAGATCATGGCTGATGGGAGAAGCTATACATAGCTTCCGGAAAATATCAGGCCACCCTAGGTAAAATCTGCATGTGACTGACTGTTCATGAAATTAAATACAGTGAATAAAGAGGGCAGCCCAGGGATAGTCAGACTGGGGAGGAAAAAAACTGAATGATGCTGGACAATGCTGGATGATGAAACTGGAAAAACTGGATGATGCTGGATGCAGATTGTTGCCCAGGGTTTAGTTAAAGTACCAGGAGGCAACACATATCCTTAATTTCATGCCCTAATCCACCACACATTCATCCATTCTTACCCTAACCCACCTCAGGCCCTTCCATCCTTACATTATTCCTCCACACCTTCATCTTCACCCAATTCCACCACAGGTCCTTCTTCACCCTGTTTCAAAACCATGTCCCTCCATCCTCACCCTATTTCACCACCTGTTACTCAGTACTCACCCTATTCCACCACACATCCCACTGTCCTCACCCTATTCCAACACACATCCCTCCATCCTCACCCTATTCTAACACACATCCCTCCATCCTTACCCTATTCTAAAACACATTCCTCTATCCTTTCCCTATTCTACCACACATCCCACTGTCCTCACCCTATTCTAACACACATCCCTCCATCCTTACCCTATTCTAACACACATCCCTCCATCCTTCCCCTATTCTACCACACATCCCACTGTACTCACCCTATTCTACCACACATCCCACTATTCTCACCCTTTTCCACCAAACATCCCTCCACCCTCACCCTATTCCAACACACATCCCTCCATCCTCACCCTATTCCACAACACATCCCTCCATCCTCACCATATTCCACCAAACATCCCTCCATCCTCACCCTATTCCACCAAACATCCCTCCATCCTCACCCTATTCCGCCACACATCCCACTATTCTCATCCTATTCCACCAAACATCCCTCCATCCTCACACTATTCCACCAAACGTCTCTCCATCCTCATCCTATTCCAACACATATCCTTCCATCCTCACCCTATTCCACCAAACATCCCTCCACCCTCTCCCTATTCCAACACACATCCTTCCATCCTCACCCTATTCCAACACACATCCCTCCATTCTCACACTATCCCAACACACATCTCTTCACCCTCCTCCTTTTCCACCACACATCCCTCCATTCTCACCCTATTCCAGCAAACACCCTTCCATCCTTACCCTATTCCAACACATATCCCCCCATCCACACCCTATTCCAACACCTATCCCTCCATTCTTACCCTATTCCATCACCTATCCCTCCATCCTCACCCTATTCCAACACACATCCCTTCATCCTCATCCTATTCCAACACACATCCCTCCATCCTCACCCTATTCCAACACACATCCTTCCAATTTTACCTTATTACAACACACATTCCTCCATTCTCATACTATTCCAACACACATCCCTTCATCCTCCTCCCTTTCCACCACACATCCCTCCATTCCCACCCTATTCCACCAAACATCTTTCCATCCTTACCCTATTCCAACACATATCCCCCATCCACACCCTATCCCAACACCTATCCCTCCATTCTTACCCTATTCCAACACCTATCCCTCCATCCTCACCCTATTCCACCACACATCCCTCCATCCTCACCCTATTCCAACACACATGCCTCCATCCTCACCCTATTCCAACTCACATCCCTCCATCCTCTGTCAGGGCTGGGCTCAGCCCTTCCTTCTCTGATCTGGCCTCTCAGCTGTTGGCTAATTGCCAGCTCCTATCTCTCCACAGTGACTCACCTGTTGATGATATCCTGCTCGTCAGTCCTGCCTACTTAAGCCGTCCAGCCCAGATGATCTCTGCCTTCGCCTTGGTCAACATCACAGAGACTATCTCCTGCATTCCTGTTAAAGACTTACTTGGCTGACATTCCTTCTGGCTCCATATCCTGCTTGCTGTTCCATTACGCTGATCTCTGGCTTCCTGACTTTCTGGCATGTCTGACTATCTGTTCCGGTTACCGAACTTTGGCTACGTTTTGACTATGTTTGTTCTATTTACTTTTTATTATTAAACAAGTGTGATTTAACTGTACTTCTGTCTCGGTCTGATTCATGGTTTCTGACATCCTCACCCTATTCCAACATACATCCCTCCATCCTTACCCTATTTTAACGCACATCCCTCCATCCTCACCCTATTCCAACATACACCCTCCATCCTCACCCTATTCCAACACACATCCCTCCATCCTCACCCTATTCCAACATACACCCTTCATCCTCACCCTATTCCAACACACATCCCTCCATCCTCACCCTATTCCAACACACACCCCTCCATCCTCACCCTATTACACCAAACATCCCTCCATGTCTCTCATTCCTCAACCCATCCCACCACATGCCCCTCTATCCTCACCCTATTCCAGCCTACCAAATTTCTTAAGGCAGAGACCCGTGGCATGTCTGCACATGCACAGAATCCAGCAGGGGGTCTTCTGGGATGTGTTAAGTAGACATATCAGGAGGAAGCTGTGCCCAAATACATTATCCTTACCTAGGTAAGAATAATGGAAGCAGCACTGTAAAAAAAGAAAAAAGGTATTTGCTGTTTAAAAAATGTTTTGTGTGCAATTGTTGTAGAGGGTGGGGGAGGAGGCATGAGAGAACATGATGTTCAAATGGGTGAAGGTCTGCTTTACGGCAGGTCAGAAGGAGGTCAACTGCAGGTACAATGTCCCTTGTTTGGGACCAAGTTCCTCTGTCCCTCTGTCCTTCTCCGCTGTCCCTATTTTGCTCGGATGTAAAGACCTCTAAAAAAAATGTATTATATGACCACCAAAAGTATATTAGTACACTAGATATTTTATCCTACCTCTAAGTTGTTGCATTCATTTTTTGAAAACTCAGTATAAGGGGAGCAAAGTATGATGAAAAAAGCACTTGTGGGATTAACCTGTGGGTAGGTGCAGCGTGGTGTGGCAACAGAAAACACTCCAGATTCCAGGTGTAGAGAAACAGGAATATATTGTAATTGAAGTTTGGCAATACACTACAAGCCGGCAATCCAACCAAGACCACTCATAGATGTAACAGCAAGGAGTCAGTAGCAGAAGGTCACAGGTGTGCTGACAGCATCAGTCTCGAGGAGGGACGACTTTGCTGTAGCTGACAATGGGAAAGGATGGTGGGGGCGTGACCGGATGTGGATGTGGATGGTGTGCGGGGTGTGAGTGAGCAGCGAGGTGAGAGTCTCTTCACTGAGTACCTGCTATTCTCGGAGCGTCTGACCAGCTGCCATCACTGGGCAGTCTGGGACCCGGAGTGACCAGTGGCGAGTGTGGAGCGAGGAGGTGTCTCTAGACAGAGAGACCGGCACTTGAAACAGCCAACTGCACGGAAGTATACCTGCCAGAGCCGCTGTAGCTGCTGCGCCTGCGTGACCCAGACAAGTGGAGCGGTAACAGGAGGCCGCTGCAGAGTGGTGAAGGAGGAAAGCCGGCGACTGCGAAGTTGGTGGGCCCCTGGAATACCTGTGCTAAGGGGAACGGCAGCACTTCTGGAGGTTAGTCGGGGGGGCTGGATGCTGCATCCTGGAAACCTGAAGACCGGAGCAGGCAGGTGAGCGGGACTTGAAATAGGGTTCAGACCTGTCAAATTACCATGCTTGGCAAAGTGAAAATGCTTATGTGACCCTATACCATAACAGGGGGACCAAGGACTTTATGGGTATCTGCGGTATATTTGATTAGTATACTGGGCATTACTAAGTGTACTAAGTATTTAAGCTGAACAAACACGAATACCGGTTGATTGGAGGTGGAAGGGCCACTGATGGTGCTTTTTTATCAAAAAGGGACAGTGCTTGTCTGTGCAATCCAGGCCCCCGCAGTTCATTGTTTTTTCTCTCCGTTTTCACCCCCGGTGTCATCTGGCACCTGGCTATATAAAGTTAACAATAGCAATGTCAAGGAGGAGGGGGGAGGAGCCAGTCAACATGGAGAATTTGGGGCCCCAATCACTGCGGTCAGCAAAGGAAAAGGGAAACCAGGCGGCAGCAGCAGCAGCAAAACTGGAGAGATTTGCACATACCCCTGAACAGACACCCACCAAAAATGGGCAAGTACCGCAAGTCAAAGCCCCCGGGGATAGGAAAAGTCAGGGACAGGTGTCATCAACTCCAGCTGGAACAGGACACAAGAACCCGAACGTTAATAAAGGCATAGGGGTAGTAGAAAAGGCCCATATGCCATTACCATCTACCGTCTCCGTTATAGAGGCAGAACCTACCTTAAAGGAGGTATTACAAGCGATTAATTCATGTAAAATATCAATGGAGGGGTTAAGCTGTCAAATTAAAGAGGTTAAAGATGAACTGTTACTAATAAAGCAGGAACTGCAAAAGGCAATAGACAGGATAACTGGCCTAGAGGGAAGAGTGAGTCAAATAGAGGATGATGTATTTCCCCTACAGAAAGATGTTAAAACCATGAAGGATCAAATGGGCAGAATTAATGAGAAAATGGATGAAATGGAAAACCGTCTGAGAAGGGACAATATAAGGATAGTGGGCCTCCCAGAGAGATGTGAGGGGCATAGCCCTATTGCTTTTCTGGAAGGATGGCTCATAGAAGTATTCGGAAGAGACGTATTCTCTCTGCAGTTTGCGATTGAGAGAGCTCATCGGGTCCCTTTTAGGGCTCCGCTTCCTGGAGGCCGCCCTAGGTCCTTACTAATGAAATTCCTGAACCACTATGACAAAATAATTCTGCTACGTAAAGCGAGAGAGAAGGGGCCTGTTCTCTACAATGGAGCAAGAATTTCTTTTTTTTCGGACTTTTCACCAGAGCTGCAGAGACGCAGGGAGGGTTTTTTGGATATTAAACGTACCTTACAAAAATTTGAAGTTAAGTATGCTCTACTGTACCCAGCTAGGCTACGAATAGAAGTATTTGGGGAGGTCCTCTTCTTTGACTCTCCGACAGGAGCAACATGCTGGTATGAAGAAAATAAACAAAGACTGAAACCTAAGGAGCGCAGCCCAGAGAGTTAGGACATCTGATAACAAAATTTGGACTATGGGAAGGAATGTGGACTTGGTATAGAATGGAAGAGGGATGTTGTATGTTAAAGTAGGAATGCGGGTAGAGGGGGATATTACACTTAAAATATGGCACATATGGATATTACTGGTAGTGGGAGGGGGGGGAATGTTAGGCAGGGGTACATCACAAGGAACATATGAGGTGGTCACGTATAAAGCCCCAAGGGCGAACCTGGTAAGGTGGGGGAGGGAAGGGGGCGGGGGGGGGCTGGTGGGAGGGGGGGAGATGGGGGGGGTGGTTGGGTGGCGGAGAGGAGGGATGGTAAAGTTAAGACAGAGAGAATTCAAAATGCACTTAGAACCTGGGGCGGTACACAGGGAGGTAGAAGGGGGGGAGGGGGGTTGTTGGGGTAAGCACATGCGTGGCAAACATGATAAGAACACTAGGTACAAGAAAATGGAAGATAAAGGGGGACACTCGGAATGTTCACTAGAAGAGAAGATAATAGTAGAATAACAAGGTATGCCCTATGGGTTCGAATTCACATTACGGTATTAATAGAAGGGTTTTGTTTTAGTTGTCTTACGGGTTTTGGAGTTATCATGGGTAAGGTGGGATTATTACTTGGTGTAAGGCAATATACCAGGCCTAAAGTTAGAGTGTCCATTCTGTTCAGATTTGATACAACTGGGTTTCCGGGCGCCAATTTCTCTCTGTTGCATGCTTGATGCAGTCCAAGGTTCTTAAAATAGGCTCCTGGAACATTCGGGGGATGGGGAACCCAAATAAGAGGTCTGCCATTTTTTCGCTGTTGGAGATAAGGGGGGTGGGGTTGGTCTGCCTACAGGAGACCCACTTGACAAAGGAAACGATGAAATATCTCCCAAGCAGGAGGTTTCAGGCCCAGTACCATTCGGTTTACTCCTCCTATTCTAGGGGGGTGAGCATAATGGTGACAAGAGGCGTGGTGTTCTCCTGTAGGCAGGCCAGGGTAGATAGTATGGGTCGTTATATTTTTCTATACTGTTCAATTGAAAATAGAATGTATGTTATAGCCAACATTTATATCCCTCCGCCTTTTAAACTGGAGGTACTGTATAACCTAATGGAGTTTATGCTGGATAAAACAGATACCACAGTAATAGTTGTAGGGGATTTTAACGAGGTGATGAATAGAGATTTGGATAGATTCCCACCGAGAGCCCAAAGAAATAATATAGCAGAGGGTAGGTTGGGCCAGTTCCTAGAAGAGGCAGGTCTGACGGATGTATGGAGGGTCCGGAATCCCGGAGTAAGGCAATATTCCTGCTTTTCGGCCTCCCATTCCACCCTCTCCAGAATAGATATGACCCTGGGCAACGCGGAAGCGATACCAATGATAAAGGATGTAATATACTTTCCGAGAGGGGTCTCGGATCACTCTCTGATGGTGACCTCAGTGGGTATAGGGGGCAGGGAGGCTAGAGGATTCTGGAAACTAAGTCCATACTGGTTGGAGTTAATGGGGGAACCAGAGAGGATAATAATAAAGCTAAAAGATTTTATAAAATCTAATGAAGGTTCAACTACAGCAGGTATACAATGGGATGCATTGAAGGCATTCCTTAGGGGTATTCTGATTCAGGGGGTGGCAGGGGTTAAAAAGAGGGCAAGGGAGTGGGAGGAAGGGATTAGGAGGGAGTTGGAGATGGCTGAAAAGCAATTTTTAGAGGGCCCAACACCAGAGAGACAGAAGATATGGGAGGATAAACAGGAGACCTATAGAACAGCAGTCTTAAAGAGGGGTGAAAATAAGCAACTTTTTCAGAAACAACGGACCTATGGGGAAGGAGAAAGTGTGGGACGTATGCTGGCTTACTTGGTGAAAACCAATTCCTCCTCCTCGACGATCCCTGCAATTAGGACCCCAAATGGTGAGATATCCTCTCAGAACTTAGTAATAAGGGACGCATTTGGGAAGTATTATGAAAACCTGTATAGGTCACAGGGGGGTGCCGGAGAGGAGGACATGGATATTTTCTTTAAGGATATACGGGTCCCTACGGCTGCTGAAGAGGACAGAGAGGGCTTAGATGCGCCTATTACATTAGCTGAACTACAACAAGCGGTAAATGGAATGGCAAACCAAAAATCCCTGGGGCCGGATGGCCTTCCGGTAGAAACCTATAAGCAATACGGGAAGATTTTGCTTCCAGAATTACTTAAAACACTGAATTGGGCTTTACAGGTAGGGAGTTTGCCTGTCTCTATGACTGAAACAAATATTATTCTACTCCATAAAGAAGGGGGTGACCCGTTGGAACCGTCGGCATATAGGCCAATATCCCTGTTGTGCACGGACGCCAAGATCCTGGCGAGGGTGCTGGCGGCCAGGCTCAACAAAATTACTCATAAACTCATACACCCGGACCAAACGGGATTTATTTCCCATAGGACCACGAGTATGAACATCAGGAGGGTATATTTGAACCTCCAGACTCCGACAGAGAATATGGGATCAAGAGCGGTGGTGTCCCTGGACATAACTAAGGCCTTTGACAGCCTGGAGTGGACCTATCTCTGGCGGGTTCTGGAAGAGTTTGGCCTAGGCCCGGTTTTTATAAAATGTATAAAAATATTGTATAAGGGCCCAAGTGCGAGGGTTAAGGTTAATAAAGATTTTTCAGAGAAAATATGTTTAGAAAGGGGGACAAGACAGGGGTGCCCTCTGTCCCCCCTGCTTTTTGCCCTTGCCATGGAGCTATTAGCAATTCATATCAGGTCTAGTTCAAAGATAGAGGGGTTTGTAAGAAGAACAGGAGAGGAGAGGATTGCCCTATATGCCGACGACGTCCTGTTGTTTTTTGGAGATATGGGAAATTCCCTTAGGCAGGCAATGGATACCATGGAGAGGTTTGGTAAGGTGTCAGGTCTAGTGGTGAACTGGAGGAAATCGGCATTAATGCCAATAGACACCCCTAATAGCTCTGTGTTGTCGGGAATGTCCCACCTAAAAGTTGTCTCAGCAATTCGCTATCTGGGTATAAATATGACAAAAGATCCTAACCAGTATATTGAAGATAACATAGCTCCATTGTTGGGCAAATTTAAGTGTAAAATAGATATTTGGAGTCGGTTGCCCCTGTCTGTAGCAGGGAGAGGCAACCTAATCAAGATGGTGTGGCTGCCTCAACTACTATACTTGTTACACAATTCACCGGTGTGGGTGAATAAAAGGTGGTTTAAAAAAATCGACATGCTATTTAGGGAGCTCCTATGGAGGAGGGGGAGGGCTAGGATCAGCCTTCAGAGCTTACAACTACCAGTTAAAGAAGGAGGAATGGCCCTCCCGCATCCAGGGTGTTACTTTCTGGCAGCACAGTTGCAGCATATAGGGGCTGGAAGTGCTGACAGAGGTCTGTTAACCCTGGAGGCGCCACACAAAACGGTGGTGGAGGCACTGGAGGCAGATTCTCTGCCCGGCAAGGGTCCAACATCCAAGTTGATAATAAAAGTCTGGAAGGTAACTAAGAGTATAATGGGATATGTTGGGTTTACAGAATATGCCCCCCTTTGGCATAATAGGAATTTACAGGAGATCATGGCTATGGGAGAATTTAAGGAATGGGCGAGGTGGGGCATAAATAGACTATCCCAGCTGTACAAAGGGAACGTATTAAAAACTTTCGAGGATCTCCAAAAGGAAAATGGCATTCCCAGACAAACATTCTTTAGGTATCTACAAATGAGAACTGCCTTGGGTGTACAATTTAGGGCAAGCCCGCTGGTATGGACAGATGCTGCGTTACTTCGGGGGGTGGTTAAACCTGGGAAGATAAAGGGGTTTATCTCAGGGACATATGCCCAACTGTGCAATAAAAGTATTGCAGGATCAGTACATCTTGGCTGCAGGGAGGGCTGGGAGACGGATGTGGGAAAACTAACAGATGTACAATGGAGGGAAATATTGGAGATAGGGCAGGAGGTTTCAGTCTCCCCTGCACAGAGGTTCTCCCATTTAATGTTGGTGCATAGAGCATATTACACCCCAAAAAAATTATTCCGTTTTGGCGTAAGATCAGATGCCAGTTGCCCTAGGTGTGGGGAGGAGGGTGACCTGACACATGGTATGGAGGTGCCCCAGGCTAGTTCGTTACTGGTGTAGGGTAGTAGAGTCCATTAGTAGTAGGTGGGGGATACCTTTGGAGGCAGATACCAGATTTTGTATCCTTGGCTATAAAGTGTGGGGTCCAGAGGAGGTAGCGGTTAAAACAGCGGTTTTGAGATGCCTGTACCAAGCCCGGAAACTTATTATGCAAAGATGGCAAACAATCCTCCCCCCGACAGTTGAGGAGTGGGTTAAGATAGTGAATGATATAGTATGGAAGGAGAGAGCCCTATATGTTAGAAGAGGGAACCTTAAAAAGTTCGAAAAGATGTGGAACCCATGGCTAATAAGTATTGGATGTCAAGACTAAGGGAATTGAGGCAGGACCTGGTCTAGGGTGGGAGGGGAATAGGGATAAGTAGGTGGGATAGGGGAAAATGACTACCTGATGCCTTAATATACAGTACAAAAACCCAACCGGTGGATAAAATAAATAGATGTAACGGGATCACGGTAGGCACGGATGGGGGGGTATATGGCTGCTTATCTAGTTTATTACGCTTGCCTGAAATTGTGGTTGTTTTAATACGTTTGTTGAAGGTATGTAATTTAAGAAATGCCAATAAAGATTATGAATCAGTCTCGAGGAGTGGAATGAGGCCTGGCAGGTCCATACACAAGTTGGGAAGCTTTCAGGTAGGATGGCGTGTCCCTGCACTTTTACTACTCCTCAGGAACCTCTCCCTGAGGCTAAACACTGTCCCTAACAGACGGGTGACCAGTCCTTACTCTAGCCACATGCGAAATGCGCCTCAAGCACGGAAGCCAGGGTCTTAAATAGACTCTACCTCACCCAAGTTGGCCACCAGAGTCACATGGGATGCCAGCATCCAATCGGTTAGCTGCTCTTGGGACCCAGGAAGCTATAAAGGAACTAGGTTCCTCTTGACTTTCTCTCCTGATGCAATACCACTGCGGTTAAGTGCCACCTTCAGTGGAGAAAATGGACTGCACCCCTTTACAAACCAATTATTTTTTTAATGTACAAATTCTTGTCCCCCTAACTGGAGGCATGGCAGGGGTTTGTCCTTTGTCATACTTTGGGTTAAATGGTGTTCCTCTTTCCCATCTCAGAAAGTTGTGAGGTATGCAAATGCACCTGTCAATGAATTCTGATTGACCCCAAAGGTGATTCAAACTGGCATTGCATTTTCCATCAACAATTGCTCTAAAACTGTTGGAATTGCATTTCAAATGAAAAAAGGGGCAAAGTTTTAATGTTCTTCTTTCATAATCCATCTGACAGGTCTTGTTATCACATCTGATCTGTTCAGTCCTAACAACTATGAATTTGGGTTCAGTTTACGGTCTTCTGCATTGAGTGCTGTACAGAGCTCACTGGGATTGGAATCAAAAATCTGTGGCTCATACTAAACTGGGTCAGTATCAGAACATCTGGGGAAGGCTGCTGAGTGCCAGGAAAAGCATGGAGCATATAGAGTGTTGTTAGGAACGGTGTGTCTGTGTAATGTGTACCACATGCTGCACTCCATCTATACGCCTACCATAGATCTGTCAGCCTGGATGAAAAATTCATGCTACATCCCAGGCCGCCCAGAGATGGGAGCACAGCCCAGATCGCTTAACCCCCTCAAGCTGCATCCCAAAAAAATAAACAGGACTCCGTGGCCAAATACTGGTGAAGGAGGCTGAAGTCTTTTAACCAGAGCAACTGGTCACTGACCTCACTATGGAAATTACCAGGGTAATCCACTGAAGAATACAGATACTTTCCTCTAGTTACTGTACACGGCTGGTTGACTTTCAAGCTCACCTGTTAGAATCATACCACACACGTATCAACTTGGCAGAGATTTTTTTTATTTTGGTCAGAAGATTAATTTGTGAAATCTTTAGTTACGATAAACGGGTGTTTGCTGTTTTCATTTTTGTTTTGTTTTTTCCATTAAATCCAAATTATGATCAGACTGAGAATGCTTTAAAAAAGTTATGGTTTGTGTCCTGGAAAAGATCAAATTAAAAAAAAAAAAAAAAAAAATTGTTACGACACGTGAAACCCACTGAAAACAATTGAAATTTTCAAGTCGGTCTAATTATTTGTCTTTTGCTCTTGATTTGCATATTCCGTACATCTCTTTAATACATGCACATTTCCACATGTTTGTCTCTTTTAAGTGATTTTTCTTTTTACCATACGTGTGCCGACTGTCACAAATTTACTGCAGCAGTCCCTAATCCTGACCCTCTGTCCCACTAACAGGGCAGCGACATTGATAGGTTTGTAAAAGACCTTTGGGCATCTCAAGCAGAGCAGCATGCGGCGTGGCAGCTCCCAATGGCAATTAGTGGGTGTGGCCAATTGACAATACCAGGAGCTACGAGTGGTTGTAAAGGCATGAGGTTTTTTTTTTTTTTACTCTAATGCAGTAAGGTAAAAAAACTTCTGCATGTAGCTTCCCCCCCAGCCCCCCACCCCTAATACTTACCTGAGCATCTCGATCCAGCGATGTGCACGAGAAAAGGACAATTCCATAGCTCAACTCACCAACCAGTCTGCTGACCAACCAAATTTACCTGTCTAACCGTATGTTAAAAGCAGGGGTTTAGTTAGCACACATTTGCAAACGCATGTGAAAGCTGCAAGGCCTCGTCAAGGCACCCTGTATTACTTGCAGTCCTAACACTAAATTTATAAGTGTCTCCACAGTGGAAGCACATGCATTGAATGGATAGGTGTGAGACAGGTGAGCCTGGAGGCCGCCCTAGCCCCCTTAAAGTGTCTTGTTAACGTTTGTATATTTGGGTCGGGGACACACTGGACGCCTTTGCTGCTCTTGCTGGGTGTCCAGTGTGTGTCCTGTCCCTTTAAGGGGGCTAGGGCGGCCTCCAGGCTCACCTGTCTCACACCTATCCATTCAATGCATGTGCTTCCACTGTGGAGACACTTATAAATTTAGTGTTAGGACTGCAAGTAATACAGGGTGCCTTGACGAGGCCTTGCAGCTTTCACATGCGTTTGCAAATGTGTGCTAACTAAACCCCTGCTTTTAACATACGGTTAGACAGGTAAATTTGGTTGGTCAGCAGACTGGTTGGTGAGTTGAGCTATGGAATTGTCCTTTTCTTGTATGTATATGCCCTCCATGTGCTCCTTACTGTGAAGGCCAGTTATGGGTGTGGGCGGTGACCAGTGTCTTGTTAAAGATGTGCACGAGAGCCAAGACTCTCCAGTCTCTTGCTCCTGATTGGCTCAGTTACAGCAGCAGGAGCCATTGGCTCCTCAACTCTCAGAGATGGGAATGAGGGAAACCTATTAGCAAAAGTATGTAGGCATAGGACACCCCCTGCCACGCCCCCTTAAAGGAGAATTGTACAAAAAAATGATTGGTTAAACCCACAAGTGCTTTTTTACAACTACTATTCCTTTATTTTGACTTTTGAAATTTACAAATGCAGCAATATAGAAATTGGATGAAAGGTTTAGCACTGGGAAACACGTTTTGATAGATTAATAGTGTATTTTGTATACAACTATATAAATCAGACCAAAATGAGGGACAAATGAGGAGGAAAGGAGGACAGAGGGACTTTGTTCCAAATGTGGGACAGTCCCTCTAAATCAGGGACAGTTGGGGGGGGGGGGGTTTGAAGCACGTAATTAGAGCCAGATCAGGAAGCTGGTCTGAGACCCATTTCCCAATTGGTCAAAAGGAGAAGA
The DNA here is from genome assembly GCF_042186555.1 of Aquarana catesbeiana. Lineage (NCBI taxonomy): Eukaryota > Metazoa > Chordata > Amphibia > Anura > Ranidae > Aquarana > Aquarana catesbeiana. Next base: position 218,772,294 of record NC_133333.1, on the reverse strand, counting down.
GTTCCGATTGGCCGCCAAGGAGAAGGGAGGAGGAGGGAGGAGACGGAAGCCATCATGATGCCTGCGGAGGAGAGCAGGGGAAGGGGAAGCTGCCCGTGACGCCCGCCGCCTGTCGCCCGGGTGCCCACCATAGATGGGGGGGTAAGTGCTCCGGACCCGGCCTGGACTGGGGGGGGGGGGGCAGCTTTGGTTGCACTGTTTGCCGCCCCCCCCCCCCCCCCAAAAAAAAAAAAAAAATTACTACCAGCCGCCACTGTTGGGAGCTATGTGAGCTATGTCACATAATTTGCCTGCAATGAAGACATTTACTGCATGTTTTCTTTTTTTTCCCTGACATACACATCAAGTTTATTGAGAAGCCCCTATCTTAGTGCCACAATCACAGTGCATGAAGCGGAACTTGAGGCCCCAGAAAGGACAATCACCAATGCGGAGAGCCCCTTTATACGAGATATAATTAAAGTCATGTTCATGAAGTAAACACGGGAGGACGTGGACTCTTCCAGCTGGCTGACTCACTCTCACATGTTCTTCTCTGCCCCGTGCAGCACTCTGAGGTTTTGCTGATCCTCCACAAAGACATTCTGCACATCTGATGAGCAGCGAAAAACAAAGGAAATGTGAGACGGCGCAGCGTGTAAGTGTTTTCTGGATGTGTCATATGGAGGTGAAGGTGAGGGCAGAGCGGAGATCAACAGATTTGTAGTGAATGCATAAAGGGAAACACACAAAACACACAAATATTCATAACGCTGATGGGGACTTCTCACTCAGGACATTAATAACTGCCATTTGGGTTTGGTGACTTTTTTAATATTAGGTCTTGGTTAAGGGCTAGGTGTTACATTAAAGTGGGGTTCCGCCCGTTTTTTACATTTGCAATGTATCTTATGGCCTTAGAGAAAGCTTTTTTTTGTAAGTAAATACATTTATTCTTGTATTTTAAGCAGTACTTCCAGCTGCGACCGCCTAGGCCAGTGAAGGTGAACCTTGGCACCCCAGATGTTTTGGAACTACATTTCCCATGATGCTCAACTACACTGCAGAGTGCATGAGTATCATGGGAAATGTAGTTCCAAAACATCTGGGGTGCCAAGGTTCTCCATCACTGGCCTAGGCGATGTCGTCACCAATCGATTCACAAGGATTTCTGGGATAGCGGCATCATGTATCCCAGGAGTCCATGCAAATTGCCTAGTGACGAAATCTTGCATTATTTCCACACTGCAAATGATGCAAACAGGAGGACCGGGATGTCTTGATTGACAGGTTGCTATAGCAATGGGGCAGGAACTTCCACCGACGCCACCATTGCTATGGCAACCTGTCAGGAAGAGAGAGAGCAGCACAGTGGCATTACTGCACAGATGTGAGATCGGGAGGTGCATGCTGATAGCCACAGCTGACATGGAACCTGCCTGCTTTCCCGAGGTCTGGTTAATATTCAGAAATTCTAACATAAACTAAAGGACCACACTAAATGTTGCTGTATATGTTTAGACAAGTACAGAGGAGTTTTAAAAAAAAAGTATTTGGGGGACTGGAACTCTGCTTTAAGCCTGGGTTTACATTACCGCTATGTGTTAATGTGTATAGTGTCGAGGTAGTCAATTAATTTGACACACCAAAATGCATCAAAAAGGTGCATCATGTACTATTGCTTTGCAATGAATCACAGTACAACACATAGTAGTGGCAAGGTGTGTTGGGGTGCCATTAGAACAAATTGCACCAACTTGCAAAATGTGCGTTTTTGCACCTTGTGGTAACATGCATGCTGATATGTTGACTCTGTGCAACAGTGTGAACCCAGCCTAAGGGTCATCATACACATTACAATCTGACCATACAATCTCTGTACAATCAACTTTAGATCTACCAAAACTGTAACATGAGGTCTTACATAATTATCCACTCAATATGTATCCAATCAGGTAGGCCCTTGCACTAAATACTTTTTGGTAGATCTAGAACAAATTGTACAGCCAGATTGTAGAGTGTGTGGTGAGCTTAAGAGATACTGGTTAGATGTGATTTAGGGGTTAGTTTCAGTGTTTAGGAGTAAGTTTATTGCTGATATTCAAGGGTTCGGTTGAATTTTAGGGTTAGGGACACCCTCAGGGTTAAGGCCACCACAGACATTAGAGGACAGTTGGGTATGCAGGCACAATTGGACCACCCTCAGGCCTTTATACTGTCTATTGGGACTCTAAAAATGAATGGCCATATTGTGAAGTCATTAATAAGTAGCCTATGGGGAGGTGGGAACGGCTCTGTAGACACTTCTGTTGCTACCTTTTTCAGAAATATCTGATTACTTCGTCTTCTGAGAACGCCACCTGAAACTTAGATTGGGTCCCTGTCATTTAAAGTCCTTGAAAGAGTAGAACTGATGGCACCGTGTCTCAAGCAGAAAACTGTTCCCACGGATTGGAGTTGGAAGTCTTAAAATGCAATAGGCATTAAGGAAGACAACTTGCATATACCAAATTTTCTTCAGGAACACTTGGGATAGGAACCACAGAAGCAAGTATGGAGTGCCTGTTCCAAGGTAAGAGTCCAAATGTAAGTCCAAACAGACAACACATTTCAGGGGGTTAGAGGTCATCATCAGTGCTTGAAATTTATTGATGAAAGTGAAAGCTGAAATCTTGGAATACATGGCAGAGTGAAGCAATAACACAATGGCGGTTATTTACTAAGATGAATGCACTGCGCTGGTTCAGACCTTAATTGGTGCGCTGGATAGATCCTTAATCCAGCGTGTGAACCAGCGCACACACAGGAGTACCTGCACGCGAGAATGTTTCCAGCGCGATAGGATCGCCCTGGTTCTAGGCGAGGTACATCTCGCCCTCGCTGCAATAGGAAAGAATACATTTTCCTATTAAAGCAACGTGAGAAAAACCGGCATGGGTTCCCCCTTCGGGTGCATGCCAGGCCCTTCGGTCTGGTATGGATATTAAGGGGAACCCCCTACGCCGAAAAAACAGCGTGGGGGGTCCCCCCCAAATCCATACCAGACCCTTATCCCCCCCCCAAATCCATACCATACTGGGACTTATCCGAGCACGCAGCCCGAATGGTCAGGAAAGGGGGTGGGGACGAGCGAGCGCCCCCCCTTCTGAACCATACCAGGCCGCATGCCCTCAACATGGGGGATGGGTACTTTGGGGAAGGGGGGCGCGCTGCGGCCCCCCCACCCCAAAGCACCTTGTCCCCATGTTGATGAGGACAAGGGCCTCTTCCCGACAACCCTGGCCGTTGGTTGTCGGGGTCTGCGGATGGGGGGCTTATCGGAATCCGGGAGCCCCCTTTAATAAGGGGGCCCACAGATCCCGGCCCCCCACCCTATGTAAATGAGTATGGGGTACATCGTACCCCTACCCATTCACCTAGTAAAAAAGTGTCAATTAAAAAAAACACACTAGACAGGTTTTAAAAGTAATTTATTAGGCAACTCCGGGGGTATTCTTCCGACTTCGGGGGTCTCTTCCGCGCTCTCCGTATCTTCTCCCGGTCTCCGATTCTTCTCCGCGCTCTCCGGCTCTTCTCCGCGCTCTGCGGCTCTTCTGCCGAGCTCCTCCGCTATCTTCTGCTCTTTTGCTGCTCTTTTGCTAGCGGAGGAGCCCGGTCTTCTCCCGCTGTCCGGTCCTTCCCATAAGCCCCCCGCCTGCAGACCCTGACAACCAACGGCCAGGGTTGTCGGGAAGAGGCCCTTGTCCTCATCAACATGGGGATGAGGTGCTTTGGGGTGGGGGGGCCTGCAGGGCGCCCCCCTTGCCCCAAAGCACCAACCCCCCCATGTTGAGGGCATGCGGCCTGGTACGGTTCAGGGGGGGGGCGCTCGCTCGTCCCCACCCCTTTTCCTGACCGACCGGGCAGCGTGCTCAGATAAGGGTCTGGTATAGATTTTGAGGGAGGACCCCACGCCGTTTTTTCGGCGTAGGGGGTTCCCCTTAAAATCCAAAACAGACCGAAGGGCCTGGTATGCCCCTGGGGGGGAACCCATGCCGGTTTTTTATTTAAAATTTGGCGTGGAGTTCCCCCTCAAGATTCATACCAAACAGTGCCGGGCATTGGCAGGGGTCCAAGTCGAATCCCCGTTCAATACAGTCGGTAAAGTTGGGTTGCTATGGAAATGGCAAACCGCAGCTAAACGCAACCGCAGCTAATCGCACTGTACCAATGCAGCTTATCGCAGTGCCTGGAGTCTTAAATTTCACAGAAAAAAAAACATGCTTTTAACTGCGGCAGAATAGCCGTCCATGTGAAAGGCGCTTGAGGCCCCTTTCACACTGGGGCGTTTTTCAGGCGCTATAGCGCTAAAGAAGTGGCTCTATTCCACTCCAGTGTGAATCGAGTGTTTCTGCAGTGCTTTTTGCGGTGCTTGGACCAGCGTTTTTACCGCGATTTTTCTGCGTTTTGCGTTCTTTTTTTTACACTGTATATAGCCAGTTGCTAAGGAGGGGGCCAGGAAGCCGGCCGCCACGTCCTTAACAACCGATGAGTCATCAGCTGACTTCCCGTTCAATGTAAAAAAAAAAAAATGCCGGGTAAAAAAAAAAAATCGAGAAAAAAAACAGCGTGGGGTCCCCCCCAGGTCCATACCAGGCCCTTGGCTCTAGTTTGGATTCGGAGGGAACCCCCATGCCAAAATTTTTTTTAAAAATGGCGTGGGGGTCTCCCCAAAATCCATACCAGACCGGCACGCAGCCCGGCAGGTCAGGAAAGGGAGGGGATGAGCGAGCGGCCCCCCCTCTTTTCCTGCGGCCTGCCAGGTTGCGTGCTCGGATAAGGGTCTGGTATGGATTTTTAGGGGAACCCCACGCCATTTTTTTTATTTTGGTGCAGGGTTCCCCTTAAAATCCATACCAGACCTTAAGGGCCTGGTATGGATTTTTAGGGGGACTCCACGCCATTTTTTTTTTAATTTTTGGCGTGGGGTTCCCCTTAATATCCATACCAGACCTGAAGGGCCTGGTATTGATTTTCGGGGGAACCCCACGCATTTTTTTTTTCTGAATTTTGTTTGTTTTCTTAATGCTGTTTTTATCAATGAACTTTTATGTGTTTTGCCGGACCGACATTTCATTAGAGCCGCAAGAAGTGTACCAGCGTTAAAAAAAAAAAAAAAAGTCTAGAGGTGCGCCAGTTCAACCTATGCAAATGCTTTTACGTTGCCTGACATTTACTAATATTTTGCCGGTGCAGTGAACTAAAGTGAACAAGCGCAAATGCCGTTTAAGCATGCGCAGTGAATAAATTCACCTCCCACAGTTTAAATGTGTTTGCCGGTGTCTTGCCGAATAAGTTCCTTCGGCGGATAGGTTCCCCCCCTGTACTGCGCAGGCGCAGCGCCTGCGCAGTACGTACTACTGTCGACCGCCGGAGATAGCCGAAGCTCAAACGCTTCAATCAGCTGTACACGGCGCCTGCGCTCTGGGTCCAGGTTCCTTCCCCACTATCCAAGTGGACCTAGAGGGGGAATCTAAAAGTGCCGAGCGCAGCGAGGCCGTGCCCGAAGCGTGGCGAGCGAAGCAAGCCCGCGAGGGGCCCTCTTACAGGCACCGTGTACAGCTGATTTTCAGCTGTTCCGCTTCGGCTATTTCCGCCGGCTTCTACTGCGCATGCGCAGTAGAGGGGGGAACTAATCCGCCGAGCGGAACTTTCTCGGCAGAACACCGGCGCTGCCGGCTTGTTCAGAGAAAGTCACTTTCTCATTCTATTTTGGCCATATTTGTGACTTGGGCAGTTAGTACGACACTTCCCCACATCACCCCACATCACCCCCATATTATTGGCACTTCCAGCTTGTTTAAATTTGAAGTTAAAGATGCTGTGCACCAGGTCTATAGTAGCATACAGATCACCTCTTCCCGTGCGCCAGGAAGAGAATAGTAAATGGGGGATCGCGCTGTGTTACCGGCGCAAATGCTTTGTAAATACGAAAATGTCATTTGCGCATCAGCTTGCACCGCCAGTCATGGCGCAAATGCTTCGTAAATCAGCCCCAATGTGTATAAACAAACTTCCAAGCAGATGGTTGTAGCAGCATTAATGGGGTGGGGTGGGGCACTCTTTGAAACCTCAAACAATTTTAATAAAAAATAAATTTGGACTTGAACCTTGGACTTGAACAATGGAACAGTAGACTTGAATATTGGACTTAAACCTTGGAACATTGGACTTGGACTTGAACATTGGACTTGGAATTTGGACTTGGAACATTAAACATTGGACGTGAACCTTGGGATTTGCATTCTTACTTCTACAGTGTCTAATGTCTTTGGGTACCTTTTGAGTTGGAGTTCAAGTTAGAGCAAATTTGTTTTTTAAAATTGGGATATTTATTATAGCAAAAAGTACAAAATATTGTGTTTTTTTCAAAATTGTCGCTCTTTTTTTGTTTATAGCGTAAAAAAAAAAACTGCAGAGGTGATCAAATATCACCAAAAGAACAACTTTGTTTGGGTACAACGTCGCACGACTGCGCAATTGTCAGTTAAAGCGATGCAGTGTTGTTTCGCAAAAAATGGCCTGGTCAGGAAGGAGGCAAATCCTTCTGCGGCTGAAGTGGTTATTAACAATACACACACCCAATGTACAACCAGGTATTATCAGCAAAAAGGCCCAATAGGAGTCCTGGGTGAAATTGTGCACATATACCCAGGTATATATAGCTACAGTTGTATAAATAGAGATGCCTCCAGATAAATGTTGCAGCAAAGTCCAGCTGCAGGGGCCCCTAAGGACGATATGAAATCTGTCTTTGCGTCAGGGACCTGAAAACAAGATCAGTGGTCACAGAGGGTCCTCCAACTGTTGTCCAACCAGCCTGGAGTGGAATTGTGGTGTGGAACTGGAACTCATCCTATCTACTCTGCACTTTAGTCCCTCCATAATAGTTTCTAATTTGACGTGCAACTGGATCTCTAAGCTAGTGATCTTGAAGTGGCCATCAGAATCCTAACCTAGCTTTAGCCTATGCTGGTTATCAAGCCCTAAACTAAAAAATTATTAACTAGAACAATTGGAGCTGTATATAATCTCTGCTGCAATAAACAGGTCCCCCTTTCCACTATCATGGAAGGTGACTATTTTACATGCAGTAGCACAGAGCTAGCTATCCGGCATTGTGCATATGAAATATTAACAAGGAAAGGGTCTTTCACAAGGGTTTAGACATACACTCAGCAGCTGCAGTTAAGCTATTAGATAATGCTTGCATAATAGTACTTTCTGTTCTTTCTGTCTTGGGGTTTAGCAGCATGGACAGGACAGGACATGTGGCTGAGGTTTTCTCTCCATCTACACTTCTTTCTTACAGGGTTTCAAAGCCAACACCCCAGGGACAGGAAGAGCATACATAATATATTTACAAGCATTTACTAATGCAGACAATAGAGAGTAGCAGATCCCTACACACCTCTAAAATAAGATCTATTAGGGGCCCATTCACTGTTACTATCTATTGTACAATATTCTTTGCAAGGATGCTCCACACTGCAGCCTGCTTTTTACAGCCCATTCATAAAATGCAGGCCAGTGGCATGGAGCCTGTGATGTCCTGCGGAGTTGTTCCTGCTTAACGCAACAAAGAGAACTCTGTGATTGGAGGAGACAGGTCACATGACTTTAACAGATTGTTTTGCTGCTGTCTTTCGTTTCCAATAATTTTTATTGAAAAGTTCAAAGAAGTAAAAAAAAAAATACAAGAGAACATTGTAAAATATGGCATAAGAGATGCAAAGCCAAATTCATCCACATACAGAGATCAGTCACATGCAAAAATAACAGGAATCACTGATATGCCATTGTTATGAAGAACTTAACTATTTATATAAAGTAAGTATAGTAAGGCTATGGCACATGGCTGCTTAGGCAAACAAATGACATGAACTATTCTAACGAAGAAGGAGTGATAACAACTGCTCAAGGGCTCATCATCCAAGAAGAAACAAAATATAGCAAGTGAGCCCCAAAAAAGGGGGGGGTGAATCTGCTAGACCAGCCCTCAAAATTTCTACTAACCTGCTCGCATTAGGTGAGTGGAAATAAGCTGAGGGCGAGCGTGGAGCCGCATCAGAAGGAGGGGGGCAGGGGCGCCGCTGGCAGGCGAGGTTGAACGGGAGCTGATTCTCCTCCCAGCTTCCGCCCCCTGTCATTCTCTTATCAGGGTCTTGCATACAGCGTCGGCAAAGAACTAGATGAGGTGGGGCAGAGCAGTAAGGGGGGTTGGGCGGGAGCTGCCAAAGTTTACTTTTCCTATTAACAAGCTGGTGATTGGTTGCTCGGATTGTCTAGCAACCAATCACCAGTCTTTTAATATGAAAAGTTAACTTTGGCAGCTCCCTCTCCCCTGTCCAGTGCTGTGCTCTGCTGTAAGTCTCTCTGCATCATAAATCAGTGAAAGTGTCATTCATTGGTTTAAATTTTTTTAATGCTATATTTAAAGTTATTGTAAAGTCTTGTTTTTTGTTTTTTTTTTAATAACAAACATGTTATACTTACCTGCTCTGTTGCAGTGGATTTGCACAGAGCAGCCCAGATCCTCCTTTTCTCGGGTCCCTCTTCTGTGCTCCTGGCCCCTCGCTCCTGTCGAGTGCCCCCACAGCAAGCAGCATGCTATGGGGGCACCCGAGCTGAGTCACAGCTCCCTGTGTCCATTCAGACACAGAGCTGCAGCCCGGCCCCGCCTCCTCACTCTCCTGATTGGCTGGCTGACTGACTTTGATTAACAGCAGCGGGAGCCATTGGCGCCGCTGCTGTGTCTCAGCCAATCAGGAGGAGAGTCCCGGATGGCTAAGACACTCGTGGACATCGCTGGAGAGAGATGGGGCTCAGGTGAGTATTAGGGGGTGCTGGGGGGTCTGCTACACAGAGAAGGTTTTTTATCTCAATGCATAGAATGCACTAAGATAAAAAAAAACTTCTGCCTTTACAACCCCTTTAATATATCATGTTTCCCCCGAAAGTAAGACCTACCCTTAAAATAAGACCTACCCCGATTTTCCAGTTGGGATGCAATATAAGCCCTACCCCGAAAATAAGCCCTAGTTTGAAGTGATTGTGGACTGCTGGAATCCTCTCTATTGCGGTGTTATGTGTGGAGGGTGTGTTTCTGTGGTATAGTTAAGTGAGATGCCTTCTTATAGCGCTGCTCGGTGCTCAGCTGACCTTCGCAGCTCTTCTCTACTCCCAGCTGTCAGCGGGGGAATTCGCCCCCCCCCCCCCGTAAGGCTTGGAGCTCGTAAGAGAGCACAGGAGGGCGCCGAAAAGCGCCGAACCGCGCTCAGCTGATCCCCACAGCTCTCCTCTTCTCCCAGCTGTCAGCGGGGGATCTCGGCCCCCCTCCCTCTGCTAAGCTCGAAGCGGGTAAGAGAGCACAGGAAGGCCAACAGAAAACGCTGAACCGCGCTCAGCTGATCCCTGCTGCTCTCCTCTTCTGCCAACTGTCATCGGGGGATCTCAGCCCCCCTCTCTCTGCAGTGCTTGTGTTGGGGAAGACCGATCAGGGGGTCACAGAAGCTCCGAGCTGTGCTATAGGAAGGTATGTGGCACAACACAGATTGCAGACACACATACTTTTTACATTACATTCTACTGTGATTGTGAGGATTCTAGCAGTTTGCAAGCATTTTTACTCTCTGTTCACACTGGGGATTAAATGGCAAGCCCTACCCCGAAAATAAGCCCTAGTGTGTTTTTGGGTGCCAAAATTAATATAAGACCCGGGCTTATTTTCAGGGGAAACGCGGTAGCATTAAAATATTTACTTACCAAGGCAGTAATGATGTGTACAGTGCCTATAGTAGCCAATCATATTTTATCCTTATTTTATTTATCACAGATCAATGAAATATGCTTTATGTTAATATTGTTAAATTTGTTGTTAATATTTATATTTGTAACTGGTGGCAACTGGCAAGTAATTCTTAAGGCCTGGCTAGTAACTCAGGACTTGAAATTTTGAGCCCTGTGCTAGACAATTTGGCTCACGTACTATACTCAAGGACCCTTACATCCTCCGACAGGGGGAGGAAGGCCTTGCAACACGATTAACAAGAAAAAACAGAAGTCCCGCAATTATTTTGCAGGGACGTTCCACATCAGAAGAAATGAACAAATAGGAAATAGTGAAGAAAAGAAAGAATAAGAGAAAAGCCACCCGCCAACTCTCCAATCCTGGAATGTTGCCCAAACTGGATCATCTTGAGGGTCCCCCACCAAATATTTTATCCAGGGATTCCAGGATTTCTCAAACTGTTTAACTTTGTCATTCAGGATGGTGGAAAGGCACTCATTTGTCGTAGTCCAGAACAATTTTGCCTTAAGCTGGTCAAATGGTATCGTGGTCGACCTCCATGATGTGGCTATGTGGCTTTCGCAGCCACAAAGACAAAATTATTCAAATTTGTTGCTGTTTTTACTTATTTATTTTAATAGTTCTGAGCATTAAGCACATTGTAAAGCACACAGTCAATCTTTATAAATATGCCTTATTAAAGCAGTAGTATGGGTGCAATAGGGCCATATTGTTGCTTTTTAAATGGACCCCTTAGTGTCCACAACATACATGTTCAAATTATGGGAGCTAAGCCTCCAAAGGCTGTGCCTCACCAGATTCTCATTACTGCTGAAAGCCAGATTAGACATGCCTAGAGATTCATAGTCTTGTAGGAAATAACTCAGCACCCCACCCTCCTGACCAGCGATAACTCCATATGCTTATTTTTTATTTGTTCTATACAAATTCATTTTGAAAACAAGTATTAATCATGATAACTACACAGAGTGTAATGAGGAGCCACTAACAGACATCTGCCAGAGACAGTGCAGGAATTCTGCACATGTGAAGGAGTTGGAGGAGCTTCTCCTTCTCATATCAGTCTTATGAAGGATTGCAGACACCCCAGTGAGGCCTTTCACCAGATGTGACCTCCAACTCTGCAATCTTCACAGCCCTGCAGAAAATCGATAATTCCCTCCGCTAAAACATTTCTGACACCATAAATCAAATGTCACCATTTCTAAGGTCCGCTGGGAAATGATTAGAACTTTTTCTCTTTTCTCATTTGCTGGTTTGATTTCACAAAATGTCATGTTTGCAGCGCACTATGAGAATTGGGTACAAGATGGCGCAGATGGGAGGGAGAAGTGTGGATGATAAATAGCACAATGTAAAATGTTATCAAGACAAACATCAAAAATGAGGACTGGATGAAGAAACTTGATGGTCCGTTAAAGCCACGGGGAAGCCATTGGGAAGTCCCTGTGCATCAGAAGGGGGGCGGGGTCACCTGGGTACATCACCGTGTGGCCCCGTACTCACTTATAAAAGAACTGTCATCCACGCTGAAGCGTCATAAGGCGGGTGCCTCACATGGAGGCAAATCTTTTTTATTTTATTTTTCGGTCCGTCGGCGGAGCCATAGAAAAAAATGAATGGACTTCAGGGGACATTTTTATTTTTTTATTTTTTAATAAAGGACTTGTCAAAAGGTGTGTCTTGTTTTTTTTTAACATTTTGACACTTTTTTGTGAAATGGTACGGGTACGATGTACCCGTTACCATCTCAGACAGGGGGGGGCCAGGATCTGGGGGTCCCCTTGTTAAAGGGGGCTTCCAGCTTCCGATAAGCCCCCTGCCCGCAGACCCCCACAACCACCGGGCGAGGGTTGTGGGGATGAGGCCCTTGTCCCCATCAACAGACGGCAAACACCCAGGAATCGGATCAGCCCACACGGTTAAACAAAACCCTATGTTGCTGCAGGGAATCACTAATTACTCCCGGGTGCCATTAACAACAAACAATTCTAAATTGTCTGTCTTGCTAGCCCCCCGTGCTCGCCCCAGGGGGAACGCAGGGGGAACGCCCGACTTGGGCGTCTCACAAGTGCCGTTCTGCCGATGGGGCAGTGGTAGATGCTATATTTGGACGCCTCCTGAGGAAGCGGCATTGGCCGCGAAACTGTTGAGGTTAAACGTCCTTTAGCACATCAACATGCCTTCATCTACTCATGCGGGCTTTACTCACTGTGTTTTATTGTATGTTGTTTTGTAACAACTTCTATGTTGTCTCATTGTTAAAGTGTATTGATACATAATTTTTATCATTTGTAATTCAATAAATCAAAATTTTTATCTATACTGTATGTCTCCATTGGGTACCGCAATAGTCCATATACTTCCTTATGGGGAGGTAGGGTGTGTTTGGAGTAGCCCTTGCTATATTCCTCCCTATCCCTTCTAATATGGGGACAAGGTGCTTTGGTTGGCTACCCCAAAGCACCCTCCCCATGTTGAGGGCATGTGGCCTGGTACGGTTCAGGAGGGGGGGCGCTCTCTCGTCCCCCCTCTTTTCCTGCGGCCTGCCAGGTTGCGTGCTCGGATAAGGGTCTGGTATGGATTTTTGGGGGGACCCCCACGCCATTTTTTTTAATTTTGGCGCAGGATTTCACTTAAAATCCATACCAGACCTGAAGGGTCTGGTATGGATTTTGAGGGGGACCCCTACGCCATTTTTTTACAAAATATTTGGCGCAGGGTTCCCCTTAATATCCATACCAGACCTGAAGGGCCTGGTATGGAATTTGGGGGACCCCACGCAATTTTTTTTTTTACATTTTGGTTCGGGGTTCCCCTTAATATTCATACCAGACCCAAAGGGCCTGGTAATGGACTGGGGGGGGGGATCCCATGCCATTTTTTTCAATGACTTTTATCTGTATTGCCAGGGCCCGACAATTCATTATAGCCGTGAGTACTTTTGATACATTGATTTTGATGTTGATACATGTCCCCTGGGGCAGGACCCGGTTCCCCAAACACTTTTTATGACAATACCATGCATATAAGCCTTTAAAATTAGCACTTTTGATTTCTCCCATAGACAATTCATTATAGCCGCAAGTACTTTTAAATGACTTTTTTTCCTTTAGAAATGTCATTTTGTGCAGGGACTATGCTAAACACGGGAAAAATGCGCCACTTTACAGGCATACTATAGACACCCCCCAGGTACGAAATTTAAAGGAATATTTTACTTGTATTGTTTCACTTTAAGCATTATTAATATCACTGCTCCCGAAAAAACGGCCGTTTTTAAAACTTTTTTTTGCATTGATACATGTCCCCTGGGGCAGGACCCAGGTCCCCAAACACTTTTTATGACAATAACTTGCATATTAACCCTTAAAGTTAGCACTTTTGATTTTTCATGTTTGTGTCCCATAGACTTTAACGGTGTTTGCATGTTCAAACAAATTTTTTGCCTGTTCTCATGTTCTGCTGCAAACTGAACCAGGGGGGAGTTTAGGCTCATCCCTACTTGTATATCAAGACATCGCTTGTATATTAAGTCAAAATTTATTTAAAAATGTTGCTTGTCTTGCAAAACGCTCTCAAACCAAGGTTTTACTGCATATAGTTGAATGTAAAAAGTACTATTTATCTATCAAAAAGTGTTTCCCAGTGCTAAACCTTGCATCCAATTTCTAAATTGCTGCATTTGTAAATTCCAAAACCCAATATACAGTAAAGGAATAGCAGTGGTAAAAAAGCACTTGTGGGTTTAATCATCAATTTTTTTTGTACAATTTTCCTTTAAGGGGGCGTTGCAGGGGGTGTGTCCTATGCCTACATACTTTTGCAAATAGGTGTTCCTCCTTCCAATCTTAAAAAGTCGGGAGGTATGATCCCGGTCTCAAACTCCTTACATAATCTCATTGTTTTGCTGTGCCTATAGCAGCCATTGTCAATCCTATTAAAACGGCGGAACCCTTGTAATAAATTTCCAACCCCTGCTAATAATTATTGTATCTACAGCTTATGGTACAACAATGTGATGATCACTGGGATAATGCTCCTACCTACTTGTGGTCAGTGGGAAGAATACCCTTTACAGATATCTAAAAGATCATTGGTTTAAGCGGTTACTATTCTGAGAAGCAGAAGATGTTCTTTGCTCAAGGAACCCCTGGCAAGCTCCGAAGGGATCCCAGAGTTTGATGGAATCCTGACTGAGAAAGGCTGACCTATAAACTTTTTAGCCTTGTGATTTTATCATGAATTTCTTGGCTCCCCACAGATACAAGATGGCGTTCACCAGACTGGAGGGCAGTAACTTAGTTTTACATGGTTTGGTAGGTGTGATCATTCCTTAAAGCGGAGTTCCACACAAAAATGGAACTTCCACTTTAAGTACTCCTCGCCCCCTGACATGCCACAATTGTCATTTTTTTGGGGGGAGGCTGGGTACCTGGTTTGGAGTTGGACTTCCTGCCCCACTTCCTCCTTCCGGGCTTCTAACCGCCTAGCTGATTCCTAGGCGGCCACTCCCTCCCGGCAATGTTCTGGGACACGTGACAGGTCCCAAAACATTGCCTGGCCATTGACGGATCGCAGCGTGGCTCGCACATGCGCAGTGCGCGGTGAGCACATGCGCAGTGCGCGGCTCGCGCATGCGCAGTGTGCACTCGGCTGTCAAGCCGCAAACTGTCACAGCTGGGCACCCACACTCACAATGTCGGCGCCGGCAGAGAGGAGGGGGAGAGAACGGAGGCTTCGGGCGGCCGCATCGTTGGACCGTGGGACAGGTGAGGGTCTGTTTATTAAAAGTCAGCAGCTACACTTTTTGTATCTGCTGACTTTTAATAAACTAAAAAAACAGTGGAACTCCGCTTTAAGGTATAACCGAGGGAGTTTCTATTGCTGCTTGTGTCCCTGTTAGGAAGATTCACCCTCTCTATACGTCCTCATTATCACAGAAACTGAAAGTACATATCAAATTTTGAGCCACCAGAACAGGAATAGAGCTGAAGTTTTCCAATAGAGACTTTGGTTTTGGTGGATACCAGAGATTCCCTCACTTTGGAGGATTTCCTCTCACTTTTGACTATGGGACAGAAACAAGAATTCTCCTCAGTGGGACACAGATGGCAAAAAAAACCTGAAAAAACCTCCCTTACACTATACAAAAATGAAAAAAAGTGCCTTTAAACTCAAAAGTCAACTACCAGGAAAGAGTATGCTTACAGAATACAGAGGTGGGATTGCAATGTATTACTGAAATGAGGGATTCTTCTGCAGGAAAATACTGTATTTATTGACAAATAACACACATTTTTTCACCCTGAAAATCGGGTGCAAATAGTGTGCTTTTATACGCCAATACTTCAACTTTAGCTGCCTCGGAGGGGACAGGGAGGGGGGCGGGACAAGCGACGTCAGATTACATACAGTGAGAATCTCCTGTTTACTTGGTGGCCTCTGTAATAGGAAGTCCCGTCTCCTGGGCCACCATTGGACCACTGTTCTGTCTAGGGTTGCCACAGGAATTTTTTTATAGTATATAAACTATACATATATTTTGCAATAAATAACATTTCTGATCATATGAAGTTAATCACAAGAGTCCCCCTTTACATCAGAGTCCACAGAGTTCCCCTTTTTCATCTGAATCCGCAGAGTTCCCTTACATTGTAAGGGGGGGACTCTGCAAACTCTGATGTAAGGCAGGACTCTGTAGACTCTGGTGAAAGCCAGGACTCTGCAGTCTCTGATGTATTTTAGAACTCTGGGGACTCTAACATAAGGGATGCTCTGTGAACCATGATCTAAAGGGGAACACTGAGAACTCTGATGCACGGAGAGGACTCTGTGACCTCTGGAGTAAAGGGGAACTCTGATGTAAGGGATGCTCTGAGGACCCTGAAATACCTTAATGTAATCACTCAGAGGCCAGAGAGAGAAGGGGGGAGACTTCAGTCACAGACAGGGATGGATGGTGAGCTCACTCACCCCTTGGCAGTCAGCACCTCTCATCCAGATGTATCTGAGGCTGCTGGACTTCAAATTTAGGGCCCCCACTTTCCTTTCCTGAGGCACAGCATCGGGGATTGGAGTGCGGGCAGACACAGAAGGGTAGGGGCAAGAGGAAGAGGAGCAGATCAAGCCCTCTCTCCTCTCCCATCTGTGTGGGGGGGGGGATTGTTAGTGTTGGCTTTGGGCAGTGTGAAAGAGAGTGTAACAGACACTCTCAGTTTAGACAACGTGAGCCAGCAACCCTGCTGGGAAGCCATAGTCCAGTCTGAATAATGTGTCCAGGTTTCAGGCAGTTTGAAACCCGGACACATGATTTCAAACCCGAACTGTCCGGGTGAATCCTGGACAGGTGGCAACCCTAGTTCTGTCTATCATAGGAGATTCTGACTTTATGTAATCTCTCGGCACTCGTCCCGCCCCCCTCCCTGTCCCCTCTAGGCTGCAGATGGGCATCGATCAGGCTGCACTGATGGCAATGGTGAGGCTGCTGCATTGTAGGCAATGGTGAGGATGCTGCATTGTAGACAATGGTGAGGATGCTGCATTGTAGGCAATGGTGAGGATGCTGCATTCATGGCAATGGTGAGGCTGCATTGATGTAGACTAATGAGGCTGCATTGATGGCACTTGTAAGGCTGCAGATGGGCACTGATCAGGCTGCATTGATGGCAATGGTGAGGCTGCAGATGGGCACTGACCCTTATTTTGCTTCAAAATTCCTTATTTAAAATTTAAGTTTTTTTCCTGAAACTTCCCTCTTAAAATAAATGTGCGTGTTATACGCCGATAAATACCGGTAGTTGGTTATCTTCCACAGACTGTTCAGATGACAGGAAATGGGCATAAAAATCCATCTCTGGACTCGTGTGGTGACATCAATCTGTTTAATTTTTTTTTTATGTCAAACAAGTGAATTGAAATGACACTTTTCCAAAAGCCACTTTTTTTTCTCTTTGTAGGCAGCCTAGATCTATTTGTCGTAGATGTAGAAGAAGCAAAGAGGAACCATCACTCGTTCTTAAAACAAACAAAAAGTATGTTGTTTTAGAAAACATCAAAACCATGGAAGTGCAGGTAGAGGAGACAATTCTTCTGACTGCAGTCTGCAGATCCTCTGCTCACTATGGAGGTATTTTTATTCTCTGAAGAAAAATTCCTGAGTATTCCTGAGTCCTAAATACCCGTATGTTTCTAATATGTAGCCTACTCTCCTCCTTAATATCACACAAGTGTATATGTTTTCATTACGCTTTGTAGCGCATTTCAATGCAACATGGTGGGTTGGCATGCATTGGAATGTGGAGCTAAACTCCAGTTTAAAAAATAATGCAGACATGAGGGAGGTGAGGTGGGGGTCTGGGTCCTTATGTCAGTCGAGTCCTCAATAACTGTAACTCTCCATGAGGTCACAGGTAAAGTCCGCTCCTCTGACATCATTACTGACATATTGACAGGACTACCAGGTACAACTAAAGGGAAAAAAGCCTAAAAAAAAAAAAAACAAAACTAATGCAGCCACTACATCAAATAATTGTTAAGTTGCCATAAATAAATGTGTGTTTTGGAGTTAAATGCTGCTTTAATTACTAGATGTGCAGTATAGGTTTTTTAATGTATTTGACAAACTGAACTTTATTCCCTGGGGGGGGTAATATTTCTTACGGATATGTGTGGCTCTCAGGCAAGCAAATGTAGCACCTTCTTGAATTATTCTTCTCTAGTTGGGGTTTGACCTACTATGTACTGCTGTACATAGGGCAGCATTCAATGGTTTCTGGTCCCCCTACAGAGCAGAGTAGTTTATTGGCAGTAAAAGGGTGTGTAAGCAGAGGTTAAGGTCTCTCTTAGGAAGGCTCCACTCTGGTCCCTATTGGATATGGGCTAGAACCTGATCCCTAAGTAAGTGGGTATAAAAGAGGTAGGTGGAGCTTGTGGAGGGGTTGATGGTAAGAAGAATCTGTAGAGTCCTCAAGATGGTAGTAAGGGGTCACTAGAACTTCCAGATTGGCAAGCCCTGTCCAGTGTGCACTACATTTGAGGTATGGAGGTGTAAGAAGGAGCAGAGAATGGAATGCTGGTCGGCAACCCCTCTGTGTAGGATGTGTATCTCTGATAACCGAAAGATGTTCCTTGAAGCTGGGATGGATTTTGTCATTTCATGTCAGTAAACTGTTGGAAAAGGAAAATCTGACTAGACATTCTGTAATGGGGAGAGGGATCTACATTCCCGTTACAGGGCCCAAGGCTGGTGTGTGTGTATGAATTGGACAAGATGAAGGAGCTTCCCCTGAAGATAGTTACATAGTTACATAGTAGGTGAAGTTGAAAAAAGACACAAGTCCATCAAGTCCAACCTATGTGTGTGATTATATGTCAGTATTACATTGTATATCCCTGTATGTTGCAGTCGTTCAGGTGCTTATCTAAAAGTTTCTTGAAACTATCAATGCCCCCCCGCTGAGACCAGCGCCTGTGGAAGGGAATTCCACATCCTTGCTGCGCTTACAGTAAATAACCCTCTACGTAGTTTAAGGTTGAACCTCTTTTCTTCAAATTTTAATGAGTGGCCACGAGTTTCCTTAAACTCCCTTCTGCAAAAAAGTTTTATTTCTATTGTAGGGTCACCAGTACGTGATTTGTATATTGAAATTATATCCCCTCTCAAGCGTTTCTTCTCCAGAGAGAATAAGTTCAGTGCTCGCAACCTTTCCTCATAACTAAGATCCTCCAGACCCTTTATTAGCTTTGTTGCACTTCTTTGTACTTGCTCCATTTCCAGTACATCCTTCCTGAGGACTAATGCCCAGAACTGGACAGCATACTCTAGGTGCGGCCGGACCAGAGTCTTGTAGAGCGAGAGAATTATCGTTTTATCTCTGGAGTTGATTCCCTTTTTAATGCATGCCAATATTCTGTTTGCTTTGTTAGCAGCAGCTTGGCATTGCATGCCGTTGCTGAGTCTATCATCTACTAGGGCCCCCAGGTCCTTTTGCATCCTAGATTCCCCCAGAGGTTCTCCCCCCTGTGTATAGATTGTATTCATATTTTTGCCACCTAAATGCATTGTT
The DNA here is from genome assembly GCF_042186555.1 of Aquarana catesbeiana. Lineage (NCBI taxonomy): Eukaryota > Metazoa > Chordata > Amphibia > Anura > Ranidae > Aquarana > Aquarana catesbeiana. Next base: position 218,753,397 of record NC_133333.1, on the reverse strand, counting down.
TTACATTTTTCTATATTGAACCTCATTTGCCATGTAGTTGCCCACCCCATTAATTTGTTGAGATCTTTTTGCAAGGTTTCCACATCCTGTGGAGAAGTTATTGCCCTGCTTAGCTTAGTATCGTCCACAAATACAGAGATTGAACTGTTTATCCCATCCTCCAGGTCGTTTATGAACAAATTAAAAAGGATTGGTCCCAGCACAGAACCCTGGGGGACCCCACTACCCACCCCTGACCAGTCCGAGTATTCCCCATTTATCACCACCCTCTGAACTTGCCCTTGTAGCCAGTTTTCAATCCATGTACTCACCCTATGGTCCATGCCATGACCTTATTTTGTACAGAAAACGTTTATGAGGAACTGTGTCAAATGCTTTTGCAAAATCCAGATATACCACATCTACAGGCCTTCCTTTATCTAGATGGCAACTCACCTCCTCATAGAAGGTTAATAGATTGGTTTGGCAAGAACAATCCTTCATGAATCCCTGCTGATTACTGCTAATGATACCATTCTCGTTACTAAAATCTTGTATATAGTCCCTGATTAGAAAGGTCAGTAAACTCAAATTCCCTCGTGTTCCATGATGTAGCAGAAGGATGTCCCTAGATCAGCAGGGAGCATGGATGGCAACCACTATGGGACCTGCTTACAGGCAGACTGTCCAGTGCCCTCCCATTGGTTGCCCTTACCCTCAGGGCTCATTAGTAGGGCACAGGTTATGCACTCAGCGATGGCAGCCCCCATGTTTCTGTCAAGTTTCCTTTATTATTGGCAGCTGAAAATCTTTAACCCCCCCTTGTGTAATTACTACCAGTAGTCATGTTAGACTTTAAGAGAAACACATTAACCCAGCTATCGTTCTGGACTTTGTCATAGCACTGTCTGTTTCTCCTCCGATTGGGAATGGCTCTGCCAGAGATATCCAGCTGGTTCCTCTGAAGGATTTTCAATAGAGGAATGGGTTCCCGTGTGTTTGGGGTGATAGAAAGGAGACTTTTGTTCTCTTACAGTGGCTTGAAAAAGTATTCATTGGGATTTTATGTGATAGACCAACACAAAGTGGCACATAATTGTGAAGTGGAAGGAAAATTATAAATGTTTTTCAAATTTCTTTACAAATAAATATGTGAAAAGTGTGGGGTACATTTGTATTCAGCCCCCCGGAGTCAATACTTTGTAGAATCACCTTTCACTGCAATTACAGCTGCAAGTCTTTTTGGGGATGTCTCTACCAGCTTTGCACATCTAGAGGGTGAAATTTTTGCCCATTCTTCTTGCAAAATAGCTCAAGCTCTGTCAGATTGGATGGAGAGCGTCTGTACAGCAATTTTCAAGTCTTGCCACAGATTCTCAATTGGATTTAGGTCTGGACTTTGACTGGGCCATTCTAACAAATAAATATGCTTTGATCTAAACCATTCCATTGTAGCTCTGGCTGTATTTTTAGGGTTGTTGTCCTGCTGGAAGGTGAACCTCTGCCCCAGTCCCAAGTCTTTTGCAGATTCTAACAGGTTTTCTTCTAAGATTGCCCTGTATTTGGCTCCATCTTCCCATCAACTCTGACCAGCTTCCCTGTCCCTGCTGAAGAAAAGCATCCCCACAACATGATGCTGCCACCACCATGTTTCACGGTAGGGATGGTGTGTTTAGAGTGATGTGTAGTTTTAGTTTTTTCTGCCACACAGCATTTTGCTTTTAGGCCAAAAAGTTAAATTTTGGTCTCATCTGACCAGAGCACCTTCTTCCATATGTTTGCTGTCTCCCCCCACATGGCTTCTCGCAAACTGCAAATGGGACTTCTTATGGCTTTCTTTTAACAATGCCTTTCTTCTTGCCACTCTTCCATAAAGGTCAGATTTGTGGAGAGCACAACTAATAGTTGTCCTGTGGACAGATTCTCTCACCTGAGCTGTGGATCTCTGCAGAGCTACCATGGGCATCTTGGGTGCTTCTATGATTATTGCTCTCCTTGCCCGGCCTGTCAGTTTAGGTAGATTGCCATGTCTTGGTAGGATTGCAGTTGTGCCATACTCTTTCCATTTTCAGATGATGGATTGAACAGTGTTTTGTGAGATGTTCAAAGCTTGGGATTTTTTTTATAACCTAACCCTGCTTTAAACTTCGCCACAACTTTAAACCTGACCTGGTGTGTTCCTTGGCCTTCATAATGCTGTTTGTTCACTAAGATTCTCTAACAAACCTCTGGGGGCTTCACAGAACAGCTGTGTATATACTGAGATTAAATTACACACAGGTGGACTATTTATTAATTAGGTGACTTCTGAAGGCAATCGGTTCCACTAGATTTTAGTTAGGGGTATCAGAGTAAAGGGGGCTGAATACAAATGCACGCCACACTTTTCAGGTATTTATTTGTAAAAAAATGTTGAAAACCATTTATCATTTTTCTTCCACTTCACAATTATGGGCCACTTTGTGTTGGTCTATCACATAAAATCACAATAAAATACATTTATGTTTTTGGTTGTAACATGACAAAATGTGGAAAATTTCAAGGGGTATGAATACTTTTTCAAGGCACTGTACATTGTTCCTGTAGAAGATGGTTGCAACAGAGACGAAGCCTTTTGAAGTACCTTCCAGGTTCTGAAATGGATTCATGAAAAACTATAGGATGGAAATTATCTGTTTAGCTCCCAGCTACCAGATTAATCTTTATTTTACGATCTGACCTACAAAAAAAATCAAATCTGGGGACAGGTCACTAAGGGAACTCAGTTTTTGTATATATTCGGTCATAGTGGCCATTGAAATTCCTGCTGCCATTTTCCCAGTGCAGGTCTGACAATGAAAGTATCATGCTGGCCGGAATCATCATTTTGGCACAGTAGGCTGCAAAGACAAAGAGGTGACTCCTCCCGATGTAGTTATTGGCCACACTTAATTTGCCTCTCATTCGTTCATGCAATAGAGAAGGCATTCTCTACCAGGGTTCCTCCACAGGTTGCTAGGGGTTCCTTGAGCAGTGACTGACTAACCTCTAATTTGATAGCGTCTGCATAGTTCCAGGGACAACGCCACTTGGCAGAGTTAGCAGAATGACACCGGTGATCTTTTTAGCTATATGTAAAGGGGATAATCTTCCCAATGACCAGGGACATTCTTCCCAGGGACATTTTTCTCAAATTGGTTTTAGCAGGGATTCCTCAAGACCTAAAAATCATTTAAGGCTTCCCCTAGGTTAAAAAGGGTGTGAAAGGATGCGATAAAGGAATTAGGGTTGAATATGACAGATCACTGTAAGCACAAGGACTCCTGTGCAGAGGGAGATGTGTGGCATTCCATTGATGGTCTACTGAAAATAGCAATGGCGGCCTTCATACTTCCTCAGTATCAGTCACCTTTAATAGGGTTAACAGCCAATGGACAATCATCTTATATAAACTGATGAACGGTAAAGCTTGGTTTCCAGGGGTTCCCCTACTTTACATGCTGCTCTTTGCACAGCTTGTTAAATTGCCGTAATTACAATGATGGAATGTTATTGTTGGCCAATGACAAATTGTAACAAAGAGCTCATTTTAAAACCACTGGCACCACTTCTACCATTTCTACACTCATTTCACAATCTGGACAAAGCAGCCAGAAGACATGGAGCCAACACATGTTGTACCTAGCTGGCTGCCAGTCATTCATTAACAGAAGAGAATTTATATACTGAACCCTTACACAATTATTTGGGGGGGAGTGGGTTTTGGTGCAGGATGGAGGTTGCCCCGGGTGTTATTGCAAGTTATGAACTGCTGGACAATTCTCAGGTAAAGAAATATCTCTGTCATTGGCCCCATTGACACTTTGCATTGCCTTAACATAAGTACGTGAATGCTGAATGTACTTAACTACGTACAGTATAAGTAAATATTCTCTAAATACAAGAGTCATGTGTATTCTTACTTGAACAGGCTCCCTGTTCTTGTGGGAACCATTGATTGGCCATATTGGATTTATTTTTTCCTGATTGCTCTAGGATTAACTTCTCTACAGAAATAAACATGAACGCTTACCCCAGCCGACTGTCCATCTCTACAGTCATTTACCAGTTGGGTCATGCCAACCTTTCAGACCCCATGATCATGTGACCAGTGTAATGTGTTTCCCTTCCAATGAGCACCTACCTCCACTTTTGTTGAGAAAAAAAAAAAACAATCCCCTCTGGGTGATTAAGATACATTGCAGAGATTTTAATAAACCTTTCTGCAAATTCCTACCTTTTGTTGCTCTGAAGAAAAAACTGTTTTGTTTTGTTTTTGTTATTTTTCCAGACCGATTGCATGCGTGTTATGAATAGGAGTTACTGGTTCATTATAATCAGCTGGTGCACCTTCTGTGTTCTAATGAGGTGCAGTGTCTGCAGTGTCTTGTGGAGTATCCCTGCAAAACGGAAATTTTTATTGCAGGGAATACCTAAAATTTTAGTTGCATCTTAGTGCAGACTTTTATGATTAGTGATTTAATTACACAAGCAGGGAATTATATTTTTGGAGGCATTTTGTACACCAACCGTGTACAGAACGCCTCCAGGTTGCCATATTGCATTGAACTTTACAGAAAATTAAGCTGGCTGCAGATTGAATATGAAAGGTAATTTTTAATAACCTTAAATTTCAATGTGGCTTGTATAGCAGTTGTATACCCGATATTGATGTAGCACCCTGATGTTTAGGCAGGGTTGCTAGTACATTTACCTGACAGGTACAGTTGCTTTGGCCAGTTGATAGGGGATCAATTGATTCCACCCTAAGCCTAGGTTCCCATTGGAACGATTTGTCATTTGATTTGAGAGATCAAATTGCATGACAAGTTGCAGCCTATTGGAGGCAATAACACTGTTCCAGTTGGTGCGACATCGATTCTGCGGATCCGCACCGATTTGCAAAAGTAGTTCCTGCACTACTTTTGCCGATTTCAGGTGCGTCTTCGATAGACATCTGTGCATGAAGCCACACAGATGTCTATCAAGTAGCACCTGAAATCGCGCTGACCTTGCCACTTTGAAATCGCGCAACTTCAAGTGAAGTGGGCGCGATTTCAAAGCAGCATCAATGTGAACCAGGGCTCCTTCTGGAATTGCTGCACTTCTCTCTTCTGTCGCTAGATGGCCGGGTATCTGGTGACATTAGATAAGACAAGGGCATTGCAAGGACAGATTAGGAATAGATAGGGTATCTCAGCCAATGGGCAGGGATCTTCTTGGGTCCCTTGGCCTGCTGGGAGAGCTTTTTTATTTGGGTGAGGTCAGGTGATCGGGGTTCTGTGCCACCTGGATGGCTGTCTGGGTGGACGTGTGTTGTGCTGCCCCAGGTTGCTAGTCCGGAGCCTTAGGCCCATACCACGACATCTGGCTGCTAGGCTATCTGAGGCCTATCCAGAAGCAAGAGAGCAGTGCAGGGTTGGGATAGCGGCTTGCAGTCCAACCATAAGTGATGGTTCTGCCAGCCGGAGACCACCTTATTACCAGAGACCACAGTGAGCGTACCTGAAGCAAGTAAAGGAGCAGTATTCTCACCAACCGGGGACGATGAAGAATTGGGAAATTTCAGCAGGTGTCAAGCCAGGGACTCAGCCAGCGGAGGTTGCGCTTGCAGAGCAGCCTTGTGTTTCCAAGCCAGGGACCAAGCAGGCCAGTGGGGTGAAGCTTGAGGAGTATCTGTGGGTGCCAAGCTAGAGACCCAGTAGGGAAGTGGGGGTGACACTTGAGGAAGATACTCAGTGAGAAGGGTGGAAGAGCTTGGGAGATCCAGTGGCAGTGGTTCAGCAAGTCTAGTGGGAGACTGGGAGCTCAGTGGAGTGAAGATCTACAAGGAATGTACAGAAGTTCGTTACAACTGTTATGAGACTGTTGCCATAGGACTGTCGCCATAGGAGACAGCAATCCTACACATGCAGACGTGGTGTCCAGCTGGGTGCCTTTCCTTGCATGGCTGTCTACCTACAGAAGTCTCTGAGTCTGCTAATTAACATGGCAACTACTAAAGGGTGTCCTGGCCCTAAACCCTCTCTCCCACAGTTCTGTTCAAGAGAAAATAAATCTCTTTGCATTCAAGAAGTGTCTGGCACCCATCAATCTATCTTGCATTACACCCACCATGCCTTGTAACCCACTCTACACAGGATGTCAGCTGTCCCTAACTCTGGAAGTTCTCATTAGACCAAAGGGGACCCGGGACCTTGCTACATTATTATTTTCTTTTATTTGCTATATTTTTTTCCCATGAAAGTGAGATTTCTTTTGTAAAATTATAAACTGACTAAATGGCTCCATTTTCGCTTTATCAAGGAGGACTCTGTTGATTCGAAAATAAGGGAAATAAGCAACCTGTAGGTAAGCTGCTTTCGGGCCACCACTTTCTCTTTTACCATAGCTGCCACCTAAGCTACAGACGGCTTTTCATTTTGACAATGGAGGGAAATGACAAGACAACGCGAGGTTTGTGCAGTGCATACACCAAGGATTGACCTGGATCTGTGCATGTTTATTTCTGTTAGTACATGCCTATATAGAGTATACACAGTATACATACATATATACATACAGCCTGTATCTTGGCTTGTCTGTATCAAAAATAACACAAATGAATGTACAAAAAAACCCACAAATAATACAGAAGAACACAGCAGTCCCACATGGGAATAATCAGCCCTCTGCCAGGAATGTTATCCAATCCGCAGAGCAGATCTTATCTCCCATTATCATTGGCCAGCGTTTTTGATGAAAAGTCTGCAGAACGCGATGATCTGATTCAGGCGTATTAAGTCATTCGCAGTGCCGTCCAGATTTTTACAAGGAACACGACTAACGGATAGTCAGCCTGTCTTGTTACTGCTCAGTCCTTGGTCATTGCATTGTGAAATGGAAGCACCATATACAGGCCATGTGAAGGAAATTCACATCCATACAGCTACATTTTAGGAATGCCAACCCAGAATTATAATATATATATCTATATATAGATATATCTATATATCTATATCTATATAGATATATCTATATATAGATATATCTATATATAGATACTGTATATCAAACTGAACTCCAGGCAAACAGCTAAATACACAAATGAAATACATATATGACAACTGTTTTATCTGCAACAGGATTTGTATTTCTATCCTTTTACTGCATGGGTCTGCCACACAGCACAGTCCAATCTGGCAGGGCAGGAGGCCTGATTCTTATTTATTTTTTGCTGCTGTTAAGCAACACTTATAGATGTCTTGCCTTTCATTCAGCCTGTGATTGGACTGTGAAATGAGAAGCAGCAGACTGATGAGCTCATCTCCTTATCACTCTGCTCTCTCCTCCTATCAGGATGGCCCTTATTAGCACATGAGTGCTGCAGCACAACTGATAGGCTTTGGATTGTTTCTTTCTCTCTCTTCCAGTCTGAGATCAGCTGTACAGGGACTGCAAGATGTTGAATTCAAGGTTGAATTCAGATACTTAAACTGCAGTCAATAAAAAAATATTTTTAATAATGTATTAATGATTACAGAGTTGCATTCATTTGTGTTTTTTTATATCTGCCTGGAGTTCAGCTTTAAGGACACACCACTATGACTGCATTAAAACCCAACACCAGGAATTAGAAAAAAGTCTACCCCTACAGTGGGGCCCCCGCACTACAAGGGATACAATAATCATTATATCTAGGGGGTGCATGAATAAGGAGCTATACTTACCCTATTCTGCCCTCTAGCAGTGTGACGGGTCCTCCATAGCCTCCTCTCTAAGCTGCTCTGTCATATATTTACCCTTTCCATGGACAACAAAGAGTTAATATCGCCATATTGTACACGAGACCCCCAACAGATCAGAATTTCGGGGGGGAGGAGAGGGCAGCGCCAGAGGCAGCCAGAGTGGAGTATAGGGGGAGTAATGATACCTGTTCCAGTACCCCCTGTGAGCCTTTAACCCTTGCAGTGCAGGGCAGCCCCACTTTAAGGGCAGATATTTTTCCAAGGCCCCTTTCAGACGGAGCAGAATTCGTCCAAATGGATCCGCCTGCTTAGCGGGGAATCTCTCCGCTGGTCCCCACTGAGCAGGCAGATGAAAGGTCCGTGTCCTCTCTATGATGCAGAGGGGCCACGGATAAAGCCCACTGTTCTCTATGGGGTGGTCAGATGGAAATGGACTGCCTGTTCCTTTCCATGTGACTGCCATCTGATCTGCTGGAGGGATGGGGAACAGATCCCCATCCATTTGTTTTTTAGCAGACTGGTCTGCTGACATCCGCTGCCCCTCAGAGAACAATGGGTGGTCTGGTCAGGCCTGCCTGAAAAACGGACAGGCGGACCCTATGGGTCCACTGCTGTGAAAGGAGCCTTATTCCTGGAGATGGGCTTTGAGCTGCTCTGTGATAAAAGTCTCATCTGTAACAGTAATACAATCTACGTAACAGTATAATAATAGTACCATGTATGAACACATACCTGCGTTGTGACATGGACTGCGGTCATAGTGTAAGGTGCGCCATTACAGAGAGATCTCCTATATCTGGATGGTGAGGCCCAATAAATTTCCAAACCCTTGATGATAACACTGGCTGGATATTTATTGGGCATTTATTTTTTTCATTTGTTATGGACAATCAACATTGAAGTATATCCATAAACTACTGAATGGTTGCCACCCCTCCCCCCCCCCCCTCCCATCCCCATCAAGCTGGTCAATCTACAAAACAGGACAGACAGAATATATAGGCCTGACCTGCCTTCTATTGAATAATCAAGTAAGAATTGTGCGTCACTTAGTACTGGTTGGAGTGCAGTTGGTACGGAGGACCCCAGACAGACTGATCAGCTATAGCACCTATTGGACAAGACAATGCACATCAATTGCAAACAAACAGCGAGGCCTCATTTACATGGCCGGTAGATCCATGCTGAATTTTTTTTCTGAGTGACCCAACATTCCTAAATATAGGTAATGTTACAGTGAGTATTTAATTCTGTGACAGTTATCAGTGTATTGCTCTTACTAGTGGTGTAGGCAGCTGGGCTGTGCAAGGCCACTGCATGCAATCCAGACATGCTATAAATGCAATGTGTGTCTCCAAATGCATAAAACTAGGTATGTAACTATGCTAAGGCTTATCTAAACCCAAAACCAAAAAGGTACAAAAATTGCAGTCCTTGGTATGGTGGTAGCATTTGGTTTCTTTCTTCAAGCTACTTTTGGACCAATCCTATTTATTTTGTTCATAAACTGGAGGATGGGGTAAACAGTTCAATCTCTGTATTTGCAGACGATACTAAGCTAAGCAGGGCAATAACTTCGCTGCAGGACGTGGAAACCTTGCAAAAAGATCTGAACAAAATAATGGGGTGGGCAACTACATGGCAAATGAGGTTCAATGTAGAAAAATGTAAAATAATGCATTTGGGTGGCAAAAATATGAATGCAATCTATACACTGGGGGGAGAACCTCTGGGGGAATCTAGGATGGAAAAGGACCCGGGGGGTCCTAGTAGATGATAGGCTCAGCAATGGCATGCAATGCCAAGCTGCTGCTAACAGAGCAAACAGAATATTGGCATGCATTAAAAAGGGGATCAACTCCAGAGATAAAACGATAATTCTCCCGCTCTACAAGACTCTGGTCCGCCCGCACCTGGAGTATGCTGTCCAGTTCTGGGCACCAGTCCTCAGGAGGGATGTACTGGAAATGGAGCGAGTACAAAGAAGGGAAACTAAGTTAATAAAGGGTCTGGAGGATCTTAGTTATGAGGAAAGGTTGCGAGCACTGAACTTGTTCTCTCTGGAGAAGAGACGCTTGAGAGGGGATATGATTTCAATTTATAAATACCGTACTGGTGACCCCACAATAGGGATAACACTTTTTTTGTGGAAGGGAGTTTAACAAGACTTGTGGCCACCCATTAAAATTAGAAGAAAAGAGGTTTAACCTTAAACTATGTAGAGGGTTCTTTACTGTAAGAGCGGCAAGGATGTGGAATTCCCTTCCACAGGCGGTGGTCTCAGCGGGGGGGTTATCGATAGTTTCAAAAAAATATTAGATAAGCACCTGAATGACCACAACTTGACTTGATGGACTTGTGTCTTTTTTTCAACCTCACCTACTATGCAACTATGGGGGTTATTTACTAAAGCTGGAGAGTGCAAAATCTAGTGCAACTCTGAATAGAAACCAATCAGCTTCCAGGTTTTATTGCCAAAGCTTAACTGAACAAACTGACGTTAGAGGCTGATTGGCTACCATTGCCAGCTGCTCCAGATTCCTAGTGTGCCCCAGTTTTAGTAAATCTCTCAGTATGTAACTATATTCTTCTGTGCATCTCACGGGAAGTGACAAGGGCACTGCATTTCTGGAAGGATCAACAGGTATTTTCTGTATTTGTTAAACATTTTCTTAGCTTGAATAAAAAAAAACAAAAAAAAACAAATGTATCCACCACTTCTAAGGACTGTTAACTGCAATATATACAATTTTTGTTCTTTAGATTAGTTATCCTTTAAGGCGGGTAAATTGCGACTTACTATCTAAACCGTTGTGTGAAAAAGGAAGAAAAGATGTGTTTTTCTTGGTGCTTTTAGGAGTGCCATAATGGCCGTTTCTTAAAGTAGGTGTAAATGAGACCTGTCATCTATTTGATTATCCTGGGCTCGCGGCACAGTCTAACTTCCATGTTTTGTTCTAAAGCCCCTCCCCTCGCCATCATCCCTGATCGGAGATACACAGAGGTAGATTCACCAGGAGATTTGTTAGACCCCAGATTTCCCATACTGCCCTACTATGAGAATATATGTATGCTTTACACAGAGAAGCTTTCAAGTGCTACTTCTGACGTCTTACACCTCCATGTTATAGTGTTGGACAAAATTGTGCAACTTTGAGTGATTGTCTCCCAAGTCTATAAAGAAGACCCGCAGACTTTGTGCAATCCTCACCTCCAGCGATACATCAACCTGTTGGATGCTGGGCGTTATTGTGTCGCATACGAGTTAAAAAAATATGACATGTTACATTGACAATAATGTAATCTTTTGGCATATTTTTAGCCTGCTCTTTTACATTATTGCACACTGGCGCCCTAGACAAACGCTATTCTGATTAAAATGGTAAGCTTTGTGTCGCCATCACACTGGCAGGACATTCACCCGCATAATGCTGTGTGGCGGAACGATGAGCTAACGCTGCTTAACACTGTTCAGAGATACAAGGAGCAATTCGATTGTAAGCTCAATGTGCCATTGATATCAGCCTCACCTCTCTATGGGACCCATTTATTGAAAGAAAAAGAAGTTCTGAAATGTTGCCTGTTTATAAAGCTGCTTGGACAGTTTTTACTGTCACCTGCTTCGTAGTTCGAGAAAAGTGAAAATAACCCGCAATGTCCATGTTCTGGATAGATCATAAAAGACTTTCCAAAGATTTTAAAGTGGAACTTTAGTCAGAAAATTAACACCTGCTAGATCAATTCAGGCTGGCCCCTTTTGCAGGTACAGCTATGTAAAACATTAAAAATAAGTGCCTACACTGTTTAAGATCCAGTAATACACTGTCTCGCCCTGCTCTGCACATGCTCAGTTGCTCTCCATTTTTAGGCACTGCTGAATTTATAGAGGCCAATCTGCTGACAGCCTTAAAGTGTTTGTTAACCTAAAAAAAAAACAAAAAAAAATATCCTGTCCTCTTAAAGCGGGGATATGCAATTAGCGGACCTCCAGCTGTTGCAAAACTGCAATTCCCATCATGCCTCTGCCTCTGGGTGTCATGCTTGTGGCTATCACAGTCTTGCTATCCCTCATGGAACTTGTAGTTCTGCAACAGCTGGAGGTCCGCTAATTGCATATCCCTGCCATAAAGCATGTTATAGAGCACAGTGCTTGTTCTGTGTAATTTGGCCCCTTCTGTCACCTAAAAAAAAAAATGGGCTGATCCTGCCTGGCTATTCCCTACCCCTGTAAACTGACCATGGTTTATCATGGCTGCTGAGCCCTGACAACATGGTCAGTTTACGTGCCTCTGTCATCTGCAGCCCTGCTCTGTCTTTCTCTGTCCCCCCTATCCCACTGCCTGTCTGCTCATGTCAGTGCCCATCCCCTCCCCTCCTGCTGCCCTCATAACTACTATAAAATCCTCCCATTCCCTCTGTAACATAACAATGTGTCCCTGTGTTATATAAAAAACATGCCGATCTGTACCTATATCAGAACGCGCCCGGCGCTCAAGTGACTCCTCGGCTCTCTCTCTTCCCCTCCTCCCCAGCTGATGTCATTGGGAGTGCCCGGCCCTGCCCGCTGGAGCTGTCAGCCAGGCAGAGGAGAGCCGAGGAGTCACATGAGCGCTGGGAACTGCTCTGATATAGGTACAGATCGGCATATTTTTTATATAACACAGACACACGGGCACATTGTTATGTTACAGGGGGGGGTGGGAGAGTTTTATACAGTAGTATTGGCTTAACAACCACTTTAAAGCAGAATTAAATCCTCCTATTCTTTACAGCCAAGGAAGCTGCATCTCTTTGATCTGCAACTGCCATGGTGCTACACATGTTATCAGTCATGACACCAGCAATTTGATGGTTTGACAGTTTGTTTGAAGACACAAGCAAATGTGACAGTTAGCAATCCCTGCATTCCAGGAATGTAACTGTTTTTTTGAAACCGTTAAATCAATGGGTTTAGTTCTGCTTTATGATTTACTGCTGTTCTGGGGCTCTGGGCTTCAGCAAAATGGCAGCCTCCAGCAAGAAGAAAAAGAAACAGGAGCAATGTTGGAGGCAATTTCCAGCACACACTATTGTTGGTAGCACAGTTATTAATGTGGAATGTATGTTCCTTGCTAAAGAACATTATTTTTTATCAAGTTGTTATGGGTAAAGTTCTACTTTAATATATGTTGTGGAAATGTACAAATCCTTAAACCTGACATTATCCACTACAGTCAATGGAGGAAAGCTGGTGAAGGTGAGTTTACCCATACTAGTATACGTGTTGACAGTACTCAACTTTGTAGTTCCTCGGGGTAAAGTAATTGTATTTTTCCCTAAAGCTGAACTCCAGGTATGATCTTTATTGCACACCGACTTTGGTCCAGCTTTGCACAATGTCAAATATGCATAGCTCATACCTGTGGGGCTGATAAAAATCACTGCTTCCAAATTGATAGCCACAGTCCTGTATCCTCTATTTTCTGTGCAAGCACCCTGTCCTCTGCACCAGGGTAATCTTAATGCACGGGCACACCTGGTCACTGTCCAGGGGCCCCATGTGCATGGAGGCCCCATGATACTCTTGCATTACACCATAATTGCCAACTGTCCCGGATTTGCCAGGACAGTCACGTTTTTTACTAAGTTGTCCCAGGATGAACTGAGTAGCATCCCAGAATCTAGGCTGCAGGAACAGCAGCAGCCTGTCATTGGGCTAAATCTACAACTGGAATGACATCTTACCCTGCTACGTGTTTAAAAATTATTTGATTGAAAGTACTACTAAATATATGTTTAATTCAATTAACTAGTTATACATTCATTCTTGAAAGTAGGTGGGTCAATTGGGGCAGGCCGGTAGGGGCCCCAATGCATTACTTTGCCCCAGGGCCCATGAGGCTATTAAGATGGCCCTGCTCTGCACCCTGCTTGTTTGCCATCATTCATGTAACGCCTTGTAATTTTTAAATGAATACAAAGCATCCTTTGATTGGATGATGTGGAGAGGAGAGTCAGTGAGATCACAACCTCCACCCTCTCAAATAAGAGAACAACCTGTATTCAATGAAAAAAATACAAGGCATTCTATAAATGGCGGCAGTGATGAGCGGGTGACCCCTGTAGCCAGTGTGCAGAGGAGAAGCCTCTCAATACAGAAGCCAGAAGATTATCACTGTTGTAGCACCAACTACCACAGTGGTGGCCCCTCAAGTATAAGATATGCCTACTTACAATTGTGCCACTTTGCATCAATGGAAGTCTACAATAAGGATAAAACCAGGAGTTCAGCTTTAATTTTGCAGCTTTGTTTTTTTCCTCTTTGTTTTTTGTTTTTTTTTTCATCTAAAAAGGTTTTGCACTGCACTTCCATATAACTTCCCATGTCGGACTTTAAAAACTGGAGGAAAATCAGCTGGAATTTGGCAGTAAAACAGATAAAAGGGCGGAAAATGAGAAAAGATTATGTTGTGGATCTTTCTAAATAGGCCCCTAAATGTTTCCAGGGCTCTGAAGAATCCTTCTGTTTACCAGCTTTCTGACCATCTAATCCTGCCATGGAAATAATAGCTGCACCATTATAACATCATGTTCTATTATACTGGAATAACTGTATATTGTGTATGAGGTCCCAGATCTGCACAGTACACAAGATACCGACTTCTCGGAGCTATCAGAAAAGAGCTCAGACCTTTAGGATACAAGACACTTGAGCCTGTATGTTGGATCGTTCCAGTGACAAAATATAAAGACTCTTATATATGAAAACTGTTCTAAGAAAAAGTATTCCTGTCTCCCCAGTGCAAGAGTTCCATGTCTTATTTTTAAAGTCCAGATTAAAAAATTAATCACATAATCTGATCCATTAATAAGGGGTAAGATGAACACTTTTTCTTTAGAACGCTTCTTACAAAAATGTAAAAATTAGAGAAAACTTTTTCACTACTGTCTTTAGAAAGAACTCTGGTCTGAAACTCTTTAGGAAAATCCATTTCTACAATGCAGTCTGCATCCTAGAAGGAATGCTAGACTCGCCAACATGGAAAACGGACACAACGGACATAGACCCACGAAGAGAAAGTGCAAAGCAATTAGACTTCAATGTCCCTTTGTTCACTATTACTGCCGTTACCATCAGAATGTAACAGTAGATTCTTTGGTCATTGGACGTGGTGCCCCGGGTACTTGGGTGATGGATTTATTTTGGCACATCCCCTTCACTCCGGGCCTGGAGGAAGTTCTAGATTTGTCAACAGTTTTTTTTTTTTTTGGTCCCCCCCTGCATTAACATGGTCGGACCATACAAAAGTCCAATTCCTGAGGTTTTCTCTTTAACTTACAGTGCTCTCTGGGTAAAGTTACTCCTCCGCCTGCACTGCACCTCAGCTGCCGTCTCTTGAACCCCCTGCCGCAGACCTTTGAACAGCTTGTCCACTCTCCAGCCTCCCACATGGGGCACGGGTCACCGCAGGTCCTTACCACTGGTGGCCGGAGAGAGGTCGGGCAGTCAGATGCCAGATGTTCCCAGGGGTCACGACATTCCACTATTCTAGTCTGCTGCCCGTTGCCACAGGTGACTGAACATTCTCCCCAGTTGCCGGTTGACCACTGAGACTGCGGTTTGGGCCTTGGAGGGGGAGGGGGCAGAGCAACCAGGCTGTTACTTATTATTTGTCCAGCAGAATTGTCTCTCTTTTCTCTGGGGATGTAGAAGGTGAACCGGAGACGTGGAGGGGTCATTTTGCCAACACATAATACCTCTATGGTCAATGGCTCTTGTATGTTGTTGATTGCCTGTAAGGCCTCCACTGCAGTCCCAGTACCGCTGTACTTCAGCAGGCTGCCACGTATCGGAATGTCACGCTCCACCGCAGACACAATGTAATTCCCATTCAGCAGGTAGCGACCCTGGGAGTTCTTTACTGCTAAGTAGTTGTCATCACTGATTAGGCCTTTATACCCACGTTGTCTGACCTCCAGGTTGCTGGCACCAGCCGGAATAGTGACCACAAAGTTGTAACCGTGTCTGTGTATGTAGAGAGAATGCAAAAAATTACTTCAAGCAACAGTATCAGGTCTTATTTATCAAAGAGACTCAGTGAAGAATTGCCTTTCTAGACAATGAACAACCAGCCAGGCTTCATTTTATTTCTCTCAAGTAACCTTAGAGAAAGAAACTGATAACCCCATTGGTCGCTTTGTGTTCTTCCTTCCCAGATCACGTTCAGTAAGTGCACATAACACTATCTCTATAGAATATCACTACACATAACACTATCTCTATAGAATATTACGACACATAACACTATCTCTATAGAATATCACTACACATAACACTATCTCTATAGAATATTACTACACATAACACTATCTCTATTGAATATCACTACGCATAACACTATCTCTATAGAATATCAATCCCATTCTAAAATAAAATACATTCAAAGGTGAATTCCATGTATAGATATTTTATACATAGTTACATTGGTCCAGCTAGGATCAATGTAACTATGTACAGTATATACCATCCCTGATCGACGCCCCTGGAAGTTGGAAATCACTGGAGTAGACATCGCTGCTCCACTAATCTCCACCTGTGCAGAGTGGCTGCCCTGCTGCATTCTGAACACAAGAGGTTGGCCACTCAGCATGGGCACCATTCAGAGGATGCTTTGTATTCTCTTAATGAATGCAAAGTGTTCTCATGTCAGACAAGGTGAAGAGGCCGGGTGGTAATGTTACGCTCTCCATCTCTTACAATCAGAGAATGCTTTGCATTCATTCAGTGCCTCTGTGCTCAGCGTGGGACCTGTAAGCTTTTGGAGATTACTGGAGTAGTAGTGTGTACTTCAGGGATTTCCAGCTTTGAGGGGCATCGGTCAGGGATGGTATATACATAGTTACATTGGTCCAAATGAGACCAATGTAACTATGTATAAAATATTAATACCTGGAATTCTTCTTAAAGCTGTATCTTGGCTATAAACCAGCAACTCTGGATGAATGGCTGGATAAATGGCGGATGGACGGTTGGGTAATTGGCTTCATGAACCAGTAGCTCTTGATGTACAGTTGGGCAAAGGGCCCCATATTTAGGCTGCAACTGTGCTACTAATCAGCAGGTCTGGATGTATATTTGGATAAAGGGCTCTATATTTAAGCCGGGTACACAGGGGCCGAACGTCGGGAGACAACAGCCGGTTCAAAACATTTGGCCCGTGCTTTTGTTAGTCTGTCCAACAGAAGCTGGCTGTTTGGCCAGCTTCTGTCGGACGTGCATGCTGGAAAACCAGCAGCTGACCAACTCCCGATCAGTGCTCTCAGCCAATGGCAGAGAGTTTCGATCGGAATGTTCTGATAGAGGGGCCTTCCCCCTGTCAGAACACAATATCTCAGCGGGGGAAATCGCTGAACTAACCTTGAATGATAGTACAGTGGCTCCGACCGTCACCGGAGCTAACAGTTTTTTTTTCGTTTAACCCATGGGGTTGAACAAAAAAAAAACAAATAGTGTGTACCTGGCTTTAGGCTGCATCTAGACCAGGGGTCTCCAAACTTTCTAAACAAAGGGCTAGTTTACTGCCTTATATACGTTAGGGGTAGAGAATGGTATCAGTGGAAAGAATAGTGCCCCATCGATGGTGTCAGTGAGAAGAATAGTGTCTCATCTTTGGTGTCAGTGGAAGATTAGTTCCTCATCACTGGTGTCAGTGGAAGGAATAGTGCCCCATCATTGGTATCAGTGGGAAGAATGCTGTCCCATCATTGGTGTCAGTGGAAGGAATAGTGCCCCATAATTGGTGTCAGTGGAAGGAATAGTGCCCCATAATTGGTGTCAGTTGAAGGAATAGTGTTCCATCATTGGTTTCAGTGGGAAGAATGGTGTCCCGTATCAGTGGGAGAAATAGTGTCCCAAGGACCAAATAAAGACAAGAAACGGTCCACATCTGGCACTCGTGATGCAGTTTGGAGGCCACTGATTTGGACTATAAACCAGCGGCTCTGGTTGTACAGCTGGATAAATGGCTCTATGATTAGGCTGTATTTGCGATATGATCCAAAGTTTCAGGATGGACAGTTGGACAAATAGCTCTACAAGAAGAATAAACCACCATGTTTTTGGATTTGGAATTAAAATGATTACACAATAGTTTAATGGATCATTTTGTAGTTCCCCCTGGCCCCCAGTTATAGTTTCTAGCTACTATCCTTGTTCCATGAAAACGAATCTCAGCAAAATTCCAGCCTTTGACAGTATTAGATTTGCAAAGTAGGTACTCTGCATCTGTCTGAAGAAGAATGGAGTTTCTCTGTATAACGTAACGTGCTGTGTGTGTGCTGCTAATACACATTTCTGGGCTGAGGGAAGGATGTGGGCACAGTAGAGTCAGATTTTTGGTTATGTGAGGGAACATTTGGCACATAACTCTCACAGTAACACAAAGGTAGGAAAGATTTCATTATGTGGTGGAAAAATGCTGATCAAACATTATTCACAGCAAGCCTTCAGCTTAGATAAGAGTCCAGCTGATGAGAAAGGCTACAGAACGTCAGATCAGAGGATCAGATTCAGTGGTTTTTGGCTGAGGATCCTGGCAAGATAAGAATGTTTTGAAGACAATGTAGGTGTGAACAGCACTTGTTTGACTCAATATTTCTCTGCAGAATGGAAGGATCTTCTTCCAAAAACTGCTGAACGTCTGGCACAGTCAGAGTCGTCACTATTCACTTCAACACCGATTGTCAGCTCTGTCAGGGACTGTACAATTTGTGATCTTCTGACATGAGCCATCCTGAACAGCCCTCAACTTGCTTGAACAGAAGGAGCAACATAACTCCTTTACCACTCCACTAGTTTTAATTGTAAACTAGGAGTTGTAATGCCCTGTACACACGACCGGTTTTGCCGTCGGAATAAACGCCGAAGGTTTCTGCGATGGAACTCCGACGGAATTCCATTCAAGCGGTCTTGCCTACACACGGTCAAACCAAAGTCCGACCAAAGTCCGAACGTCCAGAACGCGGTGACGTACACGTACGACGGGACTGGAAAAAGGAAGTGCAATAGCCAGTAGCCAATAGCTTCCGTCTCGTACTTGCTTCAGAGCATGCGTCATCTTTGATCCGTCGGAACAGCATACAGACGAGCGGTTTTCCCAATAGGAATTGGTTCGGTCGGAAATATTCAGAACATGTTCTATTTCTAGGTCCGTCATAATTTTCTACAAAAATAGTCCGATGAGGCCTACACACGATCGGAATAGACGATGAAAAGCTTCCGTCTGACTTTTTCTGTCGGACATTCCGCTTGTGTGTACGCGGCATTAGCCCTGAAAAAAATGGTACTGTAAGGCTGCCCATAGTTGGTTCGAAGCTCGGTTGGTGCAGCAGGAACTGATCAAAATTAGAAACATGCATGGGCAGACTGAATGTTACAAGTTGATCAATCAACTTGGGTACAACCAACCTGCCAGATTTTACATGTGATTATTGCTAGCGGCTAGTATAGCCACTAGCAATAATCACTGTCTTCTCCTCTTCTCCCGGCATGGATGGCTACAATGGATCAGCAGGAGGGATTCCCCTGTCAACATTGTGGTTGCAGGAAAGAAATTTACTCCATGTATGTCCTGCCTAAGAAAAAATCCAAAATGCCTTAATTCTTTACCTTGGATTTTCACAATGAAATAAACAATTCTGGACTCCCAAACCATTGATGTAGAGCTCTTGCTAACCCTTGGACCTTACTCATATCGCCTTTTCAGAAGCCTTTTTTGTTGAATCCAGCACCTTCCAATCATACTCGTCAATATTTCTGCTCTATCAGTTTCCTTATAATTTCATCATATGCATAAAGTCTAATAAGAGTGCTAAAGCAGCAGTCTGAGAGTTCAAATGCTTTAATACTGGTTCACAAATGACAACATAGAACACTCTACATGTTTCTGAGGCTCAAAGACCTTCCCCTTCTTCATAGTTAAGACATAATAATGTAATTATGAGGATTTGAGAATGGGATAATCAACAGGAATAAGTATTTGCTGAATATAAGCAAATGAAGTGGATCTCTACACAGCAAATAATGAACCCCTGGTGATTATGCCATCTTTGAATTCTCTAATTTATCCATTACGTTCAAATCTCTGAAGAAGAGGGAGGTCTTTGAGCACCCGAAATGTGTTGGCTGTTCTATGTTGTCATTTATTAACTAATAATGATTTTCAAAGGTTTTTGGACTCTCAGACTGTTTGTTTTATTCACGTAAATCTTTAAAACTGGGCTACTTAATTGAAGGAAACCCCAATCTTTTTAAGAACATCTTTACCAGAACCAGTAGGGTTGATTTACTAAAACTGGAGAGTGCAAAATCTGGTGCAGCTCTGCATAGAAACCAATCAGCTTCCAGGTTTTGTTGTCAAAGCTTAATTGAACACGCTGATTGGCTTCCGTGTACAGCTGCACCAGATTTTGCACTCTCCAGTTTTAGTAAATCTACCCCATTGCGCCTTGTCAAAATCTGGTCTATTGATAATTTGAATCCCGTGCCTCAGTTCTACTAGTTCTTTATAATTTCATCAGACAGCCTTCTACACCAAGGGTCTCCAAATTTTCAAAAAAAAAAAATGGGCCAGTTTACTGTTGTCAGACTCTAGGGGGGCTGGACTGTGTCCAGTTGGAGTAGAAAATGCCCCAGCGCTGGTGGGAGTACGGTAATCAATGTCTCCTGCTAGGTGGTCAGTGGGTGTAAAAAATATATATTAATTGTGCCCTATAGTTGGTGTCAGTGGAAGGAATATTGCCCCATCGTTGATATCAATGGGAAAAATAATGCCCCATCACTGCAGTCAGTGGGAGAAGTAGTTCCCCATCATGGGGTGTCAGAGGGAGGAATTGTGCCTCATATATATATTTATATACAGTATGCTGGACAGTTTCTAGAGACAGTCCGACACATCCACATCCCTGATGAATATGAAAGAAAATTAGAGACAATACACCACTCCCTCAACAGGTGAAGGGATTTTTTGAGGATGTGTATGGAACTGTCACCAAGGTAAGCACAACAACAAAACAATGTTCATGAAAATTATTCAATTTATTACAAAAGTTTGAGTAAAAGTTCACAGTAATGGCATTTGGTCATAAAAAGACCAGTGATCAGTAAAGCAAAGACATTTAGTCATAACTTGCTCAATCATAGTTGATACTTAATACACAGGATACAAATAGATGCTTGTATATGCAGTAAGCCGACATATTTCACAGACTTGTTATCTGCTTCTTCAAGGCAGCTCGGCATACATCTATAACATTGTGTAGATTATAAAGAAATAACATTAGTTATAGCATATTTGTATCCTGTGTATTAAGTATCAACTATGATTAAGCAAGTTATGACTAAATGTCTTTGCCGTACTGATCACTGGTCTTTTTATGACCAAATGTCATTACTGTGGACTTTTAATCAATTAATTTTTGTAATAAGTTGAATAATTTTTATGAACATTGTTTTGTTGTTGTGCGTACCTTGGTGACAGTTCCATACACATCCTTAAAAATCTCATCACCTGTTGGGGGAGTGGTGTATTCTCTCTAATTTTCTTTCAAATTGTGCCTCATAGTTGGCATCAATGGGAGGAATCGTGCCCCATCATTGGATGTCAGTGGGAGAAATTATGCCCAGCTGTTAGCGTCGGCAGAAGGAATGATGCCTCTTTATTGGTGTCAGTAAATGGAATAGTACCTCATATTAGTGAGAGAAATAGTGCCCCAAGGTCCAGATAAAACACAAGCAAAGGGTCGCATCTGGCCCACAGGCCTCGCTTTGGAGACCACTGCTCTGAACAATCCCCAGCAACTTCCAGCTCTACAAAAAATGAGACATTTCCTCTCAGTATATACAGGTGTCAGTGCCTGACTTTCACCCCGCTTCTTTTGGTGCCCGTAGAGTTAAATTCTTTTGGTGCCCGCGTTGGATGCACATTGGGCAGCACAGAGGTGTGACTGTACATGGTGGAGCAGATGTGCACTGTGTATATTCAGCGTTTGCTGGATCTGTTGGTGGGGGTGGGGGGGGGGGGTAAATGTGTCAGAATTGTGTCCTTATTGTTTAGGCAGCTTCTCTGGCTCACATTGGTACTCACATGGGTTTAGTGAAGAGACCGGACACCTTCTTGCAGCTTTTATTGTCCCCTCCGCACACTCTGCATTTGTCGAATTTCTTCTTGGAGCCTAGCTGCCCATCACAGCCAGCTTTAATACACTTTCCCTGTACACAGACTGATGTGGAGTCCGGTGCACATGCCGTCCCATCTACTACCTGTATGGACAGAACATCAGTGTTACAATGAAAAGTGACGGGAAACGCACAGCAGCCAGCATAGTGCCACCAATAAATGAATTGCAAGAATATCCATTTTTTAGACATTTACTAAATACCTTTTGGGCCATTTCACCAAACATCTGTCTCTTCTATCTATGAAGGACTGGTGATATCGCTGTGCTGAGTTCCCACCATCCCTGCACTGAGTTCCCAGGTCTTTACACCTGCTGCACCTATTATGAGGGTTTCCCACCATCCCTGCAGTAAGTTCCCGGGTCTGTACATATGCCATACCTACTGTGAGGGGTTCCCACCATCCCTGTGGTGAGCTGAAAGGTCTGCACACCTTCTGTGCCCATTATGAGGGGCTCCCACTATCCTTGCAGGATTTTATGTATTATATATTATAGAGAATATAATAGGTGGAGTGGGAACATTCTACTAAGGGTGGTGACAAAAGCTGCGTTTCACTAGAATTAAGTAAGGGCAGATGATTCGTGTAGCATTTACTTCCTGGAATCTATCTGCCCTTAGTTAAGGCATGCACGCAGGCGGGAGTGCTTAGCTGAGAAACCCCCTCCTCTACTCCTGAAGACTGATAGGATGTATGATATTTTGGCCTAGGCCTTGAAACCAGGAAGTAACTGAAGAAATGTAAAAAAAAAGTTTAAAACAATTAAATATAATATACTTTCCTGTCTATTTACTAATGCTAGCAGCATAAGGATGTGTCTGCATATGTCGACTTTATATGTCAGCAGATAAATAACTTTTTACACAGATACCTCCACTCCACCACATCTGTCTGTCTGTGCAGTCTCTGTCCTTCAGGGTACCAACCTTGGGTGCCAGGACATAGAAGTAGCCGGTGCCATTGGCTCTGCAGATGAGCTTGCACTTGTCTCTTGGGGACACTCCGGAATATTTGGGGACCCAGCCTACCGTGGATGTCAGTCGATTGGTACTGTGGTTGTAACCATTGAAAGCTTCACATTGCTCCTCCCGGAAGCCTTTACCTGGAATGAGGGGGAGAAAATTCACTAAAGATGATGACAGAATGACGTGCCAGTAATAGCTGGGAGAGGTCAGTATATAATGTGTCAGTAATAGATAGGAGGGGTGATATAATGTGTCAGTAATAGATGGGGGGTCAGTATATAATGCGTCATTAATGCATGAGAGGGGTCAGTATGTTATGTGTCAGTAATAAATGGGAGGGGTCAGTATGTAATTTGTCAGTAATAGATGGATGGGGTCATTATGAAATATGTCAATAACAAATGGGAGAGGTCAGTATATAATGTGTCAGTAATAGATAGGAGAGGTCAGTATATAATGTGTCAGTAATAGATGGGAGAGGTCAGTATATAATGTGTCAGTAATAGATGGGAGAGGTCAGTATATAATGTGTCAGTAATAGATGGGAGAGGTCAGTATGTAATGTGTCAGTAATAGATGGGATGGGTCAGTATGTAATGTGTCAGTAATAGATGGGATGGGTCAGTATGTAATTTGTCCATAATAGATGGATGGGGTCAGTAATAGATGGGAGGGGCCAGTATGTAATGTGTTAGTAATAGATGAAATGGGTCGTTGTGTAATGTGTCTGTGATATATGGGAGGGGTCAGTATGTAATGTGTCAGTAATAGAAGGGAGAGGCCAGTATATAATTTGTCAGTAATAGATGGATAGGGTCAGTATGTAATGTGCACACATGCGTCACCAGTATCAGAGTGGGAGCTTAGTGAAGTATTGCTCAGGGGCTCAGTGTACACAAATCAGAGAAGTAATATGGAAGGCCATAAGGAATTTGAATGTACCAAGAAGCTCAGTGGCCAATGTACTGTCAATGGGTGAAAACACATGGAAGGTCAGGGGGATCTCCACTTATCTGGGTCATCTAAATCAAGTACAGTGTACACATATTAGGGCCGGGATAGCTATATGGTCTCACCTGTAGGAGGGCAGGTTTAGAGACCAGACATGGAAGTAAGAGGGCGCACACAGTGCTGTATAGAGGATGCTCATTTGTATCCGGTCATGGTTTAGGGAACAGGTATGGAGGTAAGGCCAGTATACAGTGGGGAAAATAATTATTTGATCCCTTGCAGATTTTTGAAGTTTGCCCACTTACAAAGAAATGGTCTATAATTTTTATAATAGGTGTTTTTAAATGATAGCGAAAGAATATCAACCAAAAATCCAGAAAAATCACATGATACAAATGTTATAAATTAAGTTGCAGTTCAGTGAGTAAAATAAATATTTGATCCCCAAGCAAAACATGACTTAGTACTTGGTGTAGAAACCCTTGTTTGCAAGCACAGAGGTAAGACATTTCTTGTAGTTGGTTACCAGCTTAGCACACATCTCAGGAGGGATTTTGGTCCACTTATCTTTACAGATCTTCTCTATATCCTTAGGCTGGGTTCACACTTAAATCAGATGTGGCTCACAGCAGGGGTCTGGTGCATTCCTGTTCTCCATTTTAGGAACAAATCAGGCCTGAATTTTTGCCTGAATTTGCACCTGAAATGGAGTCAAAGGTGCACAGGACCCCTGTACAATCCGCTCTGCAGCCGCCCCCGAGATATGTGAACCGCCCCCATTGAGAGCCGGTCACAGTCTCCTGTCATACGAATTGGATGCGGACAAACCCACATCCATTTCGCATAAGTGTGACCCCAGCCTTAAGGTTTCTTGGCTGTCGCTTGGCAACTCGAAGTTTCAGCTCCCTCCATAAATTTTCTATAGGATTAAGGTCTGGAGACTGGCTAGGCCACTCCATAACCTTAATGTGCTTCTTCTTGAGCCACTCCTTTGTTGCCTTGGCGGTATGTTTTGGGTCATTGTCATGCTGGAAGACCCATCCACGACACATCTTCAGTGTTCTGGCTGAGGAAAGAAGGTTCCCATCCAAGATTTTACTATACATGGCCCCGTCCATTGGCCCCTCAATGCGACAAAGTTGGCCTGTACCTTTAGCAGAGAAACAGCCCCAAAGCATAATGTTTCCACCTCCGTGCTTGACTGTAGGGATGGTGTTCTTAGGTTCATAGTCAGCATTTTTCTTCCTTCAAACACAGCGAATCGAGTTAATGCTAAAGATCTCAATTTTGGTCTCATCTGACCCCAGCACTTTCTCCCAATCCTTCTCTGAATAATTTAGATGTCCACTGGCAAACTTCAGACGGGCCTGTACATGTGCCTTCTAGAGGAGGGAGGCTTTGCCAGTGCTGCAGGATTGAACCTATAGCGGCGTATTGTGTTACCAATGGTTTGTTTGGTGACTTGTGGTCCCAAATGCCTTGAGATCATTCACAAGCTCCCCCGTGTAGTTCTGGGCTGATCCCTCACTTTTCTCATGATCATCCTTACCCCATGGGGCCAAATATTGCATGGAGCTCCAGACCGAGGGCGATTGATGGTTATTTTGTATTTCTTCCATTTGCAAATAATCTCTCCAACAGTTGTCTCCTTCTCACCAAGCTTCTTGCTGATGGTCTTGTTGCCCATTCCAGCCTTATGCAGGTCTACAATCTTGTCCCTGATGTCCTTTGACACCTCTTTGGTCTTGCCCATGATGGTGAGGTTTGAATGGAAGAAAGAGATTCTGTGGATAGGTGTCTTTTATACACATAACGGGTTGTTGTTAGGCCGCGTACACACGGTTGGATTTTCCGAGGGGAAATGTTGGATGTGAGCTTGTTGGCTGAAAGTCCGACCGTGTGTATGCTCCATCGAACATTTGTTGTTGGACTTTCCGCCAACAAATGTTTACTAGCAGGTTCTCAAATTTTCCTGGCAACAAAACTTTGTTGTCGGAATTTCCGATCGTGTGTACACAAGTCCGTCACACAAAACTTCACGCATGCTCGGAATCAAGCAGAAGGTGCCGCACTGGCTATTGATCTTCCTTTTTCTCGGCTCGTCGTACGTCTTGTACGTCACCACGTCTCCAATTTCGTAATTGTTGGCCAACATTTGTGTGACCGTGTGTGTGCAAGACAAGTTGGAGCCAACAACCTTCGAACAAAATTCCACGGTTTTGTTGTCGGAAAGTCCGATCGTGTGTACAGGGCATTACATTGACAGGACTAATCTGTGTACCACATGAGCACATACTGTAGCCAGTCTGTGGGAGCCAGCATTATTGTTGGTTGGTAGGAGATCAAATACTTATTTTACTCACTGAACTGCAACTCAGTTTATAATATTTGTATCATGCGCTTTTTTTCTGGATTTTTGGTTGATATTTTGTCTCTAGCATTTAAAATATACCTATGATAGACCCTTAATTTCTTTGTAAGTGGGCAAATTTACAAAATCTGCAGGGGATCAAAGAATTATTTTTACACTGTACGTATATAGTGCTGTACAGTGGGCAATCACTTGTATCAGGACAGTAGTTCTTGGAACAGATATGGAGGTAAGGGCAGTATACTGTATATAGCACTGTACAGAGGACACTCACCTGTATCAGGACAGGGATTCAATGAGCAGGATCTGTATTTGACCCGTAGACCCTCACAGAAGCCCCCTCCGTGGGATGGTTCTGGGTTGTTACATTCTCTCTTTGCCAGCTGAACCCCTCCACCACATGTCCGGGAGCATTGTCCATATGGGCTCCACTTCCCCCAAGACCCATCCACCTAGACATAGGATGAAATATAGAATTAAGCGATAACCAGTTCCAAACCTATATGATGTCATTATTACACCATGATCTGTCATTTCTATCCTTCTCACTCTATGCCCCCCACCGCCATCACCAATGCTACAATGCCGCAGCATATGTTGGTGTGATAGAGGCTGGAGGTTGTGCTGTGCTATGAAATGTTTCCATTATTACCCAATCCCCCATACATGTGTGAGCAGGTCCACAGGCGGAGGAGGAAGGGGCACAGATATTTATTTATCACAGGAGGTGCCAAGGACATTGCTGTGGAACATGTCATCTTTGGCCAACACAGAGGAACACATCCTCATCCCACCTGAGGGATCCTATTTACCTTTCATGGCAGTGAGATGTACAGACACATACACACGGGACAATCTGTGCCCGGCCCTATAGGGAATGGATCTGGCAGCGTCCTTGAGAATAACGCAATAAATGACAGCGTACGCGGCAGATGCCGGTCTGCACACTTTAGGTAAATATTACATTTTTGTGGCATTTAAAGCAGAATTCCATTAAAAACGGAAAGATTTACTTTAAGTCCTCCCTTCTTCCCCTGCTGTATATATGACATGTCTTTTTTAGGAGGAAAGTGCGGGTATCTAGTTTTGACAGATACTCGCTCCCAGTTCTCCTCTCCCCCTCCTTCCCCGCAGTCTTCTGGGACACAACACAGGATCCAAAAGACTGCGGTACCCTTCATAAAGTGCAGTGCGGATTATGCATGCGCAGTGGGCAGCCTGCTGTGAGGCCAAAAGCAGCTTAACACTTGGGATGCCGGCACCAGGGACCTGAAGACTAGTAAAGAAGTAGCCCGGGTGAGGACGGTGCTGGATCCCTGGACAGGTAAGTGTTCTTTTATTAAAAGTCAGCAGCTACAGGCTTTGTAGCTGCTTACTTTTGATTTTTTTTCTCCACAGTGAACCTCCTATTTAAGGATCAATCAGTTGAAAAATAGAAGTGTCCCTATTGTCTTTATAAATCTAAAAGCTTGTCCCCATTAGGTAGATACATAAGACACAGAGCAGAAAAGGAGGACAGCCACCAGAAGAAGCACTTAAAGGTAAAAAAAGAAATCTACCCCATTGTGGGAGGGGCAGAGACACAAACTACTGTGGGGAAATCCCACCATTGTGGGAGGGGCAGAGACACAAACTACTGCAGGGAAATCTCACCATTGTGGGAGGGGCAGAGACACAAACTACTGCAGGGAAAGCTCACCATTGTGGGAGGGGCAGAGACACAAACTACTGCGGGGAAATCCCACCATTGTGGGAGGGGCAGAGACACAAACTACTGCGGGGAAATCCCGCCATTGTGGGAGGGGCAGAGACACAAACTACTGCAGGGAAAGCTCACCATTGTGGGAGGGGCAGAGACACAAACTACTGCGGGGAAATCCCACCATTGTGGGAGGGGCAGAGACACAAACTACTGCGGGGAAATCTCATCATTGTGGGAGGGGCAAAGACACAAACTACTGCGGGGAAATCCCACCATTGTGGGAGGGGCAGAGACACAAACTACTGTGGGGAAATCTCGCCATTGTGGGAGGGGCAGAGACACAAACTACTGCAGGGAAATCTCACCATTGTAGGAGGGGCAGAGACAAAAACTACTGTAGGGAAATCTCACCATTGTGGGAGGGGCAGAGACACAAAACACTGCAGGGAAATCTCACCATTGTGGGAGGGGCAGAGACACCAGTATCTGTGGAGAAGTCTACCCATTGTGGGAGGGGCAGTGACTCAATAATAACCATGTACAACTCTTACCACTGCAGACTCCAAAAGTTGTTAGAAAGAAGATGTCATAATGACTGTGTGTTGGTATGAAGGCACCAAAAAATAACATAGTACGGGTAGAGAAAAGTAGAAAGCAGGAAGCAGGGCAGAGCTCATGCTACAAATAGATTTAATTGAAGAACTGCTATCATAGTGTAAAGTGTAATACCCTAGGAGTTATATTACACATTAATTCACTGTGTTTATTGTAATCCATCCCAGGGGTGCTGTATTGGATTAGAACATTTGAATGAATGGGGTAGTGAAATAATTGGTAGAAATGGAGGAAACCCTGTCGCTATGATGGTTGGAGGAGCAGTACTGTATAATGAAGGTCACACACATTGGGTCATGGACCGAGGGGGGCAAATCACTGTCCTTAATGTCTTCAGCCTATAAAACACAGCAGAGATGTATGTGAGCGTACATGCGTGGAAAGCAGTAAATGTGTTTGATGTTGCAGCTGGAGAGGATGATGGGTAGGATATATACTCTCTTATAACTCATAGTAATGACTGCCTGGACAAACAGGAACAGATGTGAAAATGATCACAGCTTGTAATAGATCCATCGAAGGAAGATTTTATTTTCTCTAGTGACATTCATGGACACAGCAGATACAATAAAACAATCATTAATAACCCAGGAGAATGTGTACATAATTAGAGTCATCTTCCATCTACATGTGGATCAATCACTGATCAGTGTCACCTTCTTTGAGATGAGAACATGTTGTATGGAAAGAACCAACTGTGCAAGTTTGTGTTATCTCGTGCAATATTACAATGTCCCCCTTATGTACTACTCTGCAGTATTCTAATACCTTATTATGTACTACTCTGCAGTATTCTAATACCTTATTATGTACTACTCTGCCGCATTCTCACTCTCGTGAGAGTTTGCCAGGAAGAGAGG
This sequence comes from Aquarana catesbeiana, assembly GCF_042186555.1. Taxonomy (NCBI): domain Eukaryota; kingdom Metazoa; phylum Chordata; class Amphibia; order Anura; family Ranidae; genus Aquarana; species Aquarana catesbeiana. Next base: position 218,723,993 of record NC_133333.1, on the reverse strand, counting down.
GGGGGGATGAGTCTTAAGAGGGCCAATGAGAGCTGCAGAGCTGGAGGTGTGCCTCTGGGTGTCTGTGTAAATCCAGGAAGTGAATAGGCAGCATCTTCAGCTGCCCACAGTTAAAATGGTTGCAGCCAGACTCAGTGGAGGGAGGTTTCTGCAGCATATTTGGCAAGTACAGAATCACAGTATATATAAAAGAATATGCAAAGTGGATGGAGGGAAGCTTCAGAATGGCAAATTATGTGAGCAGACGGCAGTTCCTCTTTAATTATAATACCTCGATATATTACACTTTGCTGTATTACAATACTCAGTTATGTTATACTCTGCTGTATTATAATACCCTATTATGTTATACCCTGCTGAATTATAACACTCAGTTATGTTTTACTCTGTTGTATTATAATAACCGTTTAAGTTCTACTACTATTCTGTTTTATAATATCCCAGGCATGTTCTGCTCTGCTGTAGTATAATACCCTGAACATGTTTTACTCTGCCTTAATATAATACCCCATTATGTTCTACTACAGTATGTAGTAATATAACACCCTGAACATGCTCTACTTTACTGTAATATAATTACCGATGAAGTCTGCAATTGCTGCACTTCTCTCTTTTGCCGCTGGGTGGCCGGGTTCTTGGTGACATTAGATAAGACAAGGGCAAAGCAAGGACAGATTATAAGTATATGGTGTGTCTCAGCCAATGGGCAGGGGTCTTCATAAATCCCTTGGCCTGCTGGGAGGGCCTATATATTTGGGTGGAGTCAGGTGATCAGTGTTCTGTGCCACCTAGATGGCTGTCTGGGTGGACGTGTGTCGTATTGCCTGGGCTGCTAGGCCGGAGATTGGGCCTATCCCGGGCACATCTGGCTGCTAGGCTGTCTGAGGGCCTATCCAGACGCAAGAGAGCAGCTCAGGGTTAGGACTGCGGCTTGCAGTCCAATCATATTTGAGTATTCTGCCGGCCGGAGAACCTGTCATGGTCGGAGGTAGAGGGGAACCTGTCGCCACTAAGGGACCATCCACCTTATTACCAGGGACCACTGTGAGTAACTGAAACAAGTACCGGAGCAGAATTCTCACCAACCGGGGACGGTGAAGAATCGGGAATCTTCAGCAGGTATCAAGCCAGCCAGTGGAGGTGACTCTTGGAGAGCAGCTTTGTGTGTCAAGCCAGAGACCGGGCAGGCCAGTGGGGTGAAGCTTGAGAAGTATCTAGAGTGCCAAGCTAGGGACCCAGCAGAGAAGCGGGAGTGACACTTGAGGAAGATACTACAGTGAAGATTGGAGGAGCTCAAGGGATTCAGTGGCAGTGAATCATCTAGTCTAGTGAGAGAGACTGGGAGCTCAGCAGTGAGTTGAAGAACTACAAGAAGTGATTGTAGTGGAAGTGAAGGAACTGTTACACTTTGTGTTAGAGACTGTTAAAGACTGTTGCCATAGGAGACATCATTCCTACACATGCAGATGTGGCATCTCGCTGGATGCTTTTACCTGCATGGCTGACCTCCTGTAGAAGTCGGAGTCTGCCAATTAATATTGCAACTGCTTAAGGGTGTACAGGCCCTAAACCCTCTCTCCCAAAGTTCTGTTAAGAGAAATAAAATCTCTTTGCAATAAAGAAGTGTCTGGCGCCCATGAATATACCTTGTATTAAACCCACTATGTCTTGCAAGCCACCATATACAGAAGGATGTCAGCTATCTCTGGCCCTGGGGGTTCTCATTAGACTGAAGGAGGACTGGGACCTTGCTACATCTGTTATCTACTTTATTGTTGTATTATAATAATACACCCATTGTGTTCTACTCTGCACTAATATAATACCCAATTTTGTTCTACTATGATGTATTATGGACATGCTGTATTCTGCTCTTTAATACCCAGGTATGTTCTACTCTGCTGTATTACACTACTCAGGGTATAGGATCTCTGCGTCATCAATTTGCACAATTTTTATGTCTCCATGTCAAATATTTTGTTTATTATTATATGTATTTTTCTAGATAGTTACTTAATAAAATTCCTACTTTTTCTATTTTGTGTGTTGATAGTGCCTTAAAAATCCCACCCCCAGGGGTTCCGCTCTATTCTACTCAGGGTACTGTATGTTCCATTTCACTGTATTACAAAACACCCAACACATTTCACTCTGCTATCTATTACCTTGTTATGATGTTATGTACTACTCTGCTGTATTATAATGCCCTGTTATGTTCTCCTGACCTGTATATGACAAACTGCAATGTTCCCGTTACATCGCATTGGAATGGCCTATCAATCACCCCAAACATCAGGAAGAGAAGGAGGCCTCCTGGTAGTATCTGGATACAAATGTTTCTATTACTCAGACATATGAAGAGAGTTATGTAACAGGGTGAGAAATGCCCCCCATCATCCACAGAGATCAAACCTCCTCATCTCTTTCAGGAACATTTACTGGTACTGTAGATGGATGTCATATGTTGTTCTATATAATAACAGCTCCTGTATGTATCTGTGCCCTTCTAGGCACTTACTCCAGGAACGCTCCTTTGCCAGTTTCCCTTCACTAAAAATAATAGCTAATATTAGGTTAGAAATGGAATAAATGTCAGTAATATCTAAGGCTAAAACCTCCCTATAAATTGGTAAAGTGCTGTATTTCCAAGATGGATTTCACTGGATTTTTGTTCTTGGATCATTTTTAACAAATTATTTTTATATAGTTAGGCCAGGCCTGGGTTTTTTAGAGATACTTTGTTGTTGAATAATGCGTGCTCAAAATTGTGTAACCCAAAGTCTCCATCTTGCTGTCTTCCCAGAAGGACAGTGCCATCGTTGTTCAGGAATCATCTAGAGTTAGCATCTACTTCCTTGGACTGAGATGCTGGCCTAGAGATGACACAATCATGTAAATCCCAATGTTTTTTCTGAAGCCTCTTTTGTAGTGCACAATGGAAAAATTGGTTTTGTTCCGGATTTGTTGGTTAAGTTAATAATTTAATTTCATCATATTCATTATGTTGGAATGATTCTTTTTCAGAAATTAGTTTTGTACATTCAAATTCATTTTGTATATTTGTTATTATCAAATCGATTTGAAATTAGAATTTAGGAAGACAGATATATTAATTTTATTTATTCTATTCTGTTCTATTCAATTTTTTCTATTCTATTCTATATATTTTTATTCTAATATATTCTATTGTATTCTGTTTTATTCTATTGTTTTCTGTTGTTTTCCTTTATTTTCTATTCTATCCTATTTTGTGTAATGCTATTCTATTCTATTCTATTATTTTCTATTCTATAAAGTAGCCCAAGTAGGAATCATCATCTTATTTCACTTTTATACCTTACTGTATTTCTTGCAATATGTTTCCATTTAAAGTGTATTGTATTTGTACTGTCTCAATTGTAAAGCGCTGCGTAAACTGTTGGCGCTATATAAATCCTGTATAATAATAATTTCAAATTAATTTTCAAATTCATATTTGCATAATTCGTTTTGTTATAATTTATTTCAGGTTTGTTAAAATTTGTTACTATTGTGATTCGGTAATTTGGATATATTCGAGTCTCCGAATAACGAAAATTTCATCCGAATTTCAATTCATTATGAAATGAATCACACATGTCTAGTAGCCTTGATGTTCTTGTGTGTGTTGTCTCCGTGCGCTACTAACCCTCCAGAAAATCCATCAAACTCACACAGCACAGTCCCTCAGGAAGAGACCTCATTATGGCTACTAGCTGGAGCTGATGATTATAAGAAATATACAAAATATACACATTATGGGGACTATTTGCAACACATGTGCAAATAATGAGGCATTCGCACATCTAATTATTTATAAATAGATGCCATCGCGTTTCTTTGTAGTGAAATGACCGGTATAATAGGACTTTATTTCTCACCTTATATCGGTTGGTGTTGTGTTTCTCCACACACTCTCCATTCAGGCAGAACCTTCCCTCAGCACAGCTGGTACCATCAGCCCAGGGAAAGTGGCGGGTCTGGCACACCAGCTGCCCCCGGGCTCTGCCCGTACACCAGAGCTTGGTACAATACTGCATGTAAGGGCAAGGCTTGGATCCCAGGCCAAACGCCAGCTCGCATTGTCGGCTCAGGCTGTAGCGCGCTCCGGGGAGTTCATCAGGAAGAGATATAGGCTTCGCCGGCTCGTCGAGGAGACATTCACCTAAACAGAGAATGGAACACTATTATAAAGAGGCCAAGAGGACGTGTAAATACCCTAAGAAGGCAATGCTGTATATCACAGTCATTTCAAGGTGAGCTTTTGGGTTCCTTTTGTACCGACTCACTTCAAACCTTATTGGTTGTACTGTACTCCTGGAATGACAAGCCCTACACCTAATGCCTCGTACACACGGTCGGATTTTCCGACAGAAAATGTGTGATAGGACCTTGTTGTCGGAAATTCCGACCGTGTGTAGGCTCCATCACACATTTTCCATCGGATTTTCCGACACACAAAGTTTGAGAGCTTGCTATAAAATTTTCCGACAACAAAATCCGTTGTCGGAAATTCCAATCGTGTGTACACAAATCCGACGGACAAAGTGCCACGCATGCTCAGAATAAATAAAGAGATGAAAGCTATTGGCCACTGCCCCGTTTATAGTCCCGACATACGTGTTTTACGTCACCGCGTTTAGAACGGTCGGATTTTCCGACAACTTTGTGTGACCGTGTGTATGCAAGACAAGTTTGAGCCAACATCCGTCGGAAAAAATCCTAGGATTTTGTTGTCGGAATGTCCGAACAAAGTCGGACCGTGTGTACGGGGCAATAGAGCTGCTCTGGATGCACCAATGGCTAAAAAAAAAAGTGGGCAAAAAGGAACAATTTGTATGACTTTACCTATTTACCCATAAGCAGAGACTGAGCTCCTTGTTTTTGAGCTGTGTGCTGGAAGTGAGGAGGCATATACAGTACCTTTTGTTATATGAAGGCAATGCTGTATCTGTAATACAGTACTTTGTGGGTGGGCTTTTAGCCACTGGATCCCCTGAGCTCCTTCACTGTAGCACTCGGTATCTTCCTCAAGCGTCACCCCAGCTTCACTGCTGGGTCCCTGGCTTGGCACTCACAGATACTCCTCAAGCTTCACACCTGCTGACACGTTAGGTCCCTGGCTTGGCACTCCACAAGCATCACCTCTGCTGTCCCTCTGGGTCCCTGACTTGGCACTTGCTGATGCTTTCCCACTTCTTCACCATCCCTGTTTGGTGAGAAGTCTGTTCTGGTACTGGCCTCAGCTTACTCACAATGGTCTCCGGTAGCAAGGTAGATGGTTCCTTTGTGGCGTCAGCTTCCCCTCTACCTCCGACCATGACTGGTTCCCCGTTACTTCTGGTTGGACTACAAACTCGCAGTCCCAACCCTGTACTACTTCTGTATAGGCTCTCAGATAGCCTAGCAGCCAGATGTTTCCGGGATAGGCCTTGGGTTTCTGGCCTAGCAGCCTGGGGCAATACGACACACGTCCACCCAGACAGCCGTCCAGGTGGCACAGAACCTCGATCACCTGACTCCACCCAAATAAATAGGTTCTCCCAGCAGGCCAAGGGACCCAAGAAAATCCCTGTCTATTGGCTGAGACACCCCATTCATTCCTAATCTGTCCTTGCAATGCCCCTGTCTTATCTAATGTCACCAGATACCCGACCATCTAGCGACAGAAGAGAGAAGTGCAGCAATTCCAGAATTAGGGCGAAATCAATTGACCTCCTAACAATTGGCCAAGGCAACTATCACTTGGCAATTAAATTTAATAGCAACCCTGCCTAAACATCAGGGTGCTACACCTGGATCAAGGATCCCTTTTGTTACACTCAAAAACAAGAGTCCAAAGGTGGTATTTAAAAAAGTCTACTCCAAAATAATAGTCCCGTCCAAATAATTCCACTAAAATTCCTCAAAAGTAACCAACTCATTCCGGGGGCTTGAGAATACCCCCTTTGTCTGTGCTAAAGTCAATACAATTTTTTTTTATATATAAATTTAAAAAAAAATTTAAATTAGTATTTTTGGACCATCATTTAAAGTGCTGTGTAAATCAACTTGTATTATGAATATGAGTACTTTAAAAAATACTTGCATGAAAAACACATTAATTGAAAAGTAAATGCTAAAATGTTGTATAATGTTAAAACCTGTCTGTCTGACCATAGGAACCTCTATCCTCCAGAAACATTTTCTCAGCCAACAGCTCCGTCTGGCAGATTCTGTGCCGAGTTTACAAATGTAGCCAAATGCCAACAATAGAGAGTCAGATGTGAGAGCCGAGCCAGCGAGAGATGGAAAGATCAGGGGTACAATCATTAGAGACCAGAGAAGTCTCTCTGTGTACACCTTGTGTATGGGCTGAGGACATTGGACACACAGCGGTCACCATACCCCTCCACTATCACCATGTAAGTGTCTGTATACCCCTATCTATCACCATACAAGTGTCAGTGTACCCCATCTATTATTATTATTATACACAATTTATCTATTACTGTACAGATGTCAGTGTACCCCTTGCCTATCACTGTACAAGTGTCAGTGTACCCCATCTATCACTGTACAGATGTCAGTGTACCCCTTGCCTATCACTGTACAAGTGTCAGTGTACCCCATCTATCACTGTACAGATGTCAGTGTACCCCATCTATTATTATTATTATTATTATTATTATTATTATACACAATTTATCTATTACTGTACAGATGTCAGTGTACCCCTCGCCTATCACTGTACAGGTATCTATTACTGTACAGATGTCAGCGTTTTCTTTACCTATCACTGTGCAGGTGACAGTTTATTCCCCATCTTTTACTACACAAATTTCAGTGTGCCCCCCTCCCCTCCCCCCTCCACTATCTAATATTGTACAGGTGCCATTATACCCTTACCTATCACTGTACAGGCATCAGTGTACCCCCCATCTAATATTCTACAGACGTCAGTGTACCCCATATCTCCCACTGCACAGGCATCAAGTGTCAGTGTAACTCTATCTCTCAGTGAATAAAGAACAGGCACTAGTGAACCCCAACTAGGACTGTACAGGACCCAATGTACCCTTCACTTGTCACTGTGCAGGTACCATAGTACCCATCACCTGTCACTTCTCAAGTGCTAGAGTATCCCTCCATCTATCACACTACAGGACCCATTGCACCCCTCACTTGAACTGCAATTTGCGGTAGAAGCACACTTGACTCACCATGCCCGTTGTCTAAGAAGTCAGTGATGATGGCGGCACTGCACCCCGACCAGGGCTTGGCTCGGTCAATCTGGATCAATGTGGGTGACATCATATGATTCTCCTTGAGTTTTCCGAATACCTCCTCGCAGGCCTTGACGTTGTCGTGTGGCATATTGAAGACGTGACCTACAGGGAGAGGAAAGCGTTAAGGGAGGAGGCTGACGAGATCTGTTACCAAATTATTTCCACGATTGAAAAAATGAAAAAGTGGTAATATTGAGCAATTGTGATTTACTCCCAGAATCCCCTGGGATCACATCCTGAAACTGTACAGACATGTGGAAGACATTGTGTGCGGAAGAGGGGGGGGGGGGGATTTGTCCTAATCTCTGAGAGATACGAGGAATGTATGTACATACAGACAGGACAGGGTGTCTTCACTTACAGAACACAAATCATACAAAGGACACGCCACAACCTCAACCATACATCTGTTTACAGACACTGCAATTTATATGTCACTAGAATGGGACAACAGGAGAGCTACTATAAGATAAAAAAAAAAAATCTGGTAAATGTGCGGAGTTATAACACCTTTAATGATAGTAGAAGTGGCTTACTATTGGGGTACACAGAAGGGGAGGAGCAGTGAGCAACGGCGGAGGACGCCTAGAAAAGGAGGTGGTAAGCGTCCATTCTGTGCAATATCATTGCACAAAGTAGGTAAGTAAAAAACCTCTTTATTATTTTTAATTTAAAAAAAAATATTTACAATCATTTTAAAGTGGTTGTAAAGGCTAAAGGTTTTTTTTTTTTTTTTTTAATTCATATTAATGCATAATATAATATCACATAATAATCATGTTAATGCATATTCAGCATTAGAGTAAATAAAAACTTTTAGGTGCATCTCCCCCCCTCAGCCCCTCTAAATACTTACAGTGCATCCGGAAAGTATTCACAGAGCTTCACTTTTTTCACATTTTGTTATGTTACAGCCTTATTCCAAAACGGAGTAAATTCTTTTTTTTCCTCAAAATTCTACAAACAATCCCCCATAATGACAACATAAAAGAAGTTTGTTTGAAATCTTTGCAAATGTATTAAAAATAAAAAACGAAAAAAATCACATGTTCGTAAGTATTCACAGTGCTTCACTTTTTCCACATTTTGTTATGTTACAGCCATATTCCAAAACGGAACAAATTCAGTATTTTCCTCGCAATTCTACAAACAATACCCCATAATGACAAAGTAAAAGAAGTTTGTTTAACATCCTTGCAAATTTATTAAAAACAAAAAAATTTAAAAAATCAGACTCGAGGCTGTAATTGATGCCCAAGGTGCTTCAACCAAGTATTAAGCAAAGGCTGTGAATACTTCTGTACATGGGATTTTTTTTGTTTTTTATTTGTAATAAATTCTCAAAAATTTCACACAAACTTCATTATTTTCCTTAAAATTCTACAAACAATCCCCCATAATGACAACATGAAAGAAGTTTGTTTGAAACCTTTGCAAATGTATTAAAAATAAAAAACTAAAAAAAATCCCATGTTCATAAGTATTCATAACGCTTCACTTTTTCCACATTTTGTTTTGTTACAGCCTTATTCCAAAACGGAATAAATTCAGTATTTTCCTCGCAATTCTACAAACAATCCCCCATAATGACAACGTGAAAGAAGTTTGTTTGAAATCCTTGCAAATTTATTAAAAATAAAAAATGAAAAAAAATCAGACTTGAGGCTGTAATTGGTGTCCAAGGTGTTTTTTATTTTTAATAAATTTGCAAAGATTTCAAACAAACTTCTTTCATGTTGTCATTATGGGGGTATTGTTTCTAGAATTTTGAGGAAAATAATGAAGTTTGTGTGAAATCTTTGCAAATTTATTAAAAATAAAAAACAAAAAAAAAATCCCATGTACAGAAGTATTCACAGCCTTTGCTTAATACTTGGTTGAAGCACCTTGGGCACCAATTACAGCCTCAAGTCTGATTTTTTTCATTTTTTATTTTTAATAAATTTGCAAGGATGTTAAACAAACTTCTTTCACGTTGTCATTATGGGGTATTGTTTGTAGAATTTTGAGGAAAATAATGAATTTATTCCGTTTTGGAATAAGGCTGTAACAAAACAAAATGTGGAAAAAGTGAAGCGCTGTGAATACTTACGAACATGTGATTTTTTTCATTTTTTATTTTCAATAAATTTGAAAAGATTTCAAACAAACTTTTTCAGGTTATCATTATGGGGTATTGTTTGTAGAATTTTGAGGAAAATATTGAATTTAATCCATTTTGGAATAAAGCTGTAACATAACAAAATGTGAAAAAAGTCAAGCGGTGTGAATACTTTCCGGATGCACTGTACATGAGCCTGATGTTGATCCACCGCTGTGCCCAGGAGCAGTAGCGCTGTTCTCTCTCTCTCCCTCCTCACTGGACTGTCAATCAAATCCAGTGACAAAGGGAGTGGGGGTGGGACCAAGCTGCACTGTGTGTGTCAATAGACGTACGCAGTGCGACTAGGGAACAAGCCAGCACGAGTCACCCCCCCCCCCAGCAAACAGTTTGCTTGGGGGGAACTTGAAGGAAGGAAGAGCCAGAGGCGTTAGCGGGGGACCACAGAAGAGGAGGATGGAGGCTGCTCTGTGCAAAACCATTGAACACAGCAGGTAAGTATACCATGTTTGTTATTAGACAAGAGACTTTATTTTCACTTTAATATCACTTATCACTGGCGGCCCTCCAGCTGTTGCAAAACTACAAGTCCCATGAGGCATTGCAAGGCTGACAGTTACAAGCATGTCTCCCACAGGCAGAGGCATGATGGGACTTGTAGTTCCACAACAGCTGGAGGGCCGCCAGTTTGAGACCCCTGCTTTAACCTTTTGCCGACCAGCTCACGCCCATATATGTCGGCAGAAGGGCACGTATAGGCATATTAATGTACTTGTAGGTTGCCCTTTGAGAAGCAGCTTGCGGGCACGCGCCCGCTGCGAACTCCATGAGTGTGATCGTGGGTCCCGCAGACTCGATGTCCGCGGGGATACCCGCGATCGTCTCACCGAGAGGAAGAGGGGGTAAATGCTGATGTAAACAAGCATTTCCCCGTTCTGCCTAGTGACAAGGACACTGATCACAGCTCCCTGTAATCTGAAGCGGTGATCAGTGTCGTGTCACACATAGCCCATCCCCCTCACAGTTAGAATCACTCCCTAGTACACACTTAACCCCTACAACGCTCACATTTACACAGTAATCAATGCATTTTTAATCGCACTGATCGCTGTATAAACATGAATGGTCCCACAATAGCGCCAAAAGTGTGCGATCTGTCCGCCATAATGTCGCAGTCACATTAAAAATTGCTGATCGCCGCCATTACTAGTAAAAAAAAAAATATTAATAAAAATGTCATAAAACTATCCCCTATTTTGTAGACGCTATAACTTTTGCGCAAACCAATCAATAAACGCTTATTGCGATTTTTTTTACCAAAAATATGTAGAAGAATACGTATCGGCCTAAACTGAGGAAAAAAATATATTTTTTTATATTTTTGGGGGATATTTATCATAGCAAAAAGTAAAAAATAATGCGTATTTTTCAAAATTGTTGCTATTTTTTTTTTGTTTATAGCGCAAAAAATAAAAACCGCAGAGGTGATCAAATACCACCAAAAGAAAGCTCTGTTTGTGGGGAAAAAAGGACGTCAATTTTGTTTGGGAGCCACGTTGCATGACCGCGCAATTGTCAGTTAAAGCAACGCAGTGCCGAATCGCAAAAAGTGCTCTGGTCTTTTGCCAGCCAAATGGTCCGGGGCTGAAGTGGTTAAACCAATCCCATGACTGCCTTAAACCAATGATTCTAGTGACACTTTCCATCGATCGTTGGCATTCAAATGGTTAATGGGCACTTGCAGAACATGATTGAATGCCAAGTGTTCAAAACAAGGGGTTTTGGACTCTTCCACCACCTCAATGGGTATCAACAGGTTAGTCTGTCACATCTACAGATCATAGAGGGGACTGGAATGAGCCCCCTCCATTCTCCACCATCATCCTATTGCAGAGGCCGCTCTCCGTTTCCACGTTGCTCTGGTTTTATGAGCACCACAGGCCGCCCAGCGCTGGAGTCAGGATGGTAAGATTTATGGCTTCCATAATTCAAATGGAAAAATAACTTCCCCAACCCGACTACAGTGAGTGGCGATAGCAGAAGGAGAGAGTACATGTGATTGGTAACACTTGGAGGACATTCTTTCTAATGCTTTGACTTAGAAGATCGGTCTGCAGGGGGGACATACACAGTGTAGTCATTATGGATCCAGAAAATTCTAACCATGGACACCAAGGTGTCTGAGAAGGAGTTTGTAGACAGTTAAGTGCTTTTTTTAATTGAACATTTATGGATATGTCACACAATGACATTTCATTAAGTTTTATTGGCCGCCGCGTGGTGCGAGATGGTGGATTGCATAGCACTGTGCCGCGCTGGAAAAAAATACTGTTTTTTTTTTTTTTTTGGCGCACACTGCCCACACACAACCTCAACGCGGTGGTATGACCCAGCCCCATAGGTGTTAGGGCATTTTGGCTTGTCTTGTAGTCAGACGGTCTTGGAATAGTCACCCAATGCAATCCCACCACACCTGGTGTGAATGAGCCCTCAAAGTCTCTTGTAACTAAGCAGCTGGCTTTGATAGTCCCTATTACCAGAGCAGCAGCCTCTAAGGTTTGGACTACACTTTTGGTTGGGGGGTGGGGAGGCTGCTCCCCCTTTAAGTCCTTGTTTACAGGGACGTGGCTTCAAAGTCTTGCAACTTTCGCATGACTGTAGGATAACAGATGTAATTAACATGCCCTTCTGCCACCACTAAAAACCCTTACCCCAATAATTCAGACCACACCGATATTGGAGTATAAAAGGCCGTAGCAGCCTATTTTATTTAAACAAATATACCTTAGAATATCAACACTATGGATATAAAACATATCCAACATAAAACAGCAAAACAACAACATCTGTTAAACAACCTGTCTAATTTCTCAAGCGTTGGTCTGAGCAATATCTTCATAATCATCAGTGTCCAATAACAAAAACTTACCCTGCGGTCCCATCAAATTTGTCACATAGGCCTCAAGCCGACAAGCTGGCTCAGAGACTACCAATGACCGCAGAGCCCCTTTATCACTTCCCGGTTAACCTCCATTAACCGGGAACCACCATCATGAGCCATATCAACGCTGGCTCCCAAAAAAACTCTTACTTTTTGCCATCTTTTTTCTCTTGCCCAGACCAACGCCCGCCACAGCACACGAGAATAAAACCTTATTCTTGTGTGCCCCTCCACACCCGAAGTGCTCGCTGTATGCCATCTTGTAAACCTAAGGCCCACAAGTCTATACCCACTTCGTTCAAGTGAACCCCATCAGACCTTAAATACCTCCAGGTTTCAAACTCAAGTTCAAGGTGTCTCACCGTTAAACCACCATTATTAATCACAAACTTGCTCACTTCTCTGTTTATTTTTCTCCGTGCCCTGTTCACACCTTCTACCGACCTAGCCATCCTCCATGATGTCTGCGCCACCATGTCGGACCAGACAATCACCATCTGAGGAAAAGCTTCCTTCAACTGCCAAACGTCCTACTTTATGTCCCGTTTAATGTCTACCATGGCCCTAACGCACAAGTCATTGCCGCCTAAATGAATAACTAATACGTCCGGCGGCCTATCTCGTTGTGCATACCGATGAACCTCAGCAACCAACCTTCCCCACAACATGCCGGGGAACCCCAACCACTTGATACATGCCTCCCGTTTGCTGAAACCCAATTGCCTACCCTCAAAAACGTGCATCACCTCTCCGTGCCCCCCAGGACACGTAAGAATGGCCCATGATCCAGGCCATCCTCAGCAACGAATCTGAAACAGAAGAAAAGAAAAACAACCGAACAATAAAAAACTCCTATATTCCACCTTCTTTACCACATCCCCATAACAGTGATCCCATAACCGAGATCCCATAACAGAGATCCCATAACAGAGATCCCATAACAGAGATCCCATAACAGAGATCCCATAACAGAGATCCCATAACAGAGATCCCATAACAGAGATCCCATAACAGTGATCCCATAACAGTGATCCCATAACAGTGATCCCATAACAGAGATCCCATAACAGTGATCCCATAACAGAGATCCCAAAACAGTGATCCCATAACAGAGATCCCAAAACAGTGATCCCATAACAGAGATCCCAGAACAGTGATCCCATAACAGAGATACAATAACAGAGATACCATAACAGTGATCCCATAACAGAGATCCCATAACGGTGCATGCATACCGTTTCTGACTGCTTCCGTAGCTGCTCCTATCCTAAACGAATAGGACGAGAAATCATTCTCATCCAGGCCCAAACCCCGTATGCATTTTGTAAAGACTGCCGCAAATTGAAATCTAGATAAAAATTCACCACTTAAATGTACCAAAAAAGGGGCCCGGTCGTTCTGAACGAACTTTTAAAAAATTCCCGAACTGCTTCTACCGGGCATAATTGTGATCCCTTCACTGGGTAAACTTGCACCAGTCTTTAGAGTACGCTGCCCATGTAGACCCACTCACCGACTTCCTTATCCATCCCGCGATGAGGCCAATGTTATCCCCCACAGCCATTCGGAACAAGGTACTCCTTGCTGCTCCGCCTCCGGCGCCAACTCCCGAAACCTGTCCCACTGAAAGTGATACAACGCATCAGCTATCACATTTTCCACCCCTGGTAAGTGTACCGCATGAATGAAAACATTCAACTGCAGACAGCGCAGTACTAAGTGTTGCAATAACCTGATCACTGGCATGGATGATGCCGTAATCCCATTGATAACTTGCACCACCCCCAAATTGTCCCCATGGAAACGCACCTTCAGATCCCTGAATGATGTTCCCCACAGCTCCACTGCCAGCACTACCGGAAACAACTCCAGCAGCACCAGATTCTTCGTGAATCCTGCCTCCACCCATGCTTGTAGCCATGGTCCTGCACTCCATTGTCCCTGAAAAAAATGCCCCAAAACCTGTGGAACCTGCGGCATCCGTGAATAGTTCCAGGTCAAAGTTGCTGACTGGACCAGATATCCACAGTGCCCTACCGTTAAAAGCTTCCAAAACATATACCACACTCTCAAATCTGCCCTGTGCGTTTCTCTTAATCGCACGAAATGTCACGGTGATTCTATTCCACTCGTGCTAGACGCAAGCCTGCGACTAAACACCCTCCCCATCGGTAATATGCGGCGTGCAAACTTCAGCTTGCCCAATACTGACTGTAGTGTCCTTAACTGCACTTTCTTTAAACCCAAAAGCCCTGCAATTTCTCTCTTCAGATCTTCCCGCTTATCGTCCGGCAGCCTGCATTCCATTGCCTCCGAATCTATGACAATGCCCAAAAAACTGGATGACCGTTCACGGTCCCTCCGTCTTATCAGCAGCCAATGGAATGCCAAATCTATCTGCGATGTGCTCCAGCGTGGCTAACAGCACCACACAAATCCTGGAGGCCGCCGGACCTATACAAAGAAAAATCTTCTGGGTGTTGAATAACAGAATTCACCCCCGACACATCCCGCACAACCCATTCCACGAAGAAGCTAAAGTGTTCAAATATTGCGCACGATATTGAGCAGCCCATGGGTAAGCAATTGTCCACGTAGAATTCATTGTTCCAATGACAACCTAGTAGCCTAAAACTATCCTGGTGCACCGGCAGTAGTCTGAAAGCAGATTCCACATCCGCTTTCGCCATCAGGGCCCCCTAACCGTAACGACGGCCCCATCCCACTGCCGCGTCGAATGAAGTATAGGTCACGGAGCACGCCCCCTGATCTATAGCATCGTTCACTGACCCCCCTTTTTGGGAAAGATAGGTGATGAATTAGCCTAAATTTACCTGGTTCCTTTTTTTTTTTTTTTTTTTTTTTTTTTGGTACCACTCCCAGCGGCGAGACCACCAGATCGTCAAACGGCGCCGCTGGAAATGGGCCACCCATCCGCCCCAATGCAACTTCCTTCCTTAGCTTCTCCAAAACACATCCGGATGTTGCATTGCTGACCGCAAATTGCGTGGAACCGGTGGAATTACCGTCAACTCGCATGGGATCTTAAAGCCAACCGAAAAAACCTACCTCCAACAATTGAGCTGCTGCCCTGTCCGGATACCTACCTAGAAACGGTCGCATCCTTTCCACCTTCACTGGGGTCCTCCCTTTTGTTTGCAGTCTCTCCTGTACGTGCATTTTCCCTGCTTGGAACCTCTGGACCCGGGGTGAGATCCCCCCGCCCTGAACACTCGTGTTTATCCTTACATGCGACTCCAACCTGCATGTCCCGGTGTTGTATAGCCAACAAACCCCTTTTCTATTTCCGACCGAATGTCCCTGGGACGAAGGTCCACCGCCCCCCCCCTGAAAAAACTGATTGGGGGCCCTCACCGTCGTCATCAATTTCATCCAGAGGCTGATGTCCTTGTGATCCCAACGCAGAGCCGGCCTGACCACCCTCCGTTGTCAGAATTGTTCGTCATACCTCAACCATGCTGTTCCCCCATAAACTCTGTACGCCTCACCAAATAGCATCTTGATAACAAAACAGTGCCGAACAATGCTCGGGTTGTTTTTCCCCTATCACACTTGCCATAATCGCAAACGCTTGCAACCAGTTAGCAAACGTTCTAGGGATCAAACGATATCTCCTCTTCTCCTCATCCTCCTTCTTAGAGCCATGTGGCTTAACTCTATCAAGATTAAATTTTTTCAATGGTAGCAGTGAAAAAATTTCCACATACTCACCTTTCCACAGTTTTTCACGCACTACTTGTTTTAAGTGCGACCCTAACGGTCCCTCATAGCAAACATAGACCTCGCCTTTTGCCGCGTCAGCCAACCTTGTTATGTCCTGCCTGCCAGCTGCCTCCGCTGATTTTTCCATCCCTTCCGCGGCCCCCACTCCCTGTCACCGCTGGGCTGGGCAATGCGACTGCGGCCTGCACCACCGGCCCTCCACTTTTTTCTGCTCCACCTGCAACCCCCGTCGGAACCCATGCCGCCGCCGGGCCCGTGCGACCCTTTTCTGCCGCTTCAAAACGCTGTAAGAGCTCATTTATGCCTGCCAAGAAAACCCCCTAAGCCAGAGGCCCCCCGTTTGTGTCATTCACTCTGCCAGCTTCACTCACACCTGCAACCCCCAGCCCCCCACTACTCGGCAGACCTGCAACAGAAATCATGACATTAGACTCACCAGGCTGCACAGGCGTAGCCTCATCAGCCGGACTTCTGTTCTCCACCGCTGTTGTCCTCCTGGAGGGGGGGGGGGGGCCGCCTCTTCCTCTGACCCGGACCGCTCATCCTCCCCAATGCACTCTCCTTCTTCCTCCTCAGCCGATGAATGCCCACCCGGCCTGGACACCAAGGTTGCCGTGGAAACCGCGGCCGTACACCCCCGCCTCCCCGTATCCCATCTGCCTGTCATTTTTTGCTGTACCTTGCCCGGACCGGTGTTGGGAACCACAGTCCTGCCGTCAGGTACTATCGCTGCTATACCCGGCCGTCCTCTCTCGCTTCTACTGCGACCCCCTGCCGTGGAACCAGAAGGCCCAGGGATCTCTCCTCGTGCACCGCTGCGCACATCCGACTCCCTGACTCTGGGGGCGGGGCTAACGCTTCTCTCCACTCTGGCTGTGCTAGGCCGCTGCGCCGCTCCCGCTACATCCCGCTGACCGCCACTCGGTCCACCTTCGGTTCTCCCCCGTCCCTACCGTTCGCTTGCCACTCTATTTGGCGGCGGGCCCGCTGAGGGACCGGAGT
Source organism: Aquarana catesbeiana (assembly GCF_042186555.1). Lineage (NCBI taxonomy): Eukaryota > Metazoa > Chordata > Amphibia > Anura > Ranidae > Aquarana > Aquarana catesbeiana. The sequence goes on along the minus strand of NC_133333.1, from coordinate 218,706,919 downwards.
GAGTCCCAGGCTGCCGCTGTTCATGGGAAAAAAAACTCCTCTGGGGGCCGCGACCGCCGAGTCCTAGTGTCGCTCGTTACCCCCCTGCTAGATGCAGGCTCTGTTCCCCTCACTGCTTCCTCTAAGGTGTCCTGGAGCCAGGCTGCCCCTCTCACCATTGCTTCTACTCTCATCTGCTCCATCAGGCGCTCCAGGTCAGCCATGCTGCTCTTCAGGGAACTTTCTTCAGGAAAACTGTTACTCCCCCCAGGGCGGGATGAACTTATAAAGACCCTCCTAGTGCCTCCCCCTCGGTTAACTAATATACACTCCCCCTCTGTGTTAACTCCACTGCTGCCACAGTCATGTACTCCCTCCACCTATGCATTACATGCTGTGTTCCGGTCCTTTCTTGACTTTGAATCTAACATCCCTATATCACTTTGTTGCGTCTTGCATACGACTTCTTTAACAGAAGCCAAAGCAAGTCATGTTTCAGACGTACCCAAAGTAGTTCAGGAATCTTTTTCTAAGTTGGAGCGACTTTTATTGTGACTCAAGTCGTATGAGCACAAGTCACGGCAGTGTGAACCGGGGCTAAGCGGCAAAGGAAGTGAAAGGGGTCATGTTTATCAGGCAGTGCCACGGGGATAACTTTTGCTGCAACATACATACAGGCTCTGAGCGGAGAGCGTGTCTCTCCAGTGGCATCATTAGGGTTGGTGTCACCCGGTGTGGAAAAAATTGGTGTCACCCCCCTCCACCAACTATAGTCCCACCCTCAGTACAGACCCCCCCTCCACTAACTGCAGACCCCTCTCTCAGTATAGACCCCCCACTAAGTACAGACCCTCCTCACTAAGTACAAACCCACTCTCGCAGTATAGATCCTCCTCACTAAGTACAGACCCCCCTCTCGCAGTATAGATCCTCCTCACTAAGTACAGACCCCCCTCACTAAATACAGACCCCCTCCATCAGTATAGCCCCCCTCATTGCAGACCCCCCATCTATCAGCATAGACCCCCATCTATCAGTATAGACCCACCTCAGTGCAGACCCTCATCTATCAGTATAGACTTCCCTCAATCACTATAGACCCCAGTGTAGACCCCCCTCCATCAGTGCAGACCTCCCCTCCCTCATTGCAGACACCCCTCCATCAGTTCACACCCCGCTCAGTACAGACCCCCCCTCCATCAGTGCAGGCCCCCCCACAATGCAGACCCCCCTCAGTGCAGACCACCCCCCTTCATCAGTGCAGACTCCCCTCATTGCAGACCAACTCCCTCCATCAGCACACACCCCCATGATGCAGACCCCCCCATCAATGCAGACCTCACTCAGTGCAGACCCCCACCCCATCAGTGCAGACCCCCCCTCAGTGCAGACCACCGTCCCTACATCAGTGCAGATCCCCTCCCATAGCGCTCCCCCAGCAAACGTCTGTTTGGATAAAAACTTTACAGACCTCAGAACAGCGTGGGATAGGCACAGCGGCATGTGTCCCTCGCACTCCTCCTCCTCCCCCTCCGTAAACAGAGAGGAGGGGGAAGCGGCTTCGGTCTGCTCCACTGTGCACAGGGATGTGTAGGGGTGAGGACTGTGCAGTGTTAAAGAGCGGTGCCGCTGCCCACAGGTGTCACCCCTCTTGAGGGTGTCACCCGGTGCGGTACGCAACCCCCCGCCCTGGCAACGCCTGTGCTGTCTCTCATGTAACAGCAGCACAGGCATCGATAGTTTTATTTCCCTCTCCGTGCGTCCTCTCTCGCAGGACACACAGCTGATCTTCTCCCCCCTCCCCTCTCCTGTGTGCTCCGCGGGCAGTCAAGTGTGAAGCTAAGGCGCTCACATTTCCCGCGGAGCACACAGAAGAGGGGAGGGGGGAGAAGATCAGCTGTGTGTCCTGCGAGAGAGGACGCACGGAGAGGGAAATAAAACTAACTATCGATGCCTGTGCCTGGGCCCTGTGAATAGCAACCCCGCTGGGCCCCCCCACAGTGGCGGAATGCCGGGCCCCGTCGCAAGTGCGACTGTGGCGACCCTGGTAATTCCGCCACTGCTCTGGCTGTATGTTTAGGGTCATTGTCCTGCTGGAAGTTGAACCCAACCTCAAGTCTTTTGCAGACTCTAATGCCCTGTACACACGAGCAGACTTTTCAGCATCAAAGGTCCGACAGACTTTCAACGTAGTTACGACGGACTTTCGAACGACCGGACTTGCCCACACATGAAAGGACTAAAGTCTATTTGTTTGAATGTGATGACGTACGAAGGGACTAAAATAAGGAAGTTCATAGCCAGCAGCCAATAGCTACCCTACCGTCGTTTTTTGTCCGTCGGACCAGTATACAGACGAACGGATTTTTCGACCTGACTCGAGTCCGTCGGAAAGATTTGAAACATGTTCTAAATCTAAAGTCCCTCTGATTTTTCGACAGCAAAGGTCCGATGAAGCCCACACACGATCGAATTGTCCGGCAGATTCGTTCCATCGGACCTTTGCTGTCGAAAAGTCCGCTCGTGTGTACACTGCATTACAGGTTTTCTTCTAAGGTTTCCCTGTATTTGACTCCAACCATCTTCCCATCAACTCTGACCAGCTTCCCTGTCCCTGCTGAAGAAATCCTTGACCTGCCTGGTGTGTTACTTGGCCTTCATGATGCTGTTTGTTCACTAAGGTTCTCTAAAAAAAAAAACCTCTGAGGGCTTCACAGAACAGCTGTATTTATACTGAGATTAATTTACTTACAGGTGGACTCTATTTATTAATTAGGTGACTTCTGAAGTCAATTGGTTCCACTCGATTTTAGTTAGGGGTATCAAAGTAAAGGGGGATGAATACAAATGCACGCCACACTTTTCACATATTTATTTGTAAAAAATCTTGAAAACCATTTATCATTTTCCTTCCACTTCACAATTATGTGGCACTTTGTGTTGGTCTATCACACAAAATCCCAATAAAATACATTTACATTTTTGGTTGTGACAAAATGTGGAAAATTTCAAGGGGTATGAATACTTTTTCAGGGCACTGTATGTTGCAGCAAAAATTATCCCTGTGGCACTGCCTGCTAAACATGACCCCTTCCATCAGGTGAACTAAGGTGTCCTACAATTTCTGGCAATGCACGTGGGTCTGGCTTACTGGTGCAGGGTTTAAGGGGTTAAGTCAAGCAGTGAGGAAGCGACATAACACCTCTTCACTGCCTGCCAAGTGCCCTCTAAAGAGCAATCCAATGTGCACCACTCTTTAGAGGGCACTGCATATGTAGCAAAGTCTTTTTTAATAATGTTACAGACTCTGATAACCTCTTATAACCATACTCTATGGCCCCTTTCACAATGGGACGGGAGGTGCGTCGGCGGTAAAGCAGCGCTATTTTTAGCGGCACTTTACCGTCATTATAGCGGCGGTATTCGGCTGCTAGCGGGAGCGGTTTTACCCCCCCCCGCTAGTGGCAGAGAAAGGGTTAAAAACCACCGCAAAGCGCCTCTGTAGAGGCGCTTTGCCGGCGGTATAGCCGCAGTGCCCCATTGATTTCAATGGGCAGGAGCGGTGAAGGAGCGGTATACACACCGCTCCTTCACCGCTCCAAAGATGCTGCTGGCAGGACTTTTTTTCCCGTCCTGCTAGCCCTCGGGGCTTTCACATTGGAGAGACAGGAGCGGCACTTTCAAGGCGCTTTGCAGGCGCTATTTTTAGAGCTGTAGCGCCTGCAAAGTGCCCCAGTGTGAAAGGGGTCTAAGGCCCCTTTCACACTGAGGCGCTTCTAAACTGCCAGTAAAACACTGAGCGCTTTTGAAGAGCTTTTAAGGCGCTTTTGAAGAGCTTTCCATTCATTTCAATGGAGAGGGGTGTTTTTTAACCGCCCTGCCAGTGCACTGCCCCAGTGTGAAAGCATTCATTGATTTTAATGGAAATAGGTTTTTGTGAGCTTTTCAAGCGCTTTTTTTAGCGTGAAAGCACCTGAAAGGCTCCTCAAGGGATCTAAGGGCCTGTTCACACGGGGCGGACTCTGATTAGATCAGCAGAGGATCTGTCTGTTCCCCTGCTGATCAGAGCAGAGCGGGGGGGATGACAAGTCTGCATCCACTCAGTTTATGCAGAAGACACGGACAGAGCCCGCTCTGATCTATGAACTGGTGGGTGCAAATGGCCTCTGCTGTCCCTTACACCTGATCGCCCTCCAATCCGCCTAGATGGAGGGGGACAGATGCCCTTTCCGATTTTCTTTAGCAGACCGGACTGGAATGGAGGTAAAAACATATCAATGTGAAAGGGCCCCAAGTATGCCATCTTTACATGGTGCCACCCAGCAAGGACCAGCCTCCATCCCGAACTCCCAGGGCACGTACATTGTGACTACACCTTGTCCTCCTCCCTTATCCATTTGGCTCTGAGGACCAGTGCACACAGTATGTCCGCTCGTGCGTTGGGTTGGGTACTCCTGGTCATTTAAGTGCCATGCTGGTACAGGTGGCAGAAGGCAGCACCAGAGAGGAGTCAGTGCAGAGCTGTCAGGGTATTTCTGGATCCTGTGCTGCTGCCAAACCCGGAATGTGACCACATCGGCCCAGGATGGAAATAAGCAGTCTCTGAATTGTTTGCACCCTCTCATCTCTGTGTGCAGCTTCCAGATTTATCCACACAGAAATGTTTGCATTTCCGGACATTTTATTCTCCATCACAGCTCTGCTATGAGATTTATGTTCTCTCCTCACCGACAGCATGGAGCAAATGTGACTAAAGACTTCCCATAACCAAATCCCAGGTATCTGCTGCAGGATAAGGCTGGTGGAGGATACAGTCACTTTATTCTAGTCTGTGTATGGTAGAGGCCAATGTGGCATGCAGGGACACTGTCACTGTAAACTTGTCCAAGCGCTGTTTTAACCACTTGACTACTGGGCACTTTTACCCCCTTCCTGCCCAGGCCAATTTTCAGCTTTCAGCGCTCTCACACTTTGAATGACAATTGAGCAGTCATGCAACACTGTACCCATATGAGATTTTTTTTTTCACACAAATAGAGCTTTCTTTTTGTGGTATTTAATCACCACTGGGTTTTTTTATTATTTGCTAAATAAATGAAAAAAGACAATGTTGAATGTTGAAAAAAAAAAAAAGTTTTTCATAGTTTGTTATAAAATTTTGCAAACACGTAATTTTTCTCCTTCACTGATGTATGCTGCTAAGGCTTCACTGATTGGCACTGATAGGCTTCACTGATGGGCACTGATGAGGAGGCACTGATGGGCACTGATAGGCTTCACTGATGGGCACTGATAGGCTTCACTGATGGGCACTGATGAGGAGGCACTGATGGGCACTGATAGGCTTCACTGATGGGCACTGATGAGGAGGCACTGATTAGACTGCACTGGTGGGCACTAATAGGTGGCACTGATGGGCAGTACTGATAGGTGATAGTGATGAGGAGGCACTGATTGGCAACACTGATGAGCACTGATTGACAGTACTGGTGGGCATTGATTGGCAGCATTGGTGGGCACTGATAGGCAGCACTGGTAGGACTGTACTGATAATCATGACATAGATAATTAGAGCCCTGATTATCATTATAGATGTCCCTTTCACACAAGCTGGTTATCAGCTCTCCTCCCGGTGTCAGCATGAGGAATGGAATGCCGATAACCGGCTTGTGTTAACCATGTCATCAGCTGTGATTGGACACAGCTGATCACGTGGTAAACAGTCACTGATTGGCTCTTTACCCCGATCTGTGATCAGCTGTGGCTTTGCAGGGGAGCAAGGAGAGACCTGTGAGTGCAGATGAACTTATAATTCAGTTCTACACATATTTTTATAATGGGAGGCCACAATTCTACATTCATTTATATAATTCATATACTCTAGGATTTAATACTAACACAGTTCCAATTTTCTTTTGTCTCCAGCACTATCTCAGTTATACATGTGAGGCCCTTAGTGTTGAATTTGGATGGAAGACTCACCCAGCTCATGCGCCGTGGTGAAGGCGGATGGCAGCCCATCGTCCTCGATCACTGAGCAGCTGCGTTTCGGGTCGCACATGGTGCCCACATCCGCCATGCCTAGAGTGTCGCAGGTAGAGGCTCCGCACAGGTCCTGCACGGAGGACAAAAATTCCAATCAGTATAACAATATAGACAAGTTCATATAAATGTCGGGACACATGGAAAGATCTGAAGACAGCCTATTCTGATTGTGTCTGCTTATGTGCTCAGTTACCAAACCAGCCAACATGTTTTTTGGGGTGGTCTTAGGAGCCCCTTATTTAGGGTGGATTATGCTTGGTTAAGAGATATAGCAAGACCATTGCAGCAGTGCTTCCCCAAGTGTGACCCACCCTGCAAGACCCCCCAAAACATGATGGCTGGCTATTATTATGGAGAAAGACACAACTGGAATATCTTGTCTCCAGATACATCTTCAATTCCCAGAATCTCTCTGTCTATGAGGTTATTGATCTTAGGAAGCAGCCAAACCCCTTATAAATGAATTGGTCATAATCATTACAATTCCTAATCTCATAAAGCATCATTGCAACAACCACAGGGGCTGGATGGGGGATAAAAAATGCAAGTCTTTTTTTTTTTATTGTACATATACTGTAAATACGGATTCCTCTTGAACCTTTGCTGACTCTTGTAGGATAGTTTTTTATTTTTTAAGGCCTCAAGTACACTGGACGTTATAAAAACACCAGTAATGTAAGCTGTAGCTGTAGAATGAGTTTTTCAGCATTTTTGCAGTAGCGTTTTTTAGCTTTAGCATTTTTCAGAAAAACTATACTCCCACAAAAGCATATGGCTCAAAAACGCTGATAAATGCAGAATAGCCGCATTTTTCTGTGTTTTTAAGCTTTTATCAGAGTTAGAGTGTTTTTACAGCTGAAAAACTCCTATGAAAACCCACTAGTTCTGTTTTTTTTTTTTCCAGCCAGAAAACGCCCCTGCCAAAAAATGCTGATAACAGCCTATGTGTGCATGGTCACATAGGATAACAGGCTGGGGAGTTTATTGCTTGCAGAAAAAAAAAACGCCTGAAGCCAAAAACAGCAGCTGTAAAAACGTCCAGTGTGCATGAGGCATAAAAGTTATTACTAGCTTATTCTTTTCCTGCATGCTGGTAGGCAGGCTTGCCTGTGAAGAAACATATCTTCTCTGTCTCCATTCCTAAAAGTTTCATCCAGAAGTGCCTAATGAGATCATGGGATTATCTCACACTCCAGCAGGAAATCTGTACTGCTTGTTTGTGAGCAACTTTTGCAGCTGTAGAATACTGAGACAGCGTAGATGACTTGAAGGCAATATCAAACTGGTTTCTGTTGTATATGTAGCACCCTCTAGTTAAGTAGGTGCTAGAGTGAGGATTTTCTAGAGTCTGTAAATTTAAGCAGGCCTAGCTGGTGGCTAGGCCTGTTTGTTTTCATTCTGAGCTGGGAGTACCTCCCTCTTTCTTCTAGAGCTTGCTAGAAAGATCTGGAAGGAGAGGAGAGGTGGAGCTGCCTGAGGTGTTTTAGGGAGCCCTGACCAATCCCCAACCTGGATTGGCAGGGGGCAGGCCTCTTTAAAGACTTGGGGTCAGCCCGGCTTGGGAGGAGTTGTCGGATGGAAGAGCTGGAGTGAGAGAGTGTGGAGGCTGTCGGGGCCCACGGGGAGCTCCCCAGTCTGGGGGGGGGGGGGGGGTGACCCTGGGCTGGGGCTCGGGTACATCCAGGAGGAGTGACGAGATCCTGGAAGGAGATGCACATGAGAGAGCAAGGAGGGGACACTTCTAAGAGTCTCTAGGGAGGACTACTAGTCACAGCCGGGAGGGTTGGTGAGTGGAGCACAGTCGGGAGGACTGGGGAGGCACTTGAGAGAACAGGGAGATTGCAGTTAAGATGGGTGCAGAACCAGAAGAGAGGACTGAGGGAAGGGCAGTGGAAAGAGGTCTTTGCAGCCAGGCTGTCTGGCAGGGCCTAAAGAGAGCTATCTGGGAGTGGTAGCTGAACAGAGGACAGTTAGTACCTGAACTATTTCTACAGCTCATGGGCCAGAGGTCCCTGCCCGCAAAAGGCAGTTCATTGAGGCCTGGCTGAAGTGGTGTCAGGCCTACCCATGCAGTGCTAGCTAGTCTGGTGGAGTGACAGTCTGCAGCTAGTGAAGTACTGGAGGAGAAATGGTATGCAGCAAGTGATGTGCTGGAGAGAAGATTGGAGTGTATATACTGGAGTGTATACAGAAGTGTCAAGCAAGTTTGCACTGAATATTCCTGGACATCCCATAATTCCCAATTTCCCATCCAAGTTTTATCCCCTCAAATAAAAGAAACAAAACAAAGCTATGGACTGTTCTATGGGGGTTATTTACGAAAGGCAAATCCACTTTGCACTACAAGTGCACTACAAGTGCACTTGGAAGTGCAGTCGCTGTAAATCTGAGGGGGACATGCAGGGATAATAAAAAACAGCATTTTAGCTTGCACATGATTGGATAATAAAATCAGCAGAGCTTCCCCTCATTTCAGATCTACCCCTCAGATTTACAGCGACTGCACTTCCAAGTGCACTTGTAATGCAAAGTGGATTTGCCTTTCGTAAATAATCCCCCATGTCTCTGAATGACAGAGATGGATGCATACCTCCAAACATTTTGAGATGGGAATGAAGGACACCTACTAGCAAATGTATGTAGGCATAGGACACGCCCCCTGCCACACCCACTTAAAGGAGAATTAACCAAAAAAAAAGTTAATTAAATCCACAAGGGACTTTTTTTTACCACTACTATACCTGTGGCTTTTAAAATCTACAAATGCAGTCATTTATAATTTAGATGAAAAGTTTAGCACTGGTAAACACTTTTTGAAGGATAAAAAGTGCATTTTATATACAACTATATAGATCAGACCAAAATGAGAGACAAATGAGGGGGAAAGAGGGACAGAGGGACATTGCTCCAAATCAGGGACAGTTGGGAGCTATGTGGATGTCTGGCTGGGTAGGGTGACAGGTGAACCACTACATTCAGCAACCCCTACGGGGGCAAAGCTACATTTATTTACGGTCTCTCTATGGACAAATGTCATTGCCTGTCCCACTGTTCCCATGACAGCCTAATCTAAAACCTTTTTTATATTATTTTAATGTTGTTCTTATTAATAATGCTCCTACAAAGCATATAACAGTATATCCCTGCACAGGGTGATCCTGTAAGAGGAAGGGGGAGATCCTGGTTCCTTTAGCACAGGATGAATTGTTGAAAATGATGTTTGCCCTGCATGTTTTTGTTGCATTCCAGCCCGGCCCAGATGCCCCATTATCAGGGTCTTTACGTCCACGGGGTGGGAAGGACCGCCTGATCATGTGAAGCTGTGATTGGCTGTCCTGGTCCTGTTGGTTTCTGATTATTACTAGAGACGGGGAGCTGCTATGACAATGTGGTCACTGTACTGGCAGCACGCAGTGTGCGCGCTCTTAGCACAGAAACCTTGGCTGCCCATGGACCCATATGTGTAGCCTGTGGGTGTTACAGCCCACCCACTTTTCCGCTGCACTTATGCATTACATGGGCGAGAAGAGATTAATTTGGCTATAGTTGTACTTTAATTTTACATTTCCTAAGGGCACATACATTACAAAGTGTTATTTCTGGCACTTTATTGTGGCTCTTTATTAGGACACAACTTCATTTCCTCTTTACCAATATAAATCAGAAAACAATGTTTGGAAAAGAACAATGTGACTGCAGAACTACCAAACTGTGACTATTGCTGCGAGAACTATTCCTGTTATTGCCAAGCCGCAGTCTTTATAAATCATATATGGAACACAAAGTTGTATTTCGCCCACATTGGCTGGCATGGTGCCGTGTGGCATTCTGCAGATATTCCAGGGCGATGCAGTGCCATGGTGCTGTGTAGGCATTGTTTTATGTAATCATTTATAAGAACACATAAAAGTGTTTGTCTGGCGGCTGGCTGCGATGGAATTACTCATTTTCATTTGTGCCAGTTTAAGAACAATTTTGATTGTTTGAATTCCTCGGCTCTTTGGCAGATCCTGTGTTATTCGTGGCCGGGGTCCAGCTTTGTGAAAGCTTTCTATCGGAGAGCAGCGTGTCTGGGCCGCGTCTTGGGGCACCCAGCAAATTCCCAGTTTGACCGGGGGCGCACGGAGGGCATGGTGGATTCTCATCCCAGGATAGAGCTAACATAGGCCATCTCGTTGTACTGATCTCCGTTCCTCTCTGCGGGTTTCGACATGTCCTGTTTCCTATTTCAATCTCCTTCCTTCATTTCCCCACCTGCCAATGTGATAACTGCTTTACTGTATAACTTCCTCACTCACTTTCCTTTGCGGATGCCCCCGGGGAGAGATGTATACCTCGCCTGTCCCCACCTACGCTATTAAAATTGTCCTTTACGTGACCTTCCCGACCTGCCTCATAGCACTTTCCCCATTGCACATTAGAACAGGACAGGACACGGCTGTCTCACCCATGTGTAGAGGCTGCAGGCCACGGCTTCTCACCAGGGTAATTGTTCCAGAGACCTGGGACATAACCCCAAAGGCAGTGAGCTCCTATAAATCTGACATATTATTACTACAAGTCAGTAACATGTGTAATGGCTGGAGATTGAGGAGATTATCGATACATCCTGGATCGTCACATACACAAAACCTGTCCAAGTAAATAGAAGAAATAATACTTTCATGGGTGCCATCATCCTACAATACCCATCAATATAATACACAATTATGTAAAACGAAATATTAAGGAAGCGCTTGATACACTGTGAAGATATAAACTATGTTGTCAAAAGTATTGGACGCCTGCCTTTACACGCACATGAACTTTAATGGCATCCCAGTCTCAGTCCGTAGAGTTCAATATTGAGTTGGCCCACCCTTTGCAGCTATAACAGCTTCAACTCTTCTGGGAAGGCTGTCCACAAGGTTTAGGAGTGTGTCTATGGGAATGTTTGACCATTCTTCCAGAAGAGCATTTTTGAGGTCAGGCACTGATGTGGACGAAAAGGCCTGGCTCACAGTCTCCATTCTAATTCATCCCAAAGGTGTTCTATCGGGTTGAAGTCAGGACTCTGGCCAGACAAGTTCCTCCACCCCAAACTCGCTCATCCATATCTTTATGGACCTTGCTTTGTGCTAGCAGGTTCTGGAACTTGTACAACTAACAGTCCACAGCAAGGTCTTTACTCATACTGTCCCAGGAGTTGTCTGCCATCCATCATCCACAGGTAGATCCTCAGTAAGGGAGACAACAAAGATCCTGTTCCACACCAGGACTTCAGGATAGTGCTCTCCAGCAAATAATTCTCTAGCAATCTTTTTGTCTCTCTGGCTACCCCCCAGGAAAACTGGAACCCGCCCTTGAGGGAAAAGAACATTCTGCTCAGGCCTCCTGCACATGTATTACCTCCCCGGCCACCTTCTGGACACCTCCTTCCAGGGTTTGGCTTTAGCATGATACATAATCATCTAATCATTTGAATCCCCCAGCCTTATGCTCTGAAATCTTCTTTCAGAGACAGGTGGGTGTAATCATACTCTCAGCTCAGGAAATCCAGAGCAGACCTACACAATCAATCACTGCTCCATTCAATGCAATGGAGTCAAAAACTACATTTACCTAGCAGCCTATGTAGAATAGGGAGCTACATATGAAATTGTCTTCATCCACAATCTGCCTGGGTTAAACAAAAAACATTGTGCCACCATTTATAAGGAAGCAGCTCACCCTCTTAGGCTGCTTTCACACTGATCAGTTTTTCTTCAGTTTTTGCATTAAAAAAAGTGGAAGAAAAATGCACACCTGCAGTGTTTTTGGTGCATGTTTGTGGCACGTTTTTTTTTTTTTTTTTTTACAGGTGCAAAACACACCGGAAATGCGTCACAAACGCTGTAAAACGTGTCAAAAACGCGTATGTGTTTTTACCACATTTTTGCTACTGGGCATTGTGAAAGTTGCCTTATATGACCCCTAATTTAAGAAAGGGCTAGATACTGTAATGCTGGACATCCTCCAATCAGGAGGTGAGGCAGTCTTTATCTGACTTGCTGCAGCTTCTAATGCACATTATGAGAAGCTCACAGTGTGCAGTGAAATTCGAGTAAGCAATTTCAGTACAGGAGAGGAGGCTGTACAACTGTGCAAGACTGAATTTCATCTTTAAAATAATAATAAATAAATAAGCATAACGCAATCCTTGCCCATTCACATGTCTTATAGCTGTAGGATAACACTGTTACAGAACCTGAGTGGATGGATGTGGATAGACTTTGCCGATAGCCACTGATCCATTATCAGAGTTGTAATTACCATAAAGAACTCATGGCTTCGGGCAGAGGGATGAGAAGGTGACAGCACCAGATCCAGCACCAGATCACAATAACTACAGTCATGTGTTTTCTGTTCATTTTTTCCACCATTGGAATTAATGACCATGGAAAGGGGAAAAGTGCCATTGTCCCTCCATTGTCCTACATGGTAAATCTGTATTTGTTGTGTCTGCGCTCCAGCACATTGCCCCTGGTGTCTGTCATTGTGTGCTCTTGCACCGTGGTGTGAGATGTTATTTGTTGGTGTAAAGTGTTATTATGCTGTCAGCGCAATGTAAGGAAAACATCCTGGATGAACAGAGTTTACTTTCTGTCTCCAACAGGATTTTAATCTTTTAGTGTCTTTTATGATGGAGGGGCCCCAGATACACAGAGGTGTCATCACTCCCAGCTATGAATACACAGCGACCTGCTAATCCCTCGGGGATGTTTTCATGGACTCACAAATGAGTGATGTCACTATTCTGGTTGTAGATACATTTGTCATCACGATGTGCAGTAATCACACAGTTATATACATAGTGTTCAATCCCCTCCTCAACAATTCTAGGAGAACAGTTCAAATAACAGACCTCACAGACAGGTCAGCCTCAAACAAGTCTTATATATTGATAAAAATATAAAAAGTTTGATGGCTGTTATGGTGTTCCTTGGCAGGTGACACAAGCTCATCCAAGGTGTGGAGTCTAAGTACCAGTTGGTCTTCATCGGAGCTCCTGGTGGTGGAGATCGTCTGGAAACCCTAGTGGTCCCCGGTTTTCTTTACTGCAAGCTGACACCAGGTCATGACCATCAGAATCGCCCCACCTAGGGGTTTCTGGGGCAGAAGGGCTATAGTGCAGAGACTGTTCAGAATGTGGTAGACAACAGTAGTCACAGCAGAGGTCATGGCAAGGGTGAAACATTACAGTAGTCAGATCCAGGCTGAGGCCATGGCAAAGCAAGAGAGTAGTCCGGCCCAGGCTGAGGTCATGGCAGGCAAGGGAAGAGAGTAGTCAGGTCCAGGCTGAGGTCATGGCAAGCAAGAGAGTAGTCATGTCCAGGCTGAGGTCATGGCAGGCAAGGGAAGAGAGTAGTCAGGTCCAGGCTGTGGTCATGGCAGGCAAGGGAAGAGAGTATTCAGGTCCAGGCTGAGGTCATGGCAGGCAAGAAAGTAGTAAGGTCCAGGCTGAGGTCATGGCAGACAAGAGAATAGTCAGGTCAATCTGTACTGCCAACAAACGGGCAGGTAAGTATTAAAGATGGCTTTTTGAATGGGCTTCATCATGAATAAACTACATCAGGACTTTAAAGCGGAACTCCACCCAATAGGGCAAGTTCCGCTTTAAGTCCTCCTCCCCCCGCTCCTCTTTGACATTTGGCTTTTTTTTAGGGTGGGGTGAGCAGGTACCTGGTTTTGACAGGTAACCACTCTCAGTTCCGCTCGGATCACCTAGGCAATCTGAGCGGAAGTTCTCTTTCCCCCCTGCCTCCCCACAATCTTCTGGGACATGTCATAGCTGCCAAAAGACTGCGGGACCATTCACAATGTGCTGCATGGCTCGTGCATGCGCAGTGGGCACCCAGCTGTGAAGCCACAAGCTGTCACTGCCGGTTGCCCACAGTTAAGATGCCAGTGCCGATGACATAACACCGAGCCCCCTCGGGTGAACACAGCGCTACAAGTAAGTGTCTGCTTATTAAAAGTCTGCAGCTACAGTTTTTAGACTTGGAGCTCCTCTTTAACATAGCTTGGTCTTCTCTCATTTTTTTTGAGAAGCATGGAGGTCCAGGAGCCACTTAGGGTAAAGCCCCTGCTTCTCAAAATTGTGAGACGGCATTCAGGATGGTTTGAGTTATACAGATGGCCTTCTGGGAGCTGTACCAGGCAAGTCCCAGCATACCCAGAACATGTTGGTGGAGTTATATCTCATGCTTGAGAGCAATGGACAAAACACCAGCAGGAGAGGGCGCACCAGCCTAGTGCATTATCCCGATAACCATTTATTGTAAACATAAAAACATATCTACTTGCAAACGATAAAACAGACAAGGCTCATCAAGGTATTAAAGCAGTTCTGATCGCTCCGCACGCTCGTAAGATTGGGGGGACATCTCCTAGATCCATATGGCTTTTGGCTCTAAAGAAGAGGGTATAACCATTGAAACGAATAAGCCAGTTGATGAAGTTGATGAAGAGGGTAAAACCCTCAAAACACGTAAGGCTTATGTGTTTCGAGGGTTATACCTTCTTTATCAGAACCAAAAGGTTTTGGCCCTGAAGAAGAGGGTATCACCGCTCGAAACACGTAAGCCAGTTGGATCCAGAAGATGTCCTCCCAAGCTTGGAAGCATGCAGAGCAATCAGAACTGCTTTGATACGTTGATGAACTTTGCCTGTTTTATCGTTTGTAAGTAGATATATGTTTATTTTTACAATAAATAATTATCAGTAATAATGCACTAGGCTGGTGCATCCTCTCTTGTTTGTGTTATTTCCAGTATACTGTTGGGACCTCCCCCAGTCCTGAGAGGGCAGCAAAGCGTGGCACATTTACTCCTATAACAAAGTGGATGTGTAGAAAGACTTGGTGGTAGACCACCACACTCATGCACAGGAGGTGTATTGTCTTGTTTGATAGGAATGGACCTTGGAACCCCCAGGTAGAGCAGGGTGGCCTGCTTCCCTGGGACACCCTAAGGCCCCTTTCACACTGGGGCGGTGGGGGCGTCGGCGGTACAACAGCGCTATTTTTTGCGCTGCTGTACCGTCGTTCTTGTAGCTGTATTCGGCCGCTAGCGGTGTGGTTTTAACCCCCGCTGGCGGCCGAAAAAGGGTTAAAATCCCTCATACAGCGCGGCTATAGTCGCGGTATTGCCGCAGTATAGCCGCGCTGTCCCATTGATTTCAATGGGCAGGAGCGGTGAAGGAGCGGTGAATACACCGCTCCTTCACCGCTCCAAAAAAGCGATTTGCAGGACTTTTTTCACCGCCCTGCCTGCGCACCGCTTCAGTGTGAAAGCCCTCGGGCTTTCACACTGAACAAACAGCGGAGGCTGTTTAGGGGCGGTTTGCAGGCGGTATTTTTAGCGCAATACCGCCTGCAAACCGCCCCAGTGTGAAAAGGGTCTAAGTGATGATGAAATAGCAGTAGTCATGACCCCATCTTCCATTAATATAAAGCTTTGTTGGTTACACAAAAAACATATTTGTACAAATTTACATAAAAATAGAGCTTTGAGAAGCAGAAATAAATGAATCTGCCCCCAGTAATGCAGATTTATATGCATTATGAAATAAGAGAAGAATCTCTGAAAACACTATTGACTGCACCGAGCTTCAATAACCTCTTTTATGAGGCAGAAGAAGACTGTCATTACAAGCTGTCAGGCCGGGGCTCCTGTGAATTGATGGGAAGCAGTTTAATCACAACGTTCCGCTACTGGAATCGCAATATTGTAACTGAAAGTGAGCGTGAAATTGTGCGAATAGCCGGTGATCTCATAGAAACTTCTATGAATATTCATGGTAAAGCCTACACACACATAGTGGGCCTCATATGTCCGCGTGCCAGAACAAAGAACTGTCACCGTCCAACTTCTAAGATTCCAAATGTCATTTTCCAGGCTGAGCTTCAATCTTATTGGTGGAGCTTCCACAATGTGGGTGTTTCTCAGCACTTACACAATGAGGTTTGAGCCCCGTTAACACCTGAGTGTTGTATCTGACGTGTTCACGCATTTGCCCACACAAGGCAACACTCAACATCAAGAATTCTATTCTATTCTATTCTATTCTATTGTGGCTATTCACATTTTTACGTTCAGTTGCTTGGAGCTCAAAGCACCAAATGATACATAAGCTTTGTTGTGCATTTTGGCCCCATAGGCCTCATTTACACATGCAGCAAAGGGGTAGTAAAAACAGGCGGTTGATCTGCGTTTTTACTGCTCCCTGACTGCCCATGTAAAACCCTAATATGGTGGGCACTATGCTTCATACACAAGCAAAGCATTGCAGGCCTGTCAAAACTATAAGCAGCACATCACGTTCTGCAGGCGGTGCCACTTGCCAGGCATGTCTATTGAAGACAATAGAACCTTGTTGTGACTTGGTGTTGCAGTGAAAAATCTCCCTTAGGATGAAAAAAAAAGAAAGAGGAAAAACAACAACAGACATTCAGGAGGCAGCAGTGTCACCTAATGAATACCTGCAACTTGCAGATCAAACCCACGCTGAAAGACGATCCACCACGGATTGCTTTTCAGAGGGCAGCGCAAATCAGCATGTAAATAAGGACTTTATTGGAAGCAACTGAAAATGCACAGCACAAAGAAGTTTTGCTCTTTTATGTGCGTTGTTTTGCATGAACAACTGTTCTCCCTTGCTCTCTTCTCCCCCCCCCCCTTCTCTTCCCATTGCTCTCTTCATCCTCTCCTACCCCTGCTCTCTTCACCGTCTCCTCCCCCTACTCCTTTGACTTTCTCCTCCCCCTGCTCTCTTCATCCTCTCCTCCCCCTGCTCTCTTCACCTTCTCCTCCCCCTGCTCTCTTCATCCTCTCCTCCCCCTGCTCTCTTCATCCTCTCCTCCCCCTGCTCTCTTCACCTTCTCCTCCCCCTGCTCTCTTCACCTTCTCCTCCCCCTGCTCTCTTCACCTTCTCCTCCCCCTGCTCTCTTCACCTTCTCCTCCCCCTGCTCTCTTCATCCTCTCCTCCCCCTGCTCTCTTCACCTTCTCCTCCCCCTGCTCTCTTCACCTTCTCCTCCCCCTGCTCTCTTCATCCTCTCCTCCCCCTGCTCTCTTCATCCTCTCCTCCCCCTGCTCTCTTCACCTTCTCCTCCCCCTGCTCTCTTCACCTTCTCCTCCCCCTGCTCTCTTCACCTTCTCCTCCCCCTGCTCTCTTCACCTTCTCCTCCCCCTGCTCTCTTCACCTTCTCCTCCCCCTGCTCTCTTCATCCTCTCCTCCCCCTGCTCTCTTCACCTTCTCCTCCCCCTGCTCTCTTCACCTTCTCCTCCCCCTGCTCTCTTCATCCTCTCCTCCCCCTGCTCTCCTCACCTTCTCCTCCCCCTGCTCTATTCATCCTGAGGGCAGCAAGGCCTGAGGCATTATCCACCACGAACTCTAGTCCACCTGGTAACTCACTTGTGCGCAGGAGTGTTTGTTTTTTTCTTTTTTCTTCCCTCCTATATATGAAAGCCCCCCACCACATCTGAGTACCCTCATGACAGTGCCCCCCCCCCTTCAATCCCATTATAGTTCTCTGTCACCATAGAGCTCCCCCTGGAACAAAGTCCTCCCATCCATGTCTAGGCAAACTGGGTCTCATGCTTGAGGCACCCTGGTTGGAAAATGGTAGACTGGAGATCAGCGGGGCTCCTCTCCTAGTTCTTCCATACTCACAGAGGGATTCTTTTTATGAACCCAGATATAGAGGGGGTGGATGGAACCCCACAGCAGTGGCTCTGCCATAACATGTATGAAGTATGGAAGATGAATAACAAACCAGAAGCACATGTTTCTATTGTCTGCTGCCTTGAATCTGTTCATTTACCTCAACATGATCCTTCCCAGTCCAAGTCACCCATAATCAGCAATAAAGTGAGTAAGAAATTATATATATTGTTGGCGTGTGAGAGATAATCAGTCATTCTTTCAGCATTTTAGTTGCAGTTAAAAAGACAAGAGACATTCAGCTCTGCTGCAAGCGTTCCTCAACAAACATCTAAACCAGTGATTCTCAACAGGGGTTCCGTGGAACCCCAGGGTTCCTCCAGAGGTTGTTAGGGGTTCCTTCAGCATTGAGCCATTTCTGCCTCTCGGATAAGTTCCCACTGACACCATTGATCTTTTTACTTTTCTGTAAGGAGGTAATTCTTCCCAATGACCACAAGTGTAAGGACCATTCTTCCCACTGACCATCACACTAATGTATTATGAGTTATAGATTTCTAATTTCTAAGCAGGGGTTCCCAGAGAATGGAGAACTATTTCAAGGGTTCCTCTGTGTTGAAAAGGTTGAGAAAGGCTGATCTAAACACTGGGAAGGGGTTTAGCTAGAGTGAGTGACACCATAAGTCACATGTACCAATATTCTGCACATCCTACTAGTATATACCCAACATTACACATAGATGAGAGGTGATGAAGATGTGTGGAGAGTGCGCTGTGTCTGGTATATGTGGCCACATTCCTTGTCTCAGCTGTGGCTGCTGAGCAGTAAGAAGGGAAAGCTGTACTCACGGAGAATAGACTGTACTTATCCACCTATATTTATTGTGTGATTCATGACCAGGCCAAGCTGCATCCTCTCTGTCATCACAAAGGGGGTCTGCGGCACATGTAGGGTGGAGCACTATAACATGCCATCTGCTATCCCATAAAGATGCCAGGCTCAGGACCCACCAAGGTATGACCACCCAAATCAATGGCACCCCACCCTGTGACTGAGCCCACACAGCTCTCCCTCCCCAGAACCAACAAACCCAGTTGTCCCAGGAACCGACAAACATGATCCTCTACATTGTCCATGTATGGGAGAAGAACTGTGACCAGATGTGTGGATAAATCAATTGCAGCAAGACTCACTTTCGTGTAAAAAAAAAATGTAAATTCATAAACCGTTTTGGAAGGATTGCAGTTACTGCAGTATTAAAGCCAAAAGCAAGCATTAATTATATTGTAGCTTACCAATTCTTAGAGGTGCTCATACCTCCCAACTTTCTGAAATGGGAATGAGGGACACCTATTAACAAAAGTATGTAGGCATAGGACACACCCCCTGCCACGCCCTCTTAAAAGGAGAATTCTACAAAAAAAAAAAAAAATTAGTTAAACCCACAAGTTTTTTTCCTTACCTCTACTATTCCCTTATACTGGCTTTGGAAATTTACAAATGCTGCAATTTAGAAATTGGATGATAGGTTTAGCACTGGGAAACACTTTTTTAAAAGATAAAAAAGTACATTTTATATTCAACTACAATTGATAAGATATAACGAGTCCAGAGACGGGTAACAAAAATGGTGAAAGGTGTGGGGGATAAAACATATTGAGAGCGACTTTGGGAACTTAATATGTGCAGTCTGGAGGAAAGAAGGGGAAGGATAGAGATGAGTGAAACCTTTAAATACATCAAGGGGGTGAATAGGGTTCAGGAGGGCAGTTTTTTCAATATGAAACCAAAATCAAGATCACAGGGACATGACCTCCAACTAACTGGAGGGAAGTTCAAAACTAATCTTATGCCGCGTACACACGATCGGAAATTCAGTCAGCAAAACTCTGATGAGAGCTTTTTGTCGGAAAATGCGACCGTGTGTATGCTCCATAGGTCTTTTATATATTCAAAATGTATAAATGTATAATGCGCTAATATTAACCTCCCAATATAACACGGTGTGATCAATTGATTAATCAGTGAACCATTTGCAAAATAATCAAATAGAGCCTATTATAAATAACATAACATCCTTCACATAACAAAATCCCATAACTAAATATCAATGTGATAATAAATTATTGAACACAATTAAAAAGAGAAAATTAAGATAAGATATATTAATGTGATGAACCACAGTGCACGGTATCTCAATAGGACAGCATACTGCTGTGAAAAAATATAACGTCTTTGGTGATTGATGAATATAGACAGGTTTCAATGAGTAATCCCCAGTGATAGATGGCTTGCTCATATATTCAGCTGCTCATTAACATGGGCTTCCTTCTGGCTTTCAAAGAACTTTCGCAGTATGAAACAACAAAGAAAGAAAGACCATTGCGCAGGCATTGTGATATGTAATCCCAATATAATAAGGGTAAAAAATTTCACTCACACTTTTCAGCAGAATAAATCGCATATGATAAGGTCAGTTGCATACAGCTAACAGCTGGGATCTCCTCACACGCCAACAATGTACACACAGCACTGCTCATCACTGGCTCCTCCCAACCGGTTTCATCACTAGACACGTGACTTTTTCAAAGGTCCTTTGCGATTTATTCTGCTGAAAAGTGTGAGTGAAATTTTTTACCCTTATTATATAGGAAATACATATCAGAATGCCTGCGCAATGGTCTTTCTTTCTTTGTTGTTTCATACTGCGGAAGTTCTTTGAAAGCCAGAAGCTAGCCAATGCTAATAAGCAGCTGAATATATGAGCAAGCCATCTATCACTGGGGATTACTCATTGAAACCTGTCTATATTCATCAAATCACCAAAGACGTTATATTTTTTCACAGCAGTATGCTGTCCTATTGAGATACTGTGCACTGTGGTTCATCACATTAATATATCTCATCTTAATTTTCTGTTTTTAATTGTGTTCAATAATTTATTATCACATTGATATTTAGTTATAGGATTTTGTTATGGTGAAGGATGTTATGTTATTTATAATAGGCTCTATTTGATTATTTTGCACATGGTTCACGGATTAATCATTAAGAGATCACACCGTGTTGTATTGGGAGGTTAATATTAGCGCATTATACATTTTGAATATATACACTTTTTGTGTGATATCAGTTCACATACAAAATAATTGCAGCTATATTATTTGGTCCTCTTCTAGTATTTGTCACTTATTTATTTATTTACTAGTTCATATCAGCGCTTTGGTACACTTTTTACTCCATAGGTCTTTTGCTGACGGAATTCCAGCCAGCAAAAGATTGAGTGCATGTTCTCTATTTTTCTGTCGGGAAAAGTTCCTATGCAAAAATGTGATCGTCTGTACAAATTCCGACTCGCAAAATTCCTATGCATGCTCGGAAACAATTTGACGCACGCTCGGAAGCATTGAACTTCATTTTCTTGGCTCGTCGTAGTGTTGTACGTCACCGCGTTCTTGACGGTTGAAAGTTCAGAGAACTTTTGTGTGACCGTGTTTATGCAAGTTTTTTCCGACGGAAAATCCGCTCGTGTGTACGGGGCATTAGAAAGTATTATTTTACTAAAAGGGTAGTTTGGAATAAACTACCAACAGAGGTAGTGAGACAGTCAACAGTAAATGGCTTCAAACGTGCTTGGGACAAACATAAATCTATAGTCAGACAAAACATAAATCTATAGTCAGACAATAAAGTTAATAAAAAAAAAAAAAGAATTAAAAAAAAAAAATGGTCAGACTCAATGGACTACTTGGCCTTTTCTGCCATCACTTTTCTACGTTCTATGGAACTTTATCGATCAGACAAAAATGAGGGACAAACAAGGAGGAAAGAGGGACAGAGGGACTGTGTTCCAAATCAGGGACAGTTGGAAGCGCTGGAAATATCCAATTTATTATAACAACCTGATCGGCACTGGTGCAGGTGAAGCAATGTGTGCAGTGCAGACTGATGGCCCGAGGGGAAATATTTAGCAGTGGAAGTGTTATTGAGGCACCACAGACCGTCATGTAGTACAGAGAATTCCGCAGTGTTTACAACCGGGTCGTGTTTTTGGATTTTTTGTTTTTGTTTTTTTTGGTAAATGTTCTTTTTTCCCTCTCCAACAAACTCTATAACTGAGGAGCCATTAAACTGTAATTATCATTATCTGTGTGCTGAATGAGGTGAGGAGATGAGACGCACGCCAAACACTGATCTAATGAAATCAACAACCTCATTATTCAACACACAAGAAATACCTGTGAATTACGGTAAGGGTCCGCAAGCCCTCGCAGGTCAGGTATGCACATAATAAGGACACGGAAAACTCAACAAGTTCTCTTCCAGAAGTTAAAGTAGAATTCCAGCGTAAACCTAACTAACCTTAAAATTGCCCCTACCCTCCTCCTGTAACCTATACTGACTAACCTGTGTATACCTACCAATTTTCGGACCACTCCAGGCCAGTCTTGTTTGCACAGAACATCCCCCAGAAATGTCATTTCCTGCTTGTGTGATTGGCTCGCTGATTTTCCCAGAAGTCTACACTAAGATATAAGTCGGATTTTGTGCATCCCCTGCAACAAACAAGTCATTTTTGGTGAGATACTCCAAACAGGAAATCACATCTAATGGGATGCAGGCCCTGCCACTTTCCTTATTAGAGCCCTGCAGATGCAGCAGCTGATTGATAATTATAAAATCACTCCCATACAGATTAAAGCTGGTCATAGATGGAGAGATTTTCTTTCCTGCAACCAGGGGGGGTTGCAGGAAAGAAAATCGCTCATTTACCCCATGAATCCCTCCCGCGGAGCCATTGATTGCTGCTAGCGGCTATATTATCTACCAGCAATAATCGCAGGTAAAATGCGATCAATCAACTTGGGTACATTCAGCATGACCATACATGGTTCAAATCTTGGCCAGTCCCTGCTGAAAAGGCTGAGATTTGGACCATCTATGGCAGGCTGTGCTCTGCAAAAGAAAGCCCGGAGCAAAGAAATAAAAATAATAAGCAAAGGGCGGGCATGACAGAGTTAACAGTGGAACATAGTTTGAGGGATGTTTATGTTAGAACAATTAGGATTGGTAGGTTATTAGGAAGGGGTGGAGCAAAAATTAACTGAACAGGGGGCAAGGTCCCTTCCCAGCTCAGTTGGTCTGGAAGAGAGAGCTTGCAGCATGGCCGCTGTGAATCCCTGTTTGCAAGATTGAAGGCCGGGACTGCGTCCAGGGGACCTGGATGGCTTGAGAGCAGCCTGGATGCGGCGCTGGGTGACAGTGCCTCAGCGGCCATTTCAGCGGTGGGTGAGTCGGTGCGAGCGCGGCGGTCCAGGCCGCCGGGCTCGTTTCTCCCCGGATCCCCCTCTACTCCTCCCTCCCAGGGTGCAGAGTCAGAAGCTCCGTGCGGGTCGGCCGGTTTCTGGGCCGCCCGCGAAGCGCGCGGTGGCGCAGGAAAGGGGGGGGTTCGCTCCCAGCCAGATCCCTCTATCCCCCTCCCTCCCAGAGAGCAGAGATAGCAGGTTCGGGCAGGGAGGCCGGTTTCTGGGCCTCCCGCGAAGCGCGCGGCGGCACATGAGGTGGGGAGAAGGGGGGGCAGAGGCCATCAGTCCGTGGAGCATCCAGGAGTAGCGCCAGCAGTTCCAAGGCGGATGCTGGGCCTAGCGAAGATGAGCAGGGAGACAGGCCCCTGGCGTTTCCACAGCAGGGGCGGGGCTTCAGCATGAGAGGATGGCAGCAACGGCACCCAGGCACCCCAAAGCTGGGGCTGGGGGGCACGTAAGAGGGGAGGGAGAGAGGACAGAAGCGGGCAGTGGCCTGGTGCGGCACTGTGGGATAGATGTCATTGGGCCCATAAAAAAGCGACCCACAAATCAGTGGGTGAATCCGGCGCTCGGAGGAGGAGCTCTGTAGGACCGCGGATCCCCGGCGGCCAGGGAGGTGTCTGCTGGAGGACTGTCGGCCACTGAAGCGGAGATAGGAGAAGACCGGTCAGAAGGAGAGCTGTCGCAGTCGGATGACGATGGGCAGCAGGGACGTCATGCTGCAGTGGAGACGGGACTTTCGGCTGGTGGGACCCTTCCCAGGCATCTTGGTAAGTCCATGTTTATTCCTTCACGTGTTGTTGGTAATGTTGTGGGGGAGGGGGGCGAGATTAACAGTGGGGGTCAGGGAGCAGCGGGGCAGTCGGATGCGACTGTGCCTCCCACTCCGGCCGCGTGGGCGGTTGGCCGCGCCACGGCGGAATTGGGGTTGCAGGGATTCTGAGCAGGTTTGAAGGATTTAGTAAAAAAATTGAGCTGGGGACAATTGGGATTCAGTTTCCTGCGGCGGTGGGTGGATCCTGGGGTCGGGGGGCAAGGGTCGGGTGGTCAACGGGCTCGGGGACTCCCCCCGTGCCTGCTACGGAACAAGCGGCGCCCGCGACGGAGGTCGCTGGGGTGGCAGTGCAGGAGGTGGTGCCTAAGCCGCCGGGGGGGGGGGGACAGGGGAAGGGGCAAAAAAAAAAAAACAAGATTTGGTGAGACTGGCAGATGCAGAAAAATGTGAGGTTTAGGTGGGTTTTGAGGGGCCCATCGGAGCGCACCTAAAACCTGAAGTTCGAGAAAAATTAGGAAAGGGGAATACGTGGAGATTTTGGCGCTCCTACCGCTGGTAAAATGTAACTTAGATAGGGTTAAGCCGGAGGATAACAAGAAGGAGGACAAGGAGAAAAGGAGGTAGAGGCTTATCCCCAGGACTTTTGCGAATTGGCTGCAGGCCGTTGCAGTATTGGCAAGTGTTATTGGGGAAAAGAACCCAGAGCAATGCTCGTCATTGTTTGGGCTATTTGGACGCTATAGGTGTGGCATTCAGAGTTACAGGGGAACAGCTTGGCTGCGGTATGACGAGCAGTTTTTAGGCAGCGGAGGGCTATACGCCTGTCCTTGAAGTGGGATCATAAGGACATCAGCTTATGGATGCGCCTTATGACCTCGGCTAGGCCGACGGCTCTGTTGTTTCAAGGGGTGGCAGTTTAATAAGGGTTCCTGTAGATTTGGGGGGTCGTGCAAGTACAAGCACGAAGGTTCAGGTTGTGGAGGGGGACACACGGTGTCCCGGTGTTTTTAAACAAGGAAAGGGCCGTACCGGCGACCCTGGGGGAAAAAGGGGAGAACGCCGGTGAAAGTGGCAAAGATGCAACCTTTCCTAGATAGATACCCAGACAGGGAGGCAGCGCGGTTACTTGGTCGGGGATTTGCGGAGGGTTTAGAATCCCTTCTAGTTTAATGGATACTCCCCCGCTGTCATGCAATTTGCGGTCAGCCTTACAACATGCTGACATGGTTTAGGAGAAACTGGGGAAGAAAATTTTGTTAGGCCGCATAAGTGGGAATGTTCCTTCGTTGCCAATATCGGATTTGGTAGTGGCACCGCTAGGCGTTGTGCCGAAGAAAGAGCCTAACAAATTTAGGCTTATTCAGAATTTTTCCTACCCTAAAGGGGGTTCGGGGAATGATGCCATCGACCCAGAGGTCTGCGTGGTCTCATATACGTCGTTTGATGCAGCGGTAGTTTGGGTGTATGGGCGGGGGGCACTTAGGGCGATAGCTGACATAGCGTCGGCTTTTCGTTTGCTACCGGTTCACCCGGAGAGTTTTTCGTTTGTTGTTGGCAGTAGGAACACTACGTAGATTGCTGGCTACCTATGGGGTGTTCTATATCCTGCGCGTTGTTTGAACAGTTTAGTTCCTTCCTAGAGTAGGTGGTGAGTGACGTCGCGGGAATAAATTCAATCATTCACTATTTGGACGATTTCCTTTGCGTGGGCCCTCCCAAGTCAGAAGTTTTGTGCGGTCCTGTTGGCTACGCTGGAACATGTTGCAGATAAGTTTGGTATTCCATTGGCCCCAGAGAAGACTGAAGGTCCACGGACGGTGTTGAGTTTCTTAGGCATCATGTTAGACATGGAGTGCAGGCTGCCGGAAGATAAGCTGACGGCTTTGCAAGCAGAGATTCAGGGAATAATGGGATTTCGCAAAGTACGGCTGCGCACCCTGCAATCCTTATTAGGTAAGTTACATTTGGCGTGTCGCATTTTGCCCATGGCAAGGGTATTTTGCAGGCGGCTGTCGGCAAGTACGGCAGGGGTTACGTCCCCCAAGCACTATGTGCGCTTGGTGAAGGCTCATAGAGAAGACCTGTAGGTACGGCACACGCTCCTGGCTAATTTTAATGGCAGTGCGTTGTGGATGTCAGGGCCAGTTAGCAATTTGGATCGGGAGCTGTACACAGATGCGGTGGTTTCTGCGGTTTTTTGGAGCCTTCTTCCAAGGTAAGTGGAGTGCAGGGCCTTGGCCTCAGTCGTGGAAGGAGGCAGGTTTAGTAAAGAACATGTTACTGTTTGAACGGTTCCCTGTGGTATTAGCAGTGGAGTTGTGGGGGGAATCTTTCAGGAATTTGAAAGTTATGCCGCGTACACACGGTCGGACTTTTCGTCTACAAAAGTCCAACGGACGCTGACGGACTAAAGCTGGCTGGTAATCCGATCGTGTGTGGGCTTCTCCGGACTTTCAACGGACTTTTTTAGCCTCAAATCCGACGGACTTTAGATTTGAAGCATGCTTCAAATCTTTACGTCGTAAGTACGACGGACCCCGAAGTCCGCTCGTCTGTATGCTAGTCCGACGGACAAAAAAACGACGCATGCTCATAAGCAAAAATTAAACGGAAGCACTCGGTCTAGTAAAACTAGTGTTCGTATTGTAGGTAGCACATTCATCACGCTGCAAAATCTGTGATCGTTGAATGCAGCGCATTTTATTTCTTCTTTACGAAGGCTCTATAAAGAACGAAGGTGTTTTGCTGTTCATAATCAGAGTTCTCCCAAACTGATTTCTGGATTCTTTTTCTCTTTGATCTCATGAATGATATAGTATGCATTTTAAAAACAATGTTTCCATACTAATAATACTTTTTCCCCTTTTTTTTTTTTAGGTTTGTAAAGTTACCACAAAGAACCCATTATTCTGTTTTTTTTTTTTTATAGTGATTATTTTTTAGTTTTTAGATAAAGTTAACCCAAAGCACCGTTTTTGGTTACGTAAATTTTTGGATTTTCAAGACTTACCACTTGAACATTATTAACATTAGTAATGTATTTTTGGTGTGTTTTTTTTCTAACTCAATGAGATTGTTGTCCCTTGTTAATTTAACATTGTGTGTAAAATCAATGATTTCAAAGAAAAAACATAAAAAGTCTTTTGCTAAACTCAAAAAATGATCCATTTATTCATGGTCAAAATAAAATAAAGAGGAAGTCAACGCTGGAAAAAGTCGGTGTACCAGAAAATTGGGATCTTGCGGAGTCCATATAAGAGGGAGCACAATCTGGTCCAAGAATCCCAGAGATCAACAGCACCAGCAGATGATCTAGATGTCCCCAGACTGTGGTCCTACAACAGCCTGCGTCTTCTGTCAGACCAGACTGAACCCAGGTCATCATTTTCTTCTCTTCCCTGCAGCCTTTCCTCCACGCTGCCCTGCAGCCTTCCCTGTAGCCTTCTTTTGAGGCTGTGGCTCTGGTGTTTCAGTTGTGGCAGGAGGAGGAGGAGGAGGAGGAGGAGGAGGAGGGGGGGCTGCCTCATGTAGTTGGGTGTTTTGTGTTAGCGTGCCCTGCAGCCCCTTATGGATTGTTTCCCCAAATAGGCGCTCACAAATGAGGCGCTGCTCCCTATTCATCTGAAGAAGCCTGCTGGCTAAGTAGCAGCCATAGGATTCTTCCGCTTCGGGGGGGCTCCTTAAAAAACGGGTGGCCTCTTGCATGAGGCGCAGGGATGCGTCCTGTGTGACCATCCCCTTCCTGGCCCTTTTTTTGGGAAGGTGGAGGGGAGGCACTTGGGATTCGGTCAGGCTCCTACTGGGCCCAGCCACCTCACTTGGCCCAGCCACCTCACTTGGCCCAGCCACCTCACTGGGAGCAGCCACCTCACTGGGAGCAGCCACCTCCTGCCTGACACTGGGCCCAGCCTCCTCCAGGATGATGGTGAATCCGGCCTCCTCCAGGCTGTCCATGGGCCTGGTCTCCTCCTGCCTGCCACTTTCCCCACATTCCTCCTGGATGGACTCATCCTGTGTGTAAAAAAAGGACAATAGTTTGAGTATATTTTTTTGGGTTCATCAATGACACACAGTTTGCTTCTCATGAATAGCAAATTCAATGTGAATACTTCTCTTTAATAAAAGAGTCTAATCAGACACCCTAATTATTTCAAGCAGGTGCCAAACATATTTAGCCACTACTGTCAATTGATATGTATACACAATTTTGAGTGCCAAATTATTTTAGACAATTATAACATCCAGTTAACATCATTAATATTAGTACAGTAAATATTTGTTAAAATAATTTACCTGACTCCAGATGGTCATATCTGGTTCATCCAGGATGGAAGACCCAGCTTGCTCCTCATCAGCCTCTGCTGGGGTGGAGGGAAGGGTGGAGGGAAGGGTTGAAAGTGATGGCCTGGCTTCATTCTGGTCATCCAGAAAACGGAGTTGATTATAGTACCACAGCCTGGGTACATAAACATCATCTGCTGATGCTCCTGATCTCCTTGATTCCTGGATCTTCTTATGCTCCCTCTTATACATGTTCCTCAAGACCCCAATTTTCTTGAGCAATGTCTCCATTGTTGCTTCCGGGATGGTCGCCTGGACAAAGGCCAGAAGTCTCTCCAGCGTTGACTTCCTCACATGCTTAGCATAATACTGAGGGTGTTTCACCTCCCACAAATTCCTCATCTCTCGATATTTGGAAATAAAAGATGTAAGGAACTCTGGATCCTTAAATAGGGGATTCATTATATCTGGAAAAGATGAAGTCACAAGACAAAAAACACTTTTATTATAGGTTTCGGCTAACCCCTCATCATCTTCTCCCTATGTAGGCCTCATCAATCTATCAAGCCATATAGGCCGCTTGCTACAAAGTCATGACCATAAAACCCAAAAAAAATATATTTAAAATTACCTTCGTTTTGTAACGTCCTGGTCCACTATCACCTACGCACAGAACGTTCGTACGACACGTGCGCAAGGGCCCTCTTCATACACTACGCATGTGTGAAACTCCGCCTGCGTCGCCCGCCCCTGACGTTCGAAATTAACTCATGTTCTCCGCCCCCTAATTCGACGCACAGAACGTACGTACGACACGTGCGCAAGGCCCCTCTTCATACACTACGCATGTGTGAAACTCCGCCTGCGTCGCCCGCCCCTGACGTTCGAAATTAACTCATGTTCTCCGCCCCCTAATTCGACGCACAGAACGTACGTACGACACGTGCGCAAGGCCCCTCTTCATACACTACGCATGTGTGAAACTCCGCCTGCGTCGCCCGCCCCTGACGTTCGAAATTAACTCATGTTCTCCGCCCCCTAATTCGACGCACAGAACGTACGTACGACACGTGCGCAAGGCCCCTCTTCATACACTACGCATGTGTGAAACTCCGCCTGCGTCGCCCGCCCCTGACGTTCGAAATTAACTCATGTTCTCCGCCCCCTAATTCGACGCACAGAACGTACGTACGACACGTGCGCAAGGCCCCTCTTTATACACTACGCATGTGTGAAACTCCGCCTGCGTCGCCCGCCCCTGACGTTCGAAATTAACTCATGTTCTCCGCCCCCTAATTCGACGCACAGAACGTACGTACGACACGTGCGCAAGGCCCCTCTTTATACACTACGCATGTGTGAAACTCCGCCT